>NW_028322244.1:3389736-3697894 GCF_059928025.1 Delphinapterus leucas
TCTAAGAATGAGGAAGGGGAAAAAAGGCAGAAGAGGGCTTTTTCCCAGGCAAAGCCCCTTAAAAATCCCTGGGAGATAAAAATAGAATCTGGGCAATAAAATAAAGTCTAACCTTTTTTATCCTTTGTGCTTTGTCTAATTTCACATGCTCCTAGGGTCCCGCATACAGAGGTTCAACAGCCGGCACTTCAGACCAGACTTCCTAGTGCGGAATGGCTGGGTCGACACCTCAGCTCCTGGGACACAGTGCACACTCTGCGATATAGAGCCTGAGCTGCAGCCAACCGGGCCCTCGAGAGCTCCGCCCCCTCCCTCCCACTGACTCTGACAGGATCTCTACACAGCAGCCCAGCCCACAGCCCACGGGGTAGCACATGCTCTCACCTCTCCATTCTCTGATCAAAATATAAAGTTTCCTTTGCTTCTGAACCAAACTCAGTCTCAATCTGTTGCCTCCAATGACACTGGGCAGGGGGACACTTGTTGGGGTCCACTCTGGAGGATCAGTAACAGAAATTGAGAACATTGTAACTTCAATGAACAGATGTTTGAGCCAAACTGTAATTAACATAGAACAGTGTATAAGGCTCGGGTAAAATAAGATGTTTCTAACACTCCCATTTGATATTTCCATCACTTTATTAGAAGCAAGTTCAGTGAAAAGGTTTGTCTTATTTGTCAGGTCAATATTAGAGAAACGAAGTGATTTCTTTCCAAGGATGTACATCTAATAATCTTGGTTAAAGCTTCAATCTTGTTTTAAATGCTTTTCCATTGAAAATGATACCTCTCTTTCAGCTCCCCCAATTCTGAGAAGTATAAAATCTTATAATTTATTATTACCAAAGGGGAAAGGTGGGAGGAGGGATAAATTAACAGTTTGGGATTAACACATACACACTGCTATGTATAAAATCGATCGTCAACAAGGAACTACTGTATAGCACCGGGAACTACACTCAATATTTTACAATAACCTATAAGGGGAAATCATCTGAAAAAGAATAGATATTTTTATTGACATCATCTATTAATGACAGTTAAAATGGAACGTAAGGGAAGCCGGTGGTGAGTGCTTCTGACCCTGAAGACTTCAATCATCTAAAGTTTGGACTCTGCCTACTTCCCAAGGCCCTTAATGAACATATGTGTAGCCGTAGCTTAAAAAATTCCCCAGTTTGGGTTGTGGAGAGACACTGATTTTGTAAAAGCCCTGGTGTTCTCCTCACATGAATGGGACCCTTCCTACAGCTAAAACATGCCTGTCACACCCAGAGGATGGTATACCGTCTGATCGGGAAGAGTTTGGAAAAGGCATCTCATCTCCTCATCTCCTGGTGCTCGGGTTCACCCCTCCAGCGTCTTTACGAACAGTCTCCCCACTTGGAGATGTCAGCACTGTCAACATCCTGTTGCAGACAGTTTGGAATTTGTCCAGAGGATGAAGCAGAAGGAGGAGGAACAATGAGAGACAAGTCCTAGGTGTTCGGACAGGCACATGTCACTCTTATTTCCAATCAGGAAGACGAATTGACCAAAGGCTAGGGTTGCCCATGGAAACAGAATAGGGCTTGAGGAAATTCCGCTGCTTTGTGGCCAGTTCCCATAAACACAAGTTGAAAAATGGAACTCAGGGACACTAAAATTCACGAAACTGCAGAGTTGAAAATATCTATCACTGAAAAATGTCTTGAGGAAAGTCAGAGGAAAGGACTTGTAAGCAACGGAGAATGGCAGGAAAGGGATTGGAAGAGGTAGAAAGGACTCGCCATTAAGCACAAGAAAAGGGGCTGAACATTGCCAACATTGCAATTGGCCAAAAAGGGTGTATGCGTCTTTTTCTGTATGTATTCAAGAAAAGGGCATACACTTTTTTAGCCAACCAAACAGGTGGGCACTGGAAATCAATACTACAAAACATATCACTTCGCATCAGTCAGAAGAGCCTTCCTCATAAAGTGTAAACACCAGAAATGCAGGACAGGGCAAGGAGAAAAGGGAGCCCTCTGAGGCTTATACTGGAAATGTATATTGCCAACGGTCACTCTGGAGAAGTGTATTGTGTTTACTAAAGCACCTAAAAAATGAGCTACAGAGCACAGGGCACTTGCACTCATGGACGTATATCTTGGGAAAAACAAAAATCGAGAGGACACAGGCACCCCAATATTTACTGCCTCTATGTTTAAAAGATCCTCGACTAGGATATAATTTATAAGTCTCTGGAGGGAAAAAATGGATAGAGATGTGAGACTTATGTAGAGTGGAATATTACTCAGCCTGGAAATCAATGAAATATGGCCAGTTGTAACAACCACAGAGGAGTTACATATGATCATTCGAAGTCACATAATTCAAAAAGAAAAAGACACACGATATTACTAATATATGGAATGTAAACGTGGCTACAAATGAACTGAATTACAAAACAGAATGGGGTCTCAAATTTAGAAAACCAACATATGCTTGCTTAAGGATAAAGGAGAGCTGGGGTGCTGCATAAAACCAGAGATAGAAATTAGCACAGATACCTTTCCATAAGCCAAATATGTAATAGTCAAGACCTACCAGTTGCTCAACGAAATGGACTAAACACCCCATATTCAACGCCTAGGAATACACCTGACTAGTAAGAATCTTCAAACCCATGGATTTATATGTCTCCGTAACACAATCAAGCGTGTGTATAGATTTATGAACGCAGCAGAGAAAATCCGATAAATCCAATTATCAAAATGAATTACAAAAACAAAACACAATGACAGTGAAATAGAGAGCTATTCTTAAATAATTCATTCAGAGCTTGTGATGAAACCAGGATTAACCATATCTGCACCAAGAGCTGAGTGAGACATAAGGTTGGACACTTCGGGCGGATAGCACTGGTGAGGTACGATGAAGAAATGCAGATCCTTTGAAGTCATACTGCATGGTACCCATTCCATGGGTCCCAACTCTCCAGGTTTAAGAGATTCTTCCTTCAGCTAAAACATGCATGGGAAACCCAAAGTAAGGTCCACCGTGTGACTGGGAAGCGTTTTCAAATGCATCTCAGTTTTTGTCCCCTTTTACACGGGTTCACCATTCCAGACCCTTTACTAACACTCTCTCCACTTGGAGAGTCAGTGCCTTTAACCTCCTGTTTGGCACAGTTTGGAAATTCTGCGCAAGGTGAACAGGAATAGTGAGAACCAATCAGAGACTAGCTGTAGGTGTCTGCACGTGCAAATTTAATGCTCATTTCCCACCAGGAAGAGGAATTAACCAAAGGCTCAGCATGCCGTGCCAGAACAAGATTAGGGCCTGAAGCAATCATGTGGGTTTGCGGCCAGCTCAGAAGAAAGCGAGTTGAAGAAAGGAGCTCAGGGGCACTGTAATTCACAAAACTGCAGAGTTATGAATGACAGCTATCGTCCAAAAATGTATTGAAGTAAGTCTTCGAAGAGGACTTGAAAGCGGGGCAGAATTTCAGGAAAACGATTTCAGGGGGTAGACTGGAATTGCACTTAAAGCATAGGAAAAGAGGCAGAATGTGGACAATGATGCACCTGGCCAAAAAGGGCGTATGCGTTTTTTCCTGAATATATTCAGGAAAAAACGCATACGCACTTTTTGGCCAACCAAGCAAGCGTGTAAAGGAAATCTGCACTACAATGAAGTCTCACTGCCCCCCGGTCAAAAGGGCCATCTGAAAAAAGTGTAAAATCCAGAAAGGCAGCAAAGGTCATGGAGAACACGGAACCTTATTATGCTGATGGGAGGGATGTAAATTGCCAACAGCCATTCTGGAGAAGTGTATGGTGTTTCCTGAAACACGTAGGAAACAAAGCAACACAGCCTATGGCACTTCCACTGATGGTCCTATAGATTAGGGAAATTAAAATCAAAAACACACAGCCACCCCAAAGTTTGGGACGGCTCTGTTTACAAGAACCTCGTCTACGGTACAAGTTCAATATCCGAGAAAGCAAAAAATGGATAAAGAAGTTGTGGTACGTACGTACAATGGAATATCACTCAGCAATGCGATCTACGTCATCAGGCCCGTAGCGGCATAATGAGTGGATTCAGGTACGACGATTCTACGAGAAATAAGTCACACAGAAAAAGAAATATCATAAGATATCACTAATACACGGAAGGTAAACTTGGCTACACATGAACTGAATTACAAAACAGAACAGGGTCTCAAATTTAGAAAACCAACTTATGCTTGCTTATGGGGAAATGTGAGTTGGGGTGCTGCATCAAACCAGAGATTGAAATTAGCACAGATACCGTTCCATAAGCCAAATAGATAATAGACAAGACCTACTCCTTGCTAAACGAAATGGACTCAACACCCTATATTCAACGCCTGGGAATATACCTGACAAGTAAGAATGTTAAGACCCATGGATTTATATGTCTCCATAAGGAAATCAAGCGTGTGTACAGCGGCCTAAACGCAGCAGTGAAAATCCGATAAATCCCATTATCAAAATTAATTTCAAAAACAAAACACAATGACAGTGAAATAGAGAGCAATTCTTAAATAATTCATTCAGGGCTTGTGATGCAACCTGGATTTACCACATCGACACCCAGAGCTGGGTGAGACATAAGGCTGGACACTTCGGGCTGATAGCATTGGTGAGGTTCGGTGAGCAAACGCAGACCCTTTGAAGTCATACTGCATGGTAGCCATTCCATGGGTCCCAACTCTCCAGGTTTAAGGGATTCTTCCTTCAGCTAAAACATGCATGGGAAACCCAGAGTATGGTCCACCGTGTGATTGGGAAACGTTATCAAATGCATCTCAGGTTTCGTCCCCTGGTACTCGGATTCACCATTCCAGACGCTTTACTAACACTCTCCACACTTGGAGAGTCAGTGCCTTTAACCTCCTGTTTGGCACAGTTTGCACTTTCTGCGCAAGATGAACAGGAATAGGGAGAACCAATGAGAGACTAGCTGTAGGTGTCTGCACGGGCAAATGGAACGCTCATTTCCCACCAGGAAGAGGAATTAACCAAAGGCTCAGCGTGCCCTGCCGGAACCAGAAGAAGGCCTGAAGCAATCCTGCGGTTTTGCGGCCAGCTCACAAGAAAGCGAGTTGAAGAAAGGAGCTCAGGGGCACTGTAATTCACAAACCTGCAGAGTTATGAATGACAGCTATCGTCCAAAAATATATTGAAGTAAGTCGTCGAAGAGGACTTGAAAGCGGGGCAGAATTTCCGGAAAACGATTTCAGGGGGTAGACTGGAATTGCACTTAAAGAATAGGTAAAGAGGCAGAATGTCGACAATGATGCACTTGGCCAAAAAAGGCGTATACGTTTTTCCCTGAATATATTCAGGAAAAAACGCATATGCCCTTTTTGGCCAACCAAGCAAGCATGAAAAGGAAATCTGCACTACAATGAAGTATCACTGCCCTCCGGTCAAAACGGCCATCTGAAAAAAGTGTAAAATCCAGAAAGGCAGGACAGGTCATGGAGAACAGGGAGCCTTGTTATGCTGATGGGCGTGATGTACATTGCCAACAGCCACTCAGGAGAAGTGTATGGTGTTTCCTGAAACACGTAGGAAACAAAGCAACACAGCCTATGGCACATCCACTTAGGGTCCTATAGCTTAGGGAAATTAAAATCAAAAACACACAGCCACCCCAAAATTTGGAATGGCTCGGTTACAAGAACCTCGTCTACGGTACAAGTTAAATATCCGAGAAAGCTAAACATGGATAAAGAAGTTGTGGTACGTACGTACAATGGAATATCACTCAGCAATGAAATCTGTGTCATCAGGCCCCTAGCGGCATAATGAATTGATTCAAGTACGATGATTCTACGAGAAATAATCACACAGAAAAAGAAAGATCATAAGATATCACTGATACACGGAACGTAAAGTTGGCTACACATGAACTGAATTACAAAACAGAACAGGGTCTCAAATTTAGAAAACCAACTTATGCTTGCTTATGGGGAAAGGTGAGTTGGGGTGCTGCATAAAACCAGAGATTGAAATTAGTACAGATACCGTTCCATAAGCCAAATATATAATACACAAGACCTACTCCTTGCTCAACGAATTGGACACAACACCCCTTATTCAACGCCTGGGAATATACCTGACAAGTAAGAATCTTAAAACCCATGGATTTATATGTCTCCATAAGGAAATCAAGCATGTGTACAGCGGCCTAAACACAACAGTGAAAATCCGATAAATCCCATTATCAAAATAAATTTCAAAAACAAAACACAATGACAGTGAAATAGAGAGCAATTCTTAAATAATTCATTCAGGGCTTGTGTTGCAACCTGGATTTACCACATCTACACCCAGAGCTGGGTGAGACATAAGGCCGGACACTTTGGGCTGATAGCATTGGTGAGGTTCGGTGAGCAAACGCAGACCCTTTGAAGTCATACTTCATGGTACCCATTCCATGGGTCCCAACTCTCCAGGTTTAAGGGATTCTTCCTTCAGCTAAAACATGCATGGGAAACCCAGAGTATGGTCCACCGTGTGATTGGGAAACGTTTTCAAATGCATCTCAGGTTTCGTCCCCTGGTTCTCGGGTTCACCATTCCAGACGCTTTACTAACACTCTCCCCACATGGAGAGTCAGTGCCTTTAACTTCCTGTTTGGCACAGTTTGCAATTTCTGCGGAAGATGAACAGGAATAGGGAGAACCAATGAGAGACTAGCTGTAGGTGTCTGCACGGGCAACTGGAACGCTCGTTTCCCACAAGAAAGGGGAAATAGCCAAAGGCTCAGCGTGCCCTGCCGGAACCAGATTAGGGCCTGAAGCAATCCTGCGGTTTTGCGGCCAGCTCACAAGAAAGCGAGTTGAAGAAAGGAGTTCAGGGGCACTGTAATTCACAAACCTGCAGAGTTATAAATGACAGCTATCATCCAAAAATATATTGAAGTAAGGCTACAAAGAGGACTTGAACGTGGGGCAGAATTCCAGGACTACGATTTCAGGAGGTAGAAGGGAAATCCTCTGAAAGTATAGGAAAAGAGTCAGAATGTCGACAATGTTGCACTTGGTCAAAAAGGGCATATGCGTTTTTTCCAGGGCCCTCATTAAAGAGGGTAGGAGGCTCCCAGTATGCTTCAGTGGCCAACAGAAGACCCACGTCGCCAAGGCGACGTGAGCCAGCCTTGCAGGAGTGACCTCACATCAGAGGGCCCACCTCACAGAAGGCTAAGGAACCCAGGAAGGATCAGACCCTCACCAGAGTGCCCACAACAGCAAGGGGCTGGGAACCAGGCAGGAGTGTCCTCACACCCGTGGGACCACATCATCGAAAGTTGAGGTACCCAGCACATGTGGCCTCAAACCAGAGGACCCACATCACCATGGGTCTCGGAGCGAGGCAGGCAGGATTAACCTCCCAACACATGGCCCATTGTATAAAAAAGGTGAGGAATCCAGCCGTTGGAACATCCCAGCAGGCGGCCCAGATCACCGAGGCTATGGGATCCAGGCAGTGATGAACTCACAACAGAGGGCCCTCATCGTGATACTGTAAGCAACCCAGCCGTTGTGACCTCAGAGCACAAGGCCCACATCCCCATGGGGGAGGGAACCAAGCAGGAGTGTCATCGCACCAGTGGGCACACATCAGAAAATGTGGGGAGCCCAGCAGTTAGGGCCAGACGCCAGAGGGCCCTCATCACTGAGGAGAGGAGGCTCCCAGCAAGCTCCAACTGCTACCAGAGGGCTGACGTCGCCAATGCGGTGTGTGCCAGCCAGGCAGGAGTGACCTCAGAGCAGAGGGCCAACCACACAAAAGTGTGAGGAACCCAAAGAGGATCAGACTCTCACCAGAGGGCCCACATCACCAAGGGAATGGAAACCAGGCAGGAGTGTCCTCACACCAGTGGGGCCACATCAACGAAATGTGATGGACCCAGCACACTTGGCCTCAAACTAGAGGACACACATCACCAAGGGGCTGGGAGTGAGGCAGGCAGGAGGATCCTCAAAACAGACGGCCCATAGAATAAAAAAGGTGAGGAATCCCGCAGTTGGAACTTCCCAGCAGGCAGCCAGGAGCAGCGAGGATATGGGATCCAGGCCTGACTGAACACAAAACAGAGGGCCCTCATCATGAAACTGTGAGCAACCCAGCCGTTGGGACCTCAGAGCAGAAGGCCCACATTCCCATGTGGTTGGGAACCTGGCAGGAGTGTACTCGCACCACAGGGCGCACATTAGAGAATTTTGGGAGCCCAGAAGTTAGGGCCTGACGCCAGAGGGCCCTCATCACCGAGGAGAGGAAGCTCCCAGCAGGCTCCAACTGCCACAAGAGGGCCGACGTTGCCAAGGTGGGGTGTGCCAGTCAGGCAGGAGTGACCTCACAGCAGAGGGTCCACCTCACAGAAGGGTGAGGAACCCAGCCAGGATCAGACTCTCACCAGAGGGCCCACATCACCAAGGGGATAGGAACCAGGCAGGAGTGTCCTCACACCAGTGGGGCCACATAATCGAAAGGTGAGGGACCCAGCACACGTAGCCTCAAACCAGAGGACACACATCACCAAGGGGCTGGGAGTCAGGCAGGCAGGAGGAGTCTCAAAACAGAGGGCCCATAGAAGAAAAAAGGTGAGGAATCCCGCAGTTGGAACCTCCCCGCAGGCAGCCAGGAGCAGCGAGGCTATTGGATCCAGGGCGGAGTGAACTCACACCAGAGGACCCTCACCATGAAACTGAGCAACCCACCGTTGGGACCTCAGAGCAGAAGGCCCACATTCCCATGGGGTTGGGAACCTGGCAGGAGTGTAGTCGCACCACAGGGCGCACATCAGAAAATTTTGGGAGCCCAGGAGTTAGGGTCTGACGCCAGAGGGCCCTCATTACCGAGGGGTGGAGACCCCCAGCAGGCACCAACTCCCAACTGAGGGCCCACGTCGCCAAGGTGATGTGTGCCAGCCAGGCAGGAGTGACCTCACAGCAGAGGGTCTACCTCACAGAAGGGTGAGGAAACCAGCCAGGATAAGACTCTCACCAGAGAGCCCACATCACCAAGGGGATCGGAAAAAGGCAGCAGTGTCCTCACACCAGTGTGGCCACATTATAGAAAGGTGAGGAACCCAGCACATGTGGCCTAAACCAGAGGACCCACATTTCCAAGGTGCTCCGAGTGAGGCAAGCAGGAGTAGCCTAACAACACAGGGCCCACAGAATAAAAAATGTGAGGAATCCAGCAGTTTGAACCTCCCAGCAGGTGGCCCAGAGCACGGAGTCTATGGGATCCAGGCCACAGTGAACTCACAGCAGAGGGCCCACATCATGAAACTGTGAGCAACCCAGCCGGTGGAACCTCAGAGCAGAAGACCCACATCCCCATGGGGATAGGAACCTCGCAGGAGTGTCCTCGCACAACTTAACACGTATCAGAAAATGTGGGAACCCAGCAGTTAGGGCCTGACGCCAGAGGGCCCTCATCACCGAGGAGAGGAGGCTACCAGCAGGCTCCAAATGCCACCAGAGGGCCGACGTCACCAAGGCAATGGGAGCAAGCCAGGCAGGAGTTACCTCACAGCAGAGGGCCCACCTCACAGAAGTGTGAGGAACCCAACCAGGATCAGACTCTAACCAGAGGGCCCACATCACCAAGGGGATGGAAACCAGGCAGGAGTGTCCTCACACCAGTGGGGCCACATCAGCCAAAGGTGAGGAACACAGCACATGTGGCCTCAAATAAGGGGACACACATCACGAAAGGGCTGGGAGTGAGGCATGCAGGAGGAGACTCACAACAGAGGGCCCATAGAATAAAAAGGTGAGGAACCCCGCAGTTGGAAGCTCCAAGCAGGTGGCCCAGAGCACCGAGGCTATGGGATCCATGCCGGAGTGAACTCACAGCAGAGGGCCCACATTCTGACACTGTGAGCAACCCAGCCGTTGGGAGCTCAGAGCAGAAAGCCAACATCCCCATGGGGATGGGACCCTGGCAGGAGTGTACTCGCACGACAGGGCGCACATCAGAAAATTTTGGGAGCCCATGAGTTAGGGCCTGACGCCAGAGGGCCCTCATTACCAAGGGGAGGAGACTCCCAGCAGGCACCAACTCCCAACTGAGGGCCCACATCGCCAAGGTGACGTGTGCCAGCCAGGCAGGAGTGACCTCACAGCAGAGGGTCTACCTCACAGAAGGGTGAGGAATCCAGCCAGGATCAGGCTCTCACCAGAGGGCCCCCATCACCAAGTGGATGGGAACCAGGCAGGAGTGTCCTCACACCAGTGGGGCCACATCAATAAAGGTGAGGAAACCGGCACATGTGGCCTCAAACCAGAGGACCTACATCACAAAGGGGCTGGGAGTGAGTCAGGAAGGAGGAGCATGAAAACACAGGACCCAAAGAATAGAAAAGGTAAGGAATTCAGCAGTAGGAACCTCCCAGCAGGCAGCTCAGAGCACAGACTCTATGGGATCTAGGCCTGAGTGAACTAACACCAGAGAGCCAACATCATGAAACGGTGAACAACACAGGTGTTGGGACCTTAGAGCAGAAGGCCCACATGCCCATGGGGATGGGAACCTGGCAGGAGTGCCCTCGCACCACTTAGGACGTATCAGAAAATGTGGGAACCCAGCAGTTAGGGCCTGATGCCAGAGGGCCTCATCACCGAGGGGAGGAGGCTCCCAGCAGGCTCCAACTGCCACCAGAGGTCCGACTTCGCCAAGGCGGGGTGTGCTAGCCAGGCAGGAGTGACCTCAGAGAAGAGGGCCCACCTCACAGAAGTGTGAGGAACCCAACCAGGATCAGACTCTCGCCGGAGGGACCACATCACCAAGGGGATGGGAAGCAGGCAGGAGTGTCCTCACACCAGTGGGGCCACATCATCAAAAGATGAGGAACCCATCACATGTGGCCTCAAACCAGAGGACACACATCACCAAGGGGCTGGGAGTGAGGCAGGTGTCTGGAGGGGCACATTTAACTCTAATTTCCCACCAGGAAGAGGAATTAACCAAAGGCTCAGAGTGCCGTGCCACACCCTGATTACGGCCTGAAGCAAACCTGCGGTTTTGTGGCCAGCTTTCAAGGAAGCGAGTTAAGAAAGGAAATCACGGGCACTGTAATTCACAAACCTGCAGAGTTATAAATGACAGCTATTGGCAAAAATATATTGAAGTAAGTCTGCAAAGAGGACTTGAAAACGAGGCAGAATTGAGGAATCATATTTCAGGAGGTAGATTGGAATTGCATTTAAAACATGTGAAAAGCGGCAGATCTTTGACAGTGATGCACTTGGACGAACAGTGCGTATACATTTTTTCCTGAATATATTCAGGAAAAAACGCATATGCCCTTTTTGGCCAACCAAGCACTCGAGCAATGGAAATCCGTACTACAATGAAGTCTCATTTCCCATTCGTCAAAAGGGCCATCTGAAAAAAGTGTAAAAACCAGAAACACAGGACAGGCCATGGAGAACAGGGAGCCTTGTTATGCTGATGGGCGGGATGTAAATTGCCAACAGACACTCTGGAGATGTTTATGGTGTATCCTGAAACATCTGAAAAACAAAGCTACGGAGACTAGGGCACTTCCACTTTTGGCCCTATAGCTTAGGAAAATTAAAATCAACAAGACACAGCCAACACAAAATTTAGGGCTGCTGTGTTTACAAGAACCTCGAGTCCAGTACAAATTAAATATCCCAGAAAGAAAAAAATGGATAAAGGAGTTGTGCTACTTACGTACAATGGAATATCACTCAGCAATGAAATCAATGTCATCAGGCCTGTAGCAGCAAATTGAGTGGATTTAAGTATGATGATTCTAAGAGAAATATGTCACACAGAGAAAGATAATTATCATAAGATATCACTAATAGAGGGAGTGTAAACTTGGCTACACATAAACTGAATTACAAAACCAAACAGTCTCACATTTAGATAAAAACTTATGCTTGCTTAAGGGGAAAGTTGAGTTGGGGTGCTGTATAAAACCAGAGCTTGAAATTAGCACACATACCATTCCATAAGCCAAATATGTAATAGACAAGACCTACTCTTTGCTCAACGAAATAGACTCATCCATGGTGTATCACCTCACACCTGTTAGAATGGGCATCATCAGAAAATCTACAAACAACAAATGCTGGAAAGGGTGTGGAGATAAGGAACCCTCTTCCACTATTGTTGGGAATGTAAATTGATACAGTCACTGTGGAGAACATTATGGAGTTTCTTATAAAACTAAGAATAGAATTACCATATGATACAGCAATCCCACTACTGGGCATATACCCAGACAAAACCATAAATCAAAAAGAGACATTCACCTCAATGTTCATTGCATCACTATTTACAATATCCAGGTAATGGAAGCAACCTAAATGCCCACAGACAGACGAATGCATAAAGATGTGGTACAAATATAAAATGGAATATTACTAAGCCATAAAAAGGAATGAAATTGGGTCATTTGTAGAGACGTTGATGGATCTAGAGACTGTCATACAGAGTGAAGTAAGTCAGAAATAGAAAAACAAATCTTGTATATTAATGCATATATGTGGAACCTAGAAAAATTATACAGATGAACCGTTTTTTAAGGCAGAAATAGAGCAACAGATGTAGACAACAAACGTATGGACACCAAGGGGGGAAAGCTGTTGGGGGGTGGTGGTGGGAGGATTGAGAGATTGGGATTGGCATGTATACATTTATATGTATAAAATAGATAACCAAAAAGAACCTGCTGTATAAAAAAATAAAATAAAATTCAAAATTACAAAAAGTAAAACAGAAAAAATATTCTTCCCTTCACATACATGTATTTATATGAATAAATTATTTCCATGCTTATATCTGTAAATACAAAAAAGAGGAATAAAATCTACCTTGAACCAAAAATGAAAAAAAGAAAAAAAAAACAGAACCCACCAGTTACACAGAGGAAAACCGTATCAGGGCACTTGCTCCAGTTGTAAACAATTCTGTAGTTGGCCAGTGGTGGGGAATCATCTCCCATTCAGCCAGCAGGCCCCACGCAACAAGCGTCCTCATTGCAAAGCTGGGGGACCGTGCCAAGGCATCTGTGAGTAAATGTGGGCCGAGCCCCAGGCCAGCTGCTGCTGAAATGTTCCCACCCTTCCCAGGTAAAACACCTGAATATGTACAAGGACTTGAAAGCCTAGAGGAAGGGCCATGGAGCCACATGAGCGACAGCATGCCAGCCGATTTGGTGCCTGCAGGCCAGCCAGGATGGTCCTGGCCCTGGGTACTCGTCTGGAAGCTTTCCATTTCCCTGCCTGAGATACCCCTGCTGTCCGGGCCCCCACTGCTTTCTTCCTCACTCACCTCTGCCCAGGGAGAAATTCCAGAGGCAGGTATGGGTGGCACATCCTCTTCTTTAGCAGGTGGCATCTTGGTAACTGCTGCAGAAAGTCCAGCAGAGCCCCACTCACACTGGGCCACCCACAAAGCCGTGGCCTCTCACTCCCTCCCACCAGTCCAGCCCCGAGGCTGCTGACAGGGCAGAGAAAATGGCATCAGGCACAGCTGCAGGGGCTCTTGCTGCCTGGAGCGGTGTTTATATTGATCTCAAACAGGCACACCTGGGGAGGGCTGGCCGGCACGGTCAGGCTTCCCAGGCCAGCCAATAATCACCCCTCAGGCGCTCACAGTTGCAGAAACTGGAACTTGCTGAATCGGCCAGGTCCAAGGAACAGGTGTGGGCTCCTGAGAGTCAGGATAGACAAGGGGTTGCAGCTCTGGCTTGTTTTCTAATTATATTATCTGGCCCATGAGTGGGAGACAACTTCAAGAAAACCCTCTCCTAATGAGAGGAACCCAGGAGTCAGGGAGAGGAGGGGTGGGTGGTGGGTGGAGACAGAGGCCTGGTGCCCCAGGTGCAGTGGAAGTCTCTGGAAGACCAGGTGGAGGGAGGCCACACAGAGTGATGCCCAGGGTCACAGACCTGTTGGAGCTGCTGTTTCTTAGTTCAAGTCCTGCTCTGAGGTGCTCTGTGTCAGATCTGAGTGACAGGTGAGCTGGAAGTGCTCTGCAATGAGGGCGATGTGCACGGTACCTGTGTGCCCAGCCCTGCCAGGGTAACTGCAAGGGTAGCTCTGTATCCTGGGAGGGGCCTGACCATGAGAGCCCCATGGGCTGCAGGGGAACCTGCCCAGGGAACCCCATATCCTGGGAGGGGCCTGAACAGGAGAGCTCCGTGGGCTGCGGTGGGGGTGGGGTACCTGCCCAGGTGAGCTCCATATCCTGGGATTGGCCTGACCTCGAGAGCCCCATGGGCTGCTGGAGTCCTGGTAAAGGATGTCAGGACAGTCAGTGAAGCCACCGAGGATATACCTCCAGTAGTTCCTAAATCCTACACCCTGCTGGTCATTCTACCAACCACCGGGACATGGTATTCTGTATTAGTCTTCAATGATGCCTTCTTTTGTATTCTATTAGTCCCAGAGTCACAAGAAATTTTGGCTTGTGAGTGGCAGGACTCAACATACAACTAAAACAATACTTCTGGGCCGTGTTGCCCCAAGGGTTCAAAAATTCCCACACCATCTTTGGGGAAAGCTCAGTTAAAGACCTAAAAGTTCTACCTCTGGAAAAGGAAACACTCCTTCAATATGAAGACGACATTCTGATCGCCAGCCCTACTAAGGAGACCTCTGAACTACCAAGCCAATAAAGGATAGAAGTTGTCAAATAAAAAGCTCAAATATCACAGACTACGGTGACCTGCCTGGGCTTCATTCTCACAGAAGGTCGGAGAAACCCATCTCAGGAAAGGGAAGAAACAATTTACAGCCTTACCCATTTCTAAAACTAGAAGACAGCTTAGGGGTTCCTGGGGAGGCCAGGGTTGGTGCTTCTGGATCCCTAACTACAGTCTACTAGCTGGGCCTCTATATGAAACACTGAAAGGAAAAGATGATGATCCTTTTGAATAGAATCCAGAAGTGGCCTTTCAAGAATGGAAAGAGCAGTCAATTCAGACCCTTGCCCTGGAACTCCCTAATTTAGCTAAACCCTTTGACCTTTACATTCCTGGTGAATGGTGAATCGCTATTGGAGTATTAGTGCAAAAACTGGGACCACTTGAAATGGAACAATGCAAGAATGCCATCCCGGTAGGATAAACTACGGTCACCAATGGGCTTGGCCCACCGCCACATCTGGCCAAGATACTGGCGGTATCTGAAAACCTGGAAATCAGCAGCACAAAAGGCCACCTCCCTCCTAAGGGAAAAGGACCCCACGTGGTGATCCTAAGCCCCAACCATGCCCTGAAGTTGCAGGGTTTGCTCCGTGGGCACACTGACCTCGAGTGAGGAGGCCCTCCAACTCCAACCTCCAGAGAGATAACCGGGGTAAAGGGGCACCATGACGACTCATGTGACCATCACTTGACCTGGAGTTTCTCTCATAAAACAACAAGAGTGTGTCCCAAAAGAGTAGACTACTGCTTGCAGGACTTACTGCACCCAGAGCGGACCTAATAATCTTGGCGGGGGAAACGTATATCACGCTGTCACCATAGAAGAGCCTACAGACACTGTGATGATGGTGGCCAATAAGACCAGCTGGACTCCTGTTTACTTCAAAAGGCTGTTGACTCAGTGGCCATCATGGTCCTTCATCACCACTGACCCTGGGCTGTCTGGGAGTTGAGCAGGCAGGGTCCTGACACCTGGTGCTCTTTTTACGTTAATTCAGGGGCCTAATTGAAGAAAGTGCAGACTACTGGTCAGAGCATCTAGGCTGGCAGAAACGGTCAGCCTAAGTTCGCCGAACAAATGCAGGGCGGGGTGAAACTGGACCTCACAGCGTCACTGCACATCTCCTTCCTGGACCCTTAAAGGTCATTAGAATCTATAACGCTTCCAATACTGGTGCTCAGGTGGACGAGCGGGGAGGCAGGAGGCCTGGGGACAATCAACGTCACCTGGAGGCTGCTGGGGAGAAGTTCTGACCCTCACCCACGGGTATGAGGGCTCCTAACTCAGCACTCAGCAGTTACAGAAGAAGGGTCTGCACCCTCAGCACTCTAAGAATGAGGAAGGGGAAAAAAGGCAGAAGAGGGCTTTTTCCCAGGCAAAGCCCCTTAAAAATCCCTGGGAGATAAAAATAGAATCTGGGCAATAAAATAAAGTCTAACCTTTTTTATCCTTTGTGCTTTGTCTAATTTCACATGCTCCTAGGGTCCCGCATACAGAGGTTCAACAGCCGGCACTTCAGACCAGATTTCCTAGTGCAGAATGGCTGGGTCGACACCTCAGCTCCTGGGACACAGTGCACACTCTGCGATATAGAGCCTGAGCTGCAGCCAACCGGGCCCTCGAGAGCTCCGCCCCCTCCCTCCCACTGACTCTGACAGGATCTCTACACAGCAGCCCAGCCCACAGCCCACGGGGTAGCACATGCTCTCAACTCTCCATTCTCTGATCAAAATATAAAGTTTCCTTTGCTTCTGAACCAAACTCAGTCTCAATCTGTTGTCTCCAATGACACTGGGCAGGGGGACACTTGTTGGGGTCCACTCTGGAGGATCAGTAACAGAAATTGAGAACATTGTAACTTCAATGAACAGATGTTTGAGCCAAACTGTAATTAACATAGAACAGTGTATAAGGCTCGGGTAAAATAAGATGTTTCTAACACTCCCATTTGATATTTCCATCACTTTATTAGAAGCAAGTTCAGTGAAAAGGTTTGTCTTATTTGTCAGGTCAATATTAGAGAAACGAAGTGATTTCTTTCCAAGGATGTACATCTAATAATCTTGGTTAAAGCTTCAATCTTGTTTTAAATGCTTTTCCATTGAAAATGATACCTCTCTCTTTCAGCTCCCCCAATTCTGAGAACTATAAAATCTAATAATTTATTATTTCCAAAGGGGAAAGGTGGGAGGAGAGATAAATTATCAGTTTGGGATTAACACATACACACTGCTATGTATAAAATCGATCATCAACAAGGAACTACTGTATAGCACAGGGAACTACACTCAATATTTTACAATAACCTATAAGGGGAAATCATCTGAAAAAGAATAGATATTTTTATTGACATCATCTATTCATGACAGTTAAAATGGAACGTAAGGGAAGCCGGTGGTCAGTGCTTCTGACCCTGAAGACTTCAATCATCTAAAGTTTGGACTCTGCCTACTTCCCAAGGCCCTTAATGAACATATGTGTAGCCGTAGCTTAAAAAATTCCCCAGTTTGGGTTGTGGAGAGACACTGATTTTGTAAAAGCCCTGGTGTTCTCCTCACATGAATGGGACCCTTCCTACAGCTAAAACATGTCTGTCACACCCAGAGGATGGTATACCGTCTGATCGGGAAGAGTTTGGAAAAGGCATCTCATCTCCTCATCTCCTGGTGCTCGGGTTCACCCCTCCAGCGTCTTTACGAACAGTCTCCCCACTTGGAGATGTCAGCACTGTCAACATCCTGTTGCAGACAGTTTGGAATTTGTCCAGAGGATGAAGCAGAAGGAGGAGGAACAATGAGAGACAAGTCCTAGGTGTTCGGACAGGCACATGTCACTCTTATTTCCAATCAGGAAGACGAATTGACCAAAGGCTAGGGTTGCCCATGGAAACAGAATAGGGCTTGAGGAAATTCCGCTGCTTTGTGGCCAGTTCCCATAAACACAAGTTGAAAAATGGAACTCAGGGACACTAAAATTCACGAAACTGCAGAGTTGAAAATATCTATCACTGAAAAATGTCTTGAGGAAAGTCAGAGGAAAGGACTTGTAAGCAACGGAGAATGGCAGGAAAGGGATTGGAAGAGGTAGAAAGGACTCGCCATTAAGCACAAGAAAAGGGGCTGAACATTGCCAACATTGCAATTGGCCAAAAAGGGTGTATGCGTCTTTTTCTGTATGTATTCAAGAAAAGGGCATACACTTTTTTAGCCAACCAAACAGGTGGGCACTGGAAATCAATACTACAAAACATATCACTTCGCATCAGTCAGAAGAGCCTTCCTCATAAAGTGTAAACACCAGAAATGCAGGACAGGGCAAGGAGAAAAGGGAGCCCTCTGAGGCTTATACTGGAAATGTATATTGCCAACGGTCACTCTGGAGAAGTGTATTGTGTTTACTAAAGCACCTAAAAAATGAGCTACAGAGCACAGGGCACTTGCACTCATGGACGTATATCTTGGGAAAAACAAAAATCGAGAGGACACAGGCACCCCAATATTTACCGCCTCTATGTTTAAAAGATCCTCGACTAGGATATAATTTATAAGTCTCTGGAGGGAAAAAATGGATAGAGATGTGAGACTTATGTAGAGTGGAATATTACTCAGCCTGGAAATCAATGAAATATGGCCAGTTGTAACAACCACAGAGGAGTTACGTATGATCATTCGAAGTCACATAATTCAAAAAGAAAAAGACACACGATATTACTAATATATGGAATGTAAACGTGGCTACAAATGAACTGAATTACAAAACAGAATGGGGTCTCAAATTTAGAAAACCAACATATGCTTGCTTAAGGATAAAGGAGAGCTGGGGTGCTGCATAAAACCAGAGATAGAAATTAGCACAGATACCTTTCCATAAGCCAAATATGTAATAGTCAAGACCTACCAGTTGCTCAACGAAATGGACTAAACACCCCATATTCAACGCCTAGGAATACACCTGACTAGTAAGAATCTTCAAACCCATGGATTTATATGTCTCCGAAAGAGAATCAAGCGTGTGTATAGATTTATGAACGCAGCAGAGAAAATCCGATAAATCCAATTATCAAAATGAATTACAAAAACAAAACACAATGACAGTGAAATAGAGAGCTATTCTTAAATAATTCATTCAGAGCTTGTGATGCAACCTGGATTAACCACATCTGCACCAAGAGCTGAGTGAGACACAAGGTTGGACACTTCGGGCGGATAGCACTGGTGAGGTACGATGAAGAAATGCAGATCCTTTGAAGTCATACTGCATGGTACCCATTCCATGGGTCCCAAATCTCCAGGTTTAAGAAATTCTGCCTTCAGCTAAAACATGCAAGGGAAACCCAAAGTAAGGTCCACCGTGTGACTGGGAAGCGTTTTCAAATGCATCTCAGTTTTCGTCCCATTTTACACGGGTTCACCATTCCAGACCCTTTACTAACACTCTCTCCACTTGGAGAGTCATTGCCTTTAACCTCCTGTTTGGCACAGTTTGGAAATTCTGCGCAAGGTGAACAGGAATAGGGAGAACCAATCAGAGACTAGCTGTAGGTGTCTGCACGAGCAAATTTAATGCTCATTTCCCACCAGGAAGAGGAATTAACCAAAGGCTCAGCATACCGTGCCAGAACCAGATTAGGGCCTGAAGCAATCATGTGGGATTGCGGCCAGTTCACAAGAAAGCGAGTTGAAGAAAGGAGCTCAGGGGCACTGTAATTCACAAACCTGCAGAGTTATGAATGACAGCTATCGTCCAAAAATGTATTGAAGTAAGTCTTCGAAGAGGACTTGAAAGCGGGGCAGAATTTCAGGAAAACGATTTCAGGGGGTAGACTGGAATTGCACTTAAAGCATAGGAAAAGAGGCAGAATGTCCACAATGATGCACTTGGCCAAAAAGGGCGTATGCGTTTTTTCCTGAATATATTCAGGAAAAAACGCATACGCCCTTTTTGGCCAACCAAGCAAGCATGTAAAGGAAATCTGCACTACAATGAAGTCTCATTGCCCCCCGTTCCAAAAGGCCATCTGAAACAGGTGTAAAATCCAGAAAGGCAGGACAGGTCATGGAGAACAGGGAGCCTTGTTATGCTGATGGGTGGCATGTAAATTGCCAACAGCCACTCTGGAGAAGTGTATGGTGTTTCCTGAAACACGTAGGAAACAAAGCAACACAGCCTATGGCACTTCCACTTAGGGTCCTATAGCTTAGGGAAATTAAAATCAAAAACACACAGCCACCCCAAAGTTTGGGACGGCTCTGTTTACAAGAACCTCGTCTACGGTACAAGTTAAATATCCGAGAAAGCAAAAAATGGATAAAGAAGTTGTGGTACGTACGTACAATGGAATATCACTCAGCAATGAGATCTACGTCATCAGGCCCATAGCGGCATAATGAGTGGACTCAGGTACGACGATTCTACGAGAAATAAGTCACACAGAAAGAGAAACATCATAAGATATCACTAATACACGGAACGTAAACTTGGCTACACATGAACTGAATTACAAAACAGAACAGGGTCTCAAATTTAGAAAACCAACTTATGCTTGCTTATGGGGAAATGTGAGTTGGGGTGCTGCATAAAACCAGAGATTGAAATTAGCACAGATACCATTCCATAAGCCAAATATGTAATAGACAAAACCTACAACTTGCTCAACGAAATGGACTCAACACCCCATATTCAACGGCTGGGAATATACCTGACAAGTAAGAATCTTAAGACCCATGGATTTATATGTCTCCATAAGGAAATCAAGCGTGTGTACAGCGGCCTAAATGCAGCAGTGAAATTCCGATAAATCCCATTATCAAAATAAATTTCACAAACAAAACACAATGACAATGAAATAGAGAGTAATTCTTAAATAATTCATTCAGGGCTTGTGATGCAACCTGGTTTTACCACATCTACACCCAGAGCTGGGTGAGACATAAGGCTGGACACTTCGGGCTGATAGCATTGGTGAGGTTCGGTGAGCAAACGCAGGCCCTTTGAAGTCATACTGCATGGTAGCTATTCCATGGGTCTCAACTCTCCAGGTATAAGGGATTCTTCCTTCAGCTAAAACATGCATGGGAAACCCAGAGTATGGTCCACCGTGTAATTGGGAAACGTTTTCAAATGCATCTCAGGTTTCGTCCCGTGGTACTCGGGTTCACCATTCCAGACGCTTTACTAACACTCTCCCCACTTGGAGAGTCAGTGCCTTTAACCTCCTGTTTGGCACAGTTTGCAATTTCTGCGCAAGATGAACAGGAATAGGGAGAACCAATGAGAGACTAGCTGTAGGTGTCTGCACGGGCAAATGGAATGCTCATTTCCCACCAGGAAGAGGAATTAACCAAAGGCTCAGCGTGCCCTGCCAGAACAAGATTAGGGCCTGAAGCAATCCTGCGGTTTTGCGGCCAGCTCACAAGAAAGCGAGTTGAAGAAAGGAGCTCAGGGGCACTGTAATTCACAAACCTGCAGAGTTATGAATGACAGCTATCGTCCAAAAATGTATTGAAGTACGTCTTCGAAGAGGACTTGAAAGCGGGGCAGAATTTCAGGAAAATGATTTCAGGGGGTAGACTGCAATTGAACTTAAAGCAGAGGAAAAGAGGCAGCATATCGACAATGATGCACTTGGCCAAAAAGGGCGTATGCGTTTTTTCCTGAATATATTCAGGAAAAAACGCATACGCCCGTTTTGGCCAACAAAGCAAGCGTGTAAAGGAAAACTGCACTACAATGAAGTCTCACTCCCCGCCGGTCAAGAGGGCCATCTGAAAAAAGTGTAAAATCCAGAAAGGCAGGACAGGTCATGGAGAAGAGGGAGCCTTGTTATGCTGATGGGCGGGATGTAAATTGCCAACAGCCACTCTGGAGAAGTGTATGGTGTTTCCTGAAACACGTAGGAAACAAAGCAACACAGCCTATGGCACTTCCACTTAGGGTCCTATAGCTTAGGGAAATTAAAATCAAAAACACACAGCCACCCCAAAGTTTGGGACGGCTCTGTTTACAAGAACCTCGTCTATGGTACAAGTTAAATATCCGAGAAAGCAAAAAATGGATAAAGAAGTTGTGGTACGTACGTACAATGGAATATCACTCAGCAATGAGATCTACGTCATCAGGCCCGTAGCGGCATAATGAGTGGATTCAGATACGACGATTCTATGAGAAATAAGTCACACAGAAAAAGAAACATCATAAGATATCACTAATACACGGAACGTAAACTTGGCTACACATGAACTGAATTACAAAACAGAACAGGGTCTCAAATTTAGAAAACCAACTTATGCTTGCTTATGGGGAAAGGTGAGTTGGGGTGCTGCATAAAACCAGAGATTGAAATTAGCACAGATACCGTTCCATAAGCCAAATATATAATAGACAAGACCTACAGTTGCTCAACGAAATGGACTCAACACCCCATATTCAACGCCTGGGAATATACCTGACAAGTAAGAATGTTAAGACCCATGGATTTATATGTCTCCATAAGGAAGTCAAGCGTGTGTACAGTGGCCTAAACGTAGCAGTGAAAATCCGATAAATCCCATTAACAAAATAAATATCACAAACAAAACACAATGACAGTGAAATAGAGCAATTCTTAAATAATTCATTCAGGGCTTGTGATGCAACCTGGATTTACCATATCTACACCCAGAGCTGGTTGAGACATAAGGCTGGACACTTTGGGCTGATAGCATTGGTGAGGTTTGGTGAGCAAATGCAGACCCTTTGAAGTCATACTGCATGGTACCCATTCCATGCGTCCCAACTCTCCAGGTTTAAGGGATTCTTCCTTCAGCTAAAACATGAATGGGAAACCCAGAGTATGTTCAACCGTGTGATTGGGAAACGTTTTCAAATGCATCTCAGGTTTCGTCCCCTGGTACTCGGGTGCACCGTTCCAGACACTTTACTAAAACACTCCCCAATTGGAAAGTCAGTGCCTTTAACCTCCTGTTTGGCACAGTTTGCAATTTCTGCGCAAGATGAACAGGAATAGGGAGAAGCAATGAGAGACTAGCTGTAGGGGTCTGCACGGGCAAATGGAACGCTCATTTCCCACCAGGAAGAGGAATTAACCAAAGGCTCAGCGTGCCCTGCCGGAACCAGATTAGGGCCTGAAGCAATCCTGCGGTTTTGCGGCCAGCTCACAAGAAAGCGAGTTGAAGAATGGAGCTCAGGGGCACTGTAATTCACAATCCTGCAGAGTTATGAATGACAGCTATCGTCCAAAAATGTATTGAAGTAATTCTTCGAAGAGGACTTGAAAGCGGGGCAGAATTTCAGGAAAACGATTTCAGGGGGTAGACTGGAATTGCACTTAAAGCATAGGAAAATAGACAGAATGTCCACAATGATGCACTTGGTCAAAAAGGGCGTATGCGTTTTTTCCTGAATATATTCAGGAAAAAACGCATACGCCCTTTTTGGCCAACCAAGCAAGCGTGTAAAGGAAACCTGCACTACAATGAAGCCTCACAGCCCCCCGGTCAAAAGGGGCATCTGAAAAAAGTGTAAAATCCAGAAAGGCAGGACAGGTCATGGAGAACAGGGAGCCTTGTTATGCTGATGGGCGGGATGTAAATTGCCAACAGCCACTCTGGAGAAGTGTATGGTGTTTCCTGAAACACGTAGGAAACAAAGCAACACAGCCTATGGCACTTCCACTTAGGGTCCTATAGCTTAGGGAAATTAAATTCAAAAACACACAGCCACCCGAAAGTTTGGGACGGCTCTGTTTACAAGAACCTCATCTACGGTACAAGTTCAATATCCGAGAAAGCAAAAAATGGATAAAGAAGTTGTGGTACGTACGTACAATGGAATATCACTCAGCCATGAGATCTACGTCATCAGGCCCGTAGCGGCATAATGAGTGGATTCAGGTACGACGATTCTACGAGAAATAAGTCACACAGAAAGAGAAACATCATAAGATATCACTAATCCACGGAACGTAAACTTGGCTACACAAGAACTGAATTACAAAACAGAACAGGGTCTCAAATTTAGAAAACCATCTTATGCTTGCTTATGGGGAAAGGTGAGTTGGGGTGCTGTATAAAACCAGAGATTGAAATTAGCACAGATACCGTTCCATAAGGCAAATATATAATAGACAAGACCTACTCCTTGCTCAACGAAATGGACTCAACACCCCATATTCAACGCCTGGAAATATACCTGACAAGTAAGAATCTTAAGACCCATGGATTTATATGTCTCCATAAGGAAATCAAGTGTGTGTACAGCGGCCTAAACGCAGCATTGAAAATCCGATAAATCCCATTATCAAAATAAATTTCAAAAACAAAACACAATGACAGTGAAATAGAGAGCAATTCTTAAATAATTCATTCAGGGCTTGTGATGCAACCTGGATTTACCACATCTACACCCAGAGCTGGGTGAGACATAAGGCTGGACACTTCGGGCTGATAGCATTGGTGAGGTTCGGTGAGCAAACGCAGACCCTTTGAAGTCATACTGCATGGTACCCATTCCATGGGTCCCAACTCTCCAGGTTTAAGGGATTCTTCCTTCAGCTAAAACATGCATTGGAATCCCAGAGTATGGTCCACTGTGTGATTGGGAAACATTTTCAAATGTATCTCAGGTTTCGTCCCCTGGTACTCGGGTGCACCGTTCCAGACACTTTACTAAAACTCTCCCCACTTGGAGAGTCAGTGCCTTTAACCTCCTGTTTGGCACAGTTTGCAATTTCTGCGCAAGATCAACAGGAATAGGGAGAACCAATGAGAGACTAGCTCTAGGTGTCTGCACGGGCAAATCGAACGCTCATTTCCCACCAGGAAGAGGAATTAACCAAAGGCTCAGCGTGCCCTGCCGGAACCAGATTAGGGCCTGAAGCAATCCTGCGGTTTTGCGGCCAGCTCACAAGAAAGCGAGTTGAAGAATGGAGCTCAGGGGCACTGTAATTCACAATCCTGCAGAGTTATGAATGACAGCTATCGTCCAAAAATGTATTGAAGTAATTCTTCGAAGAGGACTTGAAAGCGGGGCAGAATTTCAGGAAAACGATTTCAGGGGGTAGACTGGAATTGCACTTAAAGCATAGGAAAAGAGACAGAATGTCCACAATGATGCACTTGGCCAAAAAGGGCGTATGCGTTTTTTCCTGAATATATTCAGGAAAAAACGCATACGCCCTTTTTGGCCAACCAAGTAAGCGTGTAAAGGAAACCTGCACTACAATGAAGCCTCACAGCCCCCCGGTCAAAAGGGGCATCTGAAAAAAGTGTAAAATCCAGAAAGGCAGGACAGGTCATGGAGAACAGGGAGCCTTGTTATGCTGATGGGCGGGATGTAAATTGCCAACAGCCACTCTGGAGAAGTGTATGGTGTTTCCTGAAACACGTAGGAAACAAAGCAACACAGCCTATGGCACTTCCACTTAGGGTCCTATAGCTTAGGGAAATTAAATTCAAAAACACACAGCCACCCCAAAGTTTGGGACAGCTCTGTTTACAAGAACCTCGTTTACGGTACAAGTTCAATATCCGAGAAAGCAAAAAATGGATAAAGAAGTTGTGGTACGTAAGTACAATGGAATATCACTCAGCCATGAGATCTACGTCATCAGGCCCGTAGCGGCATAATGAGTGGATTCAGATACGACGATTCTACGACAAATAAGTCACACAGAAAGAGAAACATCATAAGATATCACTAATCCACGGAACGTAAACTTGGCTACACAAGAACTGAATTACAAAACAGAACAGGGTCTCAAATTTAGAAAACCATCTTATGCTTGCTTATGGGGAAAGGTGAGTTGGGGTGCTGTATAAAACCAGAGATTGAAATTAGCACAGATACCGTTCCATAAGGCAAATATATAATAGACAAGACCTACTCCTTGCTCAACGAAATGGACTCAACACCCCATATTCAACGCCTGGAAATATACCTGACAAGTAAGAATCTTAAGACCCATGGATTTATATGTCTCCATAAGGAAATCAAGCGTGTGTACAGCGGCCTAAACGCAGCAGTGAAAATCCGATAAATCCCATTATCAAAATAAATTTCAAAAACAAAACACAATGACAGTGAAATAGAGAGCAATTCTTAAATAATTCATTCAGGGCTTGTGATGCAACCTGGATTTACCACATCTACACCCAGAGCTGGGTGAGACATAAGGCTGGACACTTCGGGCTGATAGCATTGGTGAGGTTCGGTGAGCAAACGCAGACCCTTTGAAGTCATACTGCATGGTACCCATTCCATGGGTCCCAACTCTCCAGGTTTAAGGGATTCTTCCTTCAGCTAAAACATGCATTGGAATCCCAGAGTATGGTCCACTGTGTGATTGGGAAACATTTTCAAATGTATCTCAGGTTTCGTCCCCTGGTACTCGGGTGCACCGTTCCAGACACTTTACTAAAACTCTCCCCACTTGGAGAGTCAGTGCCTTTAACCTCCTGTTTGGCACAGTTTGCAATTTCTGCGCAAGATCAACAGGAATAGGGAGAACCAATGAGAGACTAGCTCTAGGTGTCTGCACGGGCAAATCGAACGCTCATTTCCCACCAGGAAGAGGAATTAACCAAAGGCTCAGCGTGCCCTGCCGGAACCAGATTAGGGCCTGAAGCAATCCTGCGGTTTTGCGGCCAGCTCACAAGAAAGCGAGTTGAAGAATGGAGCTCAGGGGCACTGTAATTCACAATCCTGCAGAGTTATGAATGACAGCTATCGTCCAAAAATGTATTGAAGTAATTCTTCGAAGAGGACTTGAAAGCGGGGCAGAATTTCAGGAAAACGATTTCAGGGGGTAGACTGGAATTGCACTTAAAGCATAGGAAAAGAGACAGAATGTCCACAACGATGCACTTGGCCAAAAAGGGCGTATGCGTTTTTTCCTGAATATATTCAGGAAAAAACGCATACGCCCTTTTTGGCCAACCAGGCAAGCGTGTAAAGGAAACCTGCACTACAATGAAGCCTCACAGCCCCCCGGTCAAAAGGGGCATCTGAAAAAAGTGTAAAATCCAGAAAGGCAGGACAGGTCATGGAGAACAGGGAGCCTTGTTATGCTGATGGGCGGGATGTAAATTGCCAACAGCCACTCTGGAGAAGTGTATGGTGTTTCCTGAAACACGTAGGAAACAAAGCAACACAGCCTATGGCACTTCCACTTAGGGTCCTATAGATTAGGGAAATTAAATTCAAAAACACACAGCCACCCCAAAGTTTGGGACAGCTCTGTTTACAAGAACCTCGTCTACGGTACAAGTTCAATATCCGAGAAAGCAAAAAATGGATAAAGAAGTTGTGGTACGTAAGTACAATGGAATATCACTCAGCCATGAGATCTACGTCATCAGGCCCGTAGCGGCATAATGAGTGGATTCAGGTACGACGATTCTACGAGAAATAAGTCACACAGAAAGAGAAACATCATAAGATATCACTAATCCACGGAACGTAAACTTGGCTACACAAGAACTGAATTACAAAACAGAACAGGGTCTCAAATTTAGAAAACCATCTTATGCTTGCTTATGGGGAAAGGTGAGTTGGGGTGCTGTATAAAACCAGAGATTGAAATTAGCACAGATACCGTTCCATAAGGCAAATATATAATAGACAAGACCTACTCCTTGCTCAACGAAATGGACTCAACACCCCATATTCAACGCCTGGAAATATACCTGACAAGTAAGAATCTTAAGACCCATGGATTTATATGTCTCCATAAGGAAATCAAGCGTGTGTACAGCGGCCTAAACGCAGCAGTGAAAATCCGATAAATCCCATTATCAAAATAAATTTCAAAAACAAAACACAATGACAGTGAAATAGAGAGCAATTCTTAAATAATTCATTCAGGGCTTGTGATGCAACCTGGATTTACCACATCTACACCCAGAGCTGGGTGAGACATAAGGCTGGACACTTCGGGCTCATAGCATTGGTGAGGTTCGGTGAGCAAACGCAGACCCTTTGAAGTCATACTGCATGGTACCCATTCCATGGGTCCCAACTCTCCAGGTTTAAGGGATTCTTCCTTCAGCTAAAACATGCATTGGAATCCCAGAGTATGGTCCACTGTGTGATTGGGAAACATTTTCAAATGTATCTCAGGTTTCGTCCCCTGGTACTCGGGTGCACCGTTCCAGACACTTTACTAAAACTCTCCCCACTTGGAGAGTCAGTGCCTTTAACCTCCTGTTTGGCACAGTTTGCAATTTCTGCGCAAGATCAACAGGAATAGGGAGAACCAATGAGAGACTAGCTCTAGGTGTCTGCACGGGCAAATCGAACGCTCATTTCCCACCAGGAAGAGGAATTAACCAAAGGCTCAGCGTGCCCTGCCGGAACCAGATTAGGGCCTGAAGCAATCCTGCGGGTTTGCGGCCAGCTCACAAGAAAGCGAGTTGAAGAATGGAGCTCAGGGGCACTGTAATTCACAATCCTGCAGAGTTATGAATGACAGCTATCGTCCAAAAATGTATTGAAGTAATTCTTCGAAGAGGACTTGAAAGCGGGGCAGAATTTCAGGAAAACGATTTCAGGGGGTAGACTGGAATTGCACTTAAAGCATAGGAAAAGAGACAGAATGTCCACAATGATGCACTTGGCCAAAAAGGGCGTATGCGTTTTTTCCTGAATATATTCAGGAAAAAACGCATACGCCCTTTTTGGCCAACCAAGCAAGCGTGTAAAGGAAACCTGCACTACAATGAAGCCTCACAGCCCCCCGGTCAAAAGGGGCATCTGAAAAAAGTGTAAAATCCAGAAAGGCAGGACAGGTCATGGAGAACAGGGAGCCTTGTTATGCTGATGGGCGGGATGTAAATTGCCAACAGCCACTCTGGAGAAGTGTATGGTGTTTCCTGAAACACGTAGGAAACAAAGCAACACAGCCTATGGAACTTCCACTTAGGGTCCTATAGATTAGGGAAATTAAATTCAAAAACACACAGCCACCCCAAAGTTTGGGACGGCTCTGTTTACAAGAACCTCATCTACGGTACAAGTTCAATATCTGAGAAAGCAAAAAATGGATAAAGAAGTTGTGGTACGTACGTACAATGGAATATCACTCAGCCATGAGATCTACGTCATCAGGCCCGTAGCGGCATAATGAGTGGATTCAGGTACGACGATTCTACGAGAAATAAGTCACACAGAAAGAGAAACATCATAAGATATCACTAATCCACGGAACGTAAACTTGGCTACACAAGAACTGAATTACAAAACAGAACAGGGTCTCAAATTTAGAAAACCATCTTATGCTTGCTTATGGGGAAAGGTGAGTTGGGGTGCTGTATAAAACCAGAGATTGAAATTAGCACAGATACCGTTCCATAAGGCAAATATATAATAGACAAGACCTACTCCTTGCTCAACGAAATGGACTCAACACCCCATATTCAACGCCTGGAAATATACCTGACAAGTAAGAATCTTAAGACCCATGGATTTATATGTCTCCATAAGGAAATCAAGTGTGTGTACAGCGGCCTAAACGCATCATTGAAAATCCGATAAATCCCATTATCAAAATAAATTTCAAAAACAAAACACAATGACAGTGAAATAGAGAGCAATTCTTAAATAATTCATTCAGGGCTTGTGATGCAACCTGGATTTACCACATCTACACCCAGAGCTGGGTGAGACATAAGGCTGGACACTTTGGGCTCATAGCATTGGTGAGGTTCGGTGAGCAAACGCAGACCCTTTGAAGTCATACTGCATGGTACCCATTCCATGGGTCCCAACTCTCCAGGTTTAAGGGATTCTTCCTTCAGCTAAAACATGCATTGGAATCCCAGAGTATGGTCCACTGTGTGATTGGGAAACATTTTCAAATGTATCTCAGGTTTCGTCCCCTGGTACTCGGGTGCACCATTCCAGACACTTTACTAAAACTCTCCCCACTTGGAGAGTCAGTGCCTTTAACCTCCTGTTTGGCACAGTTTGCAATTTCTGCGCAAGATCAACAGGAATAGGGAGAACCAATGAGAGACTAGCTCTAGGTGTCTGCACGGGCAAATCGAACGCTCATTTCCCACCAGGAAGAGGAATTAACCAAAGGCTCAGCGTGCCCTGCCGGAACCAGATTAGGGCCTGAAGCAATCCTGCGGTTTTGCGGCCAGCTCACAAGAAAGCGAGTTGAAGAATGGAGCTCAGGGGCACTGTAATTCACAATCCTGCAGAGTTATGAATGACAGCTATCGTCCAAAAATGTATTGAAGTAATTCTTCGAAGAGGACTTGAAAGCGGGGCAGAATTTCAGGAAAACGATTTCAGGGGGTAGACTGGAATTGCACTTAAAGCATAGGAAAAGAGACAGAATGTCCACAATGATGCACTTGGCCAAAAAGGGCGTATGCGTTTTTTCCTGAATATATTCAGGAAAAAACGCATACGCCCTTTGTGGCCAACCAAGCAAGCGTGTCAAGGAAACCTGCACTACAATGAAGCCTCACAGCCCCCCGGTCAAAAGGGGCATCTGAAAAAAGTGTAAAATCCAGAAAGGCAGGACAGGTCATGGAGAACAGGGAGCCTTGTTATGCTGATGGGCGGGATGTAAATTGCCAACAGCCACTCTGGAGAAGTGTATGGTGTTTCCTGAAACACGTAGGAAACAAAGCAACACAGCCTATGGCACTTCCACTTAGGGTCCTATAGCTTAGGGAAATTAAAATCAAAAACACCCAGGCACCCCAAAGTTTGGGACGGCTCTGTTTACAAGAACCTCGTCTACGGTACAAGTTCAATATCCGAGAAAGCAAAAAATGGATAAAGAAGTTGTGGTACGTACGTACAATGGAATATCACTCAGCCATGAGATCTACGTCATCAGGCCCGTAGCGGCATAATGAGTGGATTCAGGTACGACGATTCTACGAGAAATAAGTCACACAGAAAGAGAAACATCATAAGATATCACTAATCCACGGAACGTAAACTTGGCTACACAAGAACTGAATTACAAAACAGAACAGGGTCTCAAATTTAGAAAACCATCTTATGCTTGCTTATGGGGAAAGGTGAGTTGGGGTGCTGTATAAAACCAGAGATTGAAATTAGCACAGATACCGTTCCATAAGGCAAATATATAATAGACAAGACCTACTCCTTGCTCAACGAAATGGACTCAACACCCCATATTCAACGCCTGGAAATATACCTGACAAGTAAGAATCTTAAGACCCATGGATTTATATGTCTCCATAAGGAAATCAAGCGTGTGTACAGCGGCCTAAACGCAGCAGTGAAAATCCGATAAATCCCATTATCAAAATAAATTTCAAAAACAAAACACAATGACAGTGAAATAGAGAGCAATTCTTAAATAATTCATTCAGGGCTTGTGATGCAACCTGGATTTACCACATCTACACCCAGAGCTGGGTGAGACATAAGGCTGGACACTTCGGGCTGATAGCATTGGTGAGGTTCGGTGAGCAAACGCAGACCCTTTGAAGTCATACTGCATGGTACCCATTCCATGGGTCCCAACTCTCCAGGTTTAAGGGATTCTTCCTTCAGCTAAAACATGCATTGGAATCTCAGAGTATGGTCCACTGTGTGATTGGGAAACATTTTCAATGTATCTCAGGTTTCGTCCCCTGGTACTCGGGTTCAACGTTCCAGACGCTTTACTAACACTCTCCACAATTGGAGAGACAGTGCCTTTAACCTCCTGTTTGTCAGAGTTTGCAAATTCTGCGCAAGATGAACAGGAATAGGGAGAACCAATGAGAGACTAGCTGTAGGTGTCTGCACGGGCAAATGGAACGCTCATTTCCCACCAGGAAGAGGGATTAACCAAAGGCTCAGCGTTCCCTGCCGGAACCAGATTAAGGCCTGAAGAAATCCAGCGGTTTTGCGGCCATCTCACAAGAAAGCGAGTTGAAGAAAGGAGCTCAGGGGCACTGTAATTCCCAAAACTGCAGAGTTATGAATGACAGCTATCGTCCAAAAATGTATTGAAGTAAGTCTTCGAAGAGGACTTGAAAGCAGGGCAGAATTTCAGGAAAACGATTTCAGGGGGTAGACCGGAATTGCACTTAAAGTATAGGAAAAGAGGCAGAATGTCGACAATGATGCACTTGGCCAAAAAGGGCGTATGCGTTTTTTCCTGAATATATTCAGGAAAAAACGCATACGCCCTTTTTGGCCAACCAAGCAAGCGTGTAAAGGAAATCTGCACTACAATGAAGTCTCACTGCCTCCCGGTCCAAACGGCCATCTGAAACAAGTGTAAAATCCAGAAAGGCAGGACAGGTCATGGAGAACAGGGAGCCTTGTTATGCTGATGGGCGGGATGTAAATTGCCAACAGCCACTCTGGAGAAGTGTATGGTGTTTCCTGAAACACGTAGGAAACAAAGCAACACAGCCTATGGCACTTCCACTTAGGGTCCTATAGCTTAGGGAAATTAAAATCAAAAAAACCCAGGCACCCCAAAGTTTGGGACGGCTCTGTTTACAAGAACCTCGTCTACGGTACAAGTTAAATATCCGAGAAAGCAAAAAATGGATAAAGAAGTTGTGGTACGTACGTACAATGGAATATCACTCAGCAATGAGATCTACGTCATCAGGCCCGTAGCGGCATAATGAGTGGATTCAGGTACGACGATTCTACGAGAAATAAGTCACACAGAAAAAGAAACATCCTAAGATATCACTAATACACGGAACGTAAACTTGGCTACTCATGAACTGAATTACAAAACAGAACAGGGTCTCAAATTTAGAAAACCAACTTATGCTTGCTTATGGGGAAAGGTGAGTTGGGGTGCTGCATAAAACCAGAGATTGAAATTAGCACACATACTGTTCCATAAGCAAAATATATAATAGACAGGACCTACACCTGGCTCAATGAAATGGACTCAACACCCCATATTCAAAGCCGGGGAATATACCTGACAAATAAGAATCTTAAGACCCATGGATTTATATGTCTCCATAAGGAAATCAAGCGTGTGTACAGCGGCCTAAACGCAGCAGTGAAAATCCGATAAATCCCATTATCAAAATAAATTTCACAAACCAAACACAATGACAGTGAAATAGAGAGGAATTCTTAAATAATTCATTCAGGGCTTGTGATGCAACCTGGATTTACCACATCTACACCCAAAGCTGTGCGAGACCTAAGGCCGGACACTTCGGGCTGATAGCATTGGTGAGTTTCGGTGAGCAAAGGCAGACCCTTTGAAGTCATACTGCATGGTACCCATTCCATGGGTCCCAACTCTCCAGGTTTAAGGGATTCTTCCTTCAGCTAAAACATGCATGGGGAACCCAGAGTATGGTCCACCGTGTGATTGGGAAACGTTTTCAAATGCATCTCACGTTTCGTCCCCTGGTACTCGGGTTCACCGCTCCAGACGCTTTACTAACACTCTCCCCACTTGGAGAGTCAGTGCCTTTAACCTCCTGTTTGGCACAGTTTGCAATTTCTGCGCAAGATGAACAGGAATAGGGACAACCAATGAGAGACTAGCTGTAGGTGTCTGCACGGGCATATGGAACGCTCATTTCCCACCAGAAAGAGGAATTAACCAAAGGCTCAGCGTGCCCTGCCAGAACCAGATTAGGGCCTGAAGCAATAATGTGGTTTTGCGGCCAGCTCACAAGAAAGCGAGTTGAAGAAAGGAGCTCAGGGGCACTGTAATTCACAAACCTGCAGAGTTATGAATGACAGCTATCGTCCAAAAATGTATTGAAGTAAGTCTTCGAAGAGGACTTGAAAGGGGGGCAGAATTTCAGGAAAACGATTTCAGGGGGTAGACTGGAATTGCACTTAAAGCATAGGAAAAGAGGCAGAATGTCGACAATGATGCACTTGGCCAAAAAGGGCGTATGCATTTTTTCCTGAATATATTCAGGAAAAAACGCATACGCACTTTTTGGCCAACCAAGAAAGCATGTAAAGGAAATCTGCACTACAATGAAGTCTCATTGCCCCGTGTTCCAAAAGGCCATCTGAAACAGGTGTAAAATCCAGAAAGGCAGGACAGGTCATGGAGAACAGGGAGCCTTGTTATGCTGATGGGCGGGATGTAAATTGCCAACAGCCACTCTGGAGAAGTGTATGGTGTTTCCTGAAACACGTAGGAAACAAAGCAACACAGCCTATGGCACTTCCACTTAGGGCCCTATAGCTTAGGGAAATTAAAATCAAAAACACACAGCCACCCCAAAGTTTGGGACGGCTCTGTTTACAAGAACCTCGTCTACGGTACAAGTTAAATATCCGAGAAAGCATAAAATGGATAAAGAAGTTGTGGTACGTACGTACAATGGAATATCACTCAGCAATGAAATCTAGGTCATCAGGCCCATAGCGGCATAATGAGTGGATTCAGGTACGACGATTCTACGAGAAATAAGTCACACAGAAAGAGAAACATCATAAGATATCACTAATCCACGGAACGTAAACTTGGCTACACAAGAACTGAATTACAAAACAGAACAGGGTCTCAAATTTAGAAAACCATCTTATGCTTGCTTATGGGGAAAGGTGAGTTGGGGTGCTGTATAAAACCAGAGATTGAAATTAGCACAGATACCGTTCCATAAGGCAAATATATAATAGACAAGACCTACTCCTTGCTCAACGAAATGGACTCAACACCCCATATTCAACGCCTGGAAATATACCTGACAAGTAAGAATCTTAAGACCCATGGATTTATATGTCTCCATAAGGAAATCAAGCGTGTGTACAGCGGCCTAAACGCAGCAGTGAAAATCCGATAAATCCCATTATCAAAATAAATTTCAAAAACAAAACACAATGACAGTGAAATAGAGAGCAATTCTTAAATAATTCATTCAGGGCTTGTGATGCAACCTGGATTTACCACATCTACACCCAGAGCTGGGTGAGACATAAGGCTGGACACTTCGGGCTGATAGCATTGGTGAGGTTCGGTGAGCAAACGCAGACCCTTTGAAGTCATACTGCATGGTACCCATTCCATGGGTCCCAACTCTCCAGGTTTAAGGGATTCTTCCTTCAGCTAAAACATGCATTGGAATCCCAGAGTATGGTCCACTGTGTGATTGGGAAACATTTTCAAATGTATCTCAGGTTTCGTCCCCTGGTACTCGGGTGCACCGTTCCAGACACTTTACTAAAACTCTCCCCACTTGGAGAGTCAGTGCCTTTAACCTCCTGTTTGGCACAGTTTGCAATTTCTGCGCAAGATCAACAGGAATAGGGAGAACCAATGAGAGACTAGCTCTAGGTGTCTGCACGGGCAAATCGAACGCTCATTTCCCACCAGGAAGAGGAATTAACTAAAGGCTCAGCGTGCCCTGCCGGAACCAGATTAGGGCCTGAAGCAATCCTGCGGTTTTGCGGCCAGCTCACAAGAAAGCGAGTTGAAGAATGGAGCTCAGGGGCACTGTAATTCACAATCCTGCAGAGTTATGAATGACAGCTATCGTCCAAAAATGTATTGAAGTAATTCTTCGAAGAGGACTTGAAAGCGGGGCAGAATTTCAGGAAAACGATTTCAGGGGGTAGACTGGAATTGCACTTAAAGCATAGGAAAAGAGACAGAATGTCCACAATGATGCACTTGGCCAAAAAGGGCGTATGCGTTTTTTCCTGAATATATTCAGGAAAAAACGCATATGCCCTTTTTGGCCAACCAAGCAAGCGTGTAAAGGAAACCTGCACTACAATGAAGCCTCACAGCCCCCCGGTCAAAAGGGGCATCTGAAAAAAGTGTAAAATCCAGAAAGGCAGGACAGGTCATGGAGAACAGGGAGCCTTGTTATGCTGATGGGCGGGATGTAAATTGCCAACAGCCACTCTGGAGAAGTGTATGGTGTTTCCTGAAACACGTAGGAAACAAAGCAACACAGCCTATGGAACTTCCACTTAGGGTCCTATAGATTAGGGAAATTAAATTCAAAAACACACAGCCACCCCAAAGTTTGGGACGGCTCTGTTTACAAGAACCTCATCTACGGTACAAGTTCAATATCTGAGAAAGCAAAAAATGGATAAAGAAGTTGTGGTACGTACGTACAATGGAATATCACTCAGCCATGAGATCTACGTCATCAGGCCCGTAGCGGCATAATGAGTGGATTCAGGTACGACGATTCTACGAGAAATAAGTCACACAGAAAGAGAAACATCATAAGATATCACTAATCCACGGAACGTAAACTTGGCTACACAAGAACTGAATTACAAAACAGAACAGGGTCTCAAATTTAGAAAACCATCTTATGCTTGCTTATGGGGAAAGGTGAGTTGGGGTGCTGTATAAAACCAGAGATTGAAATTAGCACAGATACCGTTCCATAAGGCAAATATATAATAGACAAGACCTACTCCTTGCTCAACGAAATGGACTCAACACCCCATATTCAACGCCTGGAAATATACCTGACAAGTAAGAATCTTAAGACCCATGGATTTATATGTCTCCATAAGGAAATCAAGTGTGTGTACAGCGGCCTAAACGCAGCATTGAAAATCCGATAAATCCCATTATCAAAATAAATTTCAAAAACAAAACACAATGACAGTGAAATAGAGAGCAATTCTTAAATAATTCATTCAGGGCTTGTGATGCAACCTGGATTTACCACATCTACACCCAGAGCTGGGTGAGACATAAGGCTGGACACTTCGGGCTGATAGCATTGGTGAGGTTCGGTGAGCAAACGCAGACCCTTTGAAGTCATACTGCATGGTACCCATTCCATGGGTCCCAACTCTCCAGGTTTAAGGGATTCTTCCTTCAGCTAAAACATGCATTGGAATCCCAGAGTATGGTCCACTGTGTGATTGGGAAACATTTTCAAATGTATCTCAGGTTTCGTCCCCTGGTACTCGGGTGCACCGTTCCAGACACTTTACTAAAACTCTCCCCACTTGGAGAGTCAGTGCCTTTAACCTCCTGTTTGGCACAGTTTGCAATTTCTGCGCAAGATCAACAGGAATAGGGAGAACCAATGAGAGACTAGCTCTAGGTGTCTGCACGGGCAAATCGAACGCTCATTTCCCACCAGGAAGAGGAATTAACCAAAGGCTCAGCGTGCCCTGCCGGAACCAGATTAGGGCCTGAAGCAATCCTGCGGTTTTGCGGCCAGCTCACAAGAAAGCGAGTTGAAGAATGGAGCTCAGGGGCACTGTAATTCACAATCCTGCAGAGTTATGAATGACAGCTATCGTCCAAAAATGTATTGAAGTAATTCTTCGAAGAGGACTTGAAAGCGGGGCAGAATTTCAGGAAAACGATTTCAGGGGGTAGACTGGAATTGCACTTAAAGCATAGGAAAAGAGACAGAATGTCCACAATGATGCACTTGGCCAAAAAGGGCGTATGCGTTTTTTCCTGAATATATTCAGGAAAAAACGCATACGCCCTTTTTGGACAACCAAGCAAGCGTGTCAAGGAAACCTGCACTACAATGAAGCCTCACAGCCCCCCGGTCAAAAGGGGCATCCGAAAAAAGTGTAAAATCCAGAAAGGCAGGACAGGTCATGGAGAACAGGGAGCCTTGTTATGCTGATGGGCGGGATGTAAATTGCCAACAGCCACTCTGGAGAAGTGTATGGTGTTTCCTGAAACACGTAGGAAACAAAGCAACACAGCCTATGGCACTTCCACTTAGGGTCCTATAGCTTAGGGAAATTAAAATCAAAAACACCCAGGCACCCCAAAGTTTGGGACGGCTCTGTTTACAAGAACCTCGTCTACGGTACAAGTTCAATATCCGAGAAAGCAAAAAATGGATAAAGAAGTTGTGGTACGTACGTACAATGGAATATCACTCAGCCATGAGATCTACGTCATCAGGCCCGTAGCGGCATAATGAGTGGATTCAGGTACGACGATTCTACGAGAAATAAGTCACACAGAAAGAGAAACATCATAAGATATCACTAATCCACGGAACGTAAACTTGGCTACACAAGAACTGAATTACAAAACAGAACAGGGTCTCAAATTTAGAAAACCATCTTATGCTTGCTTATGGGGAAAGGTGAGTTGGGGTGCTGTATAAAACCAGAGATTGAAATTAGCACAGATACCGTTCCATAAGGCAAATATATAATAGACAAGACCTACTCCTTGCTCAACGAAATGGACTCAACACCCCATATTCAACGCCTGGAAATATACCTGACAAGTAAGAATCTTAAGACCCATGGATTTATATGTCTCCATAAGGAAATCAAGCGTGTGTACAGCGGCCTAAACGCAGCAGTGAAAATCCGATAAATCCCATTATCAAAATAAATTTCACAAACAAAACACAATGACAGTGAAATAGAGAGCAATTCTTAAATAATTCATTCAGGGCTTGTGATGCAACCTGGATTTACCACATCTACACCCAGAGCTGGGTGAGACATAAGGCTGGACACTTCGGGCTGATAGCATTGGTGAGGTTCGGTGAGCAAACGCAGACCCTTTGAAGTCATACTGCATGGTACCCATTCCATGGGTCCCAACTCTCCAGGTTTAAGGGATTCTTCCTTCAGCTAAAACATGCATTGGAATCTCAGAGTATGGTCCACTGTGTGATTGGGAAACATTTTCAATGTATCTCAGGTTTCGTCCCCTGGTACTCGGGTTCAACGTTCCAGACGCTTTACTAACACTCTCCACAATTGGAGAGACAGTGCCTTTAACCTCCTGTTTGTCAGAGTTTGCAAATTCTGCGCAAGATGAACAGGAATAGGGAGAACCAATGAGAGACTAGCTGTAGGTGTCTGCACGGGCAAATGGAACGCTCATTTCCCACCAGGAAGAGGGATTAACCAAAGGCTCAGCGTTCCCTGCCGGAACCAGATTAAGGCCTGAAGAAATCCAGCGGTTTTGCGGCCATCTCACAAGAAAGCGAGTTGAAGAAAGGAGCTCAGGGGCACTGTAATTCACAAACCTGCAGAGTTATGAATGACAGCTATCGTCCAAAAATGTATTGAAGTAAGTCTTCGAAGAGGACTTGAAAGCGGGGCAGAATTTCAGGAAAACGATTTCAGGGGGTAGACCGGAATTGCACTTAAAGTATAGGAAAAGAGGCAGAATGTCGACAATGATGCACTTGGCCAAAAAGGGCGTATGCGTTTTTTCCTGAATATATTCAGGAAAAAACGCATACGCCCTTTTTGGCCAACCAAGCAAGCGTGTAAAGGAAATCTGCACTACAATGAAGTCTCACTGCCTCCCAGTCCAAACGGCCATCTGAAACAAGTGTAAAATCCAGAAAGGCAGGACAGGTCATGGAGAACAGGGAGCCTTGTTATGCTGATGGGCGGGATGTAAATTGCCAACAGCCACTCTGGAGAAGTGTATGGTGTTTCCTGAAACACGTAGGAAACAAAGCAACACAGCCTATGGCACTTCCACTTAGGGTCCTATAGCTTAGGGAAATTAAAATCAAAAAAACCCAGGCACCCCAAAGTTTGGGACGGCTCTGTTTACAAGAACCTCGTCTACGGTACAAGTTAAATATCCGAGAAAGCAAAAAATGGATAAAGAAGTTGTGGTACGTACGTACAATGGAATATCACTCAGCAATGAGATCTACGTCATCAGGCCCGTAGCGGCATAATGAGTGGATTCAGGTACGACGATTCTACGAGAAATAAGTCACACAGAAAAAGAAACATCCTAAGATATCACTAATACACGGAACGTAAACTTGGCTACTCATGAACTGAATTACAAAACAGAACAGGGTCTCAAATTTAGAAAACCAACTTATGCTTGCTTATGGGGAAAGGTGAGTTGGGGTGCTGCATAAAACCAGAGATTGAAATTAGCACACATACTGTTCCATAAGCAAAATATATAATAGACAGGACCTACACCTGGCTCAATGAAATGGACTCAACACCCCATATTCAAAGCCGGGGAATATACCTGACAAATAAGAATCTTAAGACCCATGGATTTATATGTCTCCATAAGGAAATCAAGCGTGTGTACAGCGGCCTAAACGCAGCAGTGAAAATCCGATAAATCCCATTATCAAAATAAATTTCACAAACCAAACACAATGACAGTGAAATAGAGAGGAATTCTTAAATAATTCATTCAGGGCTTGTGATGCAACCTGGATTTACCACATCTACACCCAAAGCTGTGCGAGACCTAAGGCCGGACACTTCGGGCTGATAGCATTGGTGAGTTTCGGTGAGCAAAGGCAGACCCTTTGAAGTCATACTGCATGGTACCCATTCCATGGGTCCCAACTCTCCAGGTTTAAGGGATTCTTCCTTCAGCTAAAACATGCATGGGGAACCCAGAGTATGGTCCACCGTGTGATTGGGAAACGTTTTCAAATGCATCTCACGTTTCGTCCCCTGGTACTCGGGTTCACCGCTCCAGACGCTTTACTAACACTCTCCCCACTTGGAGAGTCAGTGCCTTTAACCTCCTGTTTGGCACAGTTTGCAATTTCTGCGCAAGATGAACAGGAATAGGGACAACCAATGAGAGACTAGCTGTAGGTGTCTGCACGGGCATATGGAACGCTCATTTCCCACCAGAAAGAGGAATTAACCAAAGGCTCAGCGTGCCCTGCCGGAACCAGATTAGGGCCTGAAGCAATAATGTGGTTTTGCGGCCAGCTCACAAGAAAGCGAGTTGAAGAAAGGAGCTCAGGGGCACTGTAATTCACAAACCTGCAGAGTTATGAATGACAGCTATCGTCCAAAAATGTATTGAAGTAAGTCTTCGAAGAGGACTTGAAAGGGGGGCAGAATTTCAGGAAAACGATTTCAGGGGGTAGACTGGAATTGCACTTAAAGCATAGGAAAAGAGGCAGAATGTCGACAATGATGCACTTGGCCAAAAAGGGCGTATGCATTTTTTCCTGAATATATTCAGGAAAAAATGCATACGCACTTTTTGGCCAACCAAGAAAGCATGTAAAGGAAATCTGCACTACAATGAAGTCTCATTGCCCCGCGTTCCAAAAGGCCATCTGAAACAGGTGTAAAATCCAGAAAGGCAGGACAGGTCATGGAGAACAGGGAGCCTTGTTATGCTGATGGGCGGGATGTAAATTGCCAACAGCCACTCTGGAGAAGTGTATGGTGTTTCCTGAAACACGTAGGAAACAAAGCAACACAGCCTATGGCACTTCCACTTAGGGTCCTATACCTTAGGGAAATTAAAATCAAAAACACACAGCCACCCCAAAGTTTGGGACGGCTCTGTTTACAAGAACCTCGTCTACGGTACAAGTTAAATATCCGAGAAAGCATAAAATGGATAAAGAAGTTGTGGTACGTACGTACAATGGAATATCACTCAGCAATGAAATCTAGGTCATCAGGCCCATAGCGGCATAATGAGTGGATTCAGGTACGACGATTCTACGAGAAATAAGTCACACAGAAAAAGAAACATCATAAGATATCACTAATACACGGAAGGTAAACTTGGCTACACATGAACTGAATTACAAAACAGAACAGGGTCTCTAATTTAGAAAACTAACTTATGCTTGCTTTTGGGGAAAGGTGAGTTGGGGTGCTGCATCAAACCAGAGATTGAAATTAGCACAGATACCGTTCCATAAGCCAAATATATTATAGACAAGACCTACTACTTGCTCAACGAAATGGAATCAACACCACATATTCAACGCCTGGGAATATACCTGACAAGTAAGAATCTTAAGACCCATGGATTTATATGTCTCCATAAGGAAATCAGTCGTGTGTACAGCGGCCTAAACGCAGCAGTGAAAATCCGATAAATCCCATTATCAAAATAAATTTCACAAACAAAACACAATGACAGTGAAATAGAGAGCAATTCTTAAATAATTCATTCAGGGCTTGTGATGCAACCTGGATTTACCACATCTACACCCAGAGCTGGGTGAGACATAAGGCTGGACACTTCGGGCTGATAGCATTGGTGAGGTTCGGTGACCAAACGCAGACCCTTTGAAGTCATACTGCATGGTACCCATTCCATGGGTCCCAACTCTCCAGGTTTAAGGGATTCTTCCTTCAGCTAAAACATGCATTGGAATCCCAGAGTATGGTCCACTGTGTGATTGGGAAACATTTTCAAATGTATCTCAGGTTTCGTCCCCTGGTACTCGGGTGCACCGTTCCAGACACTTTACTAAAACTCTCCCCACTTGGAGAGTCAGTGCCTTTAACCTCCTGTTTGGCACAGTTTGCAATTTCTGCGCAAGATCAACAGGAATAGGGAGAACCAATGAGAGACTAGCTCTAGGTGTCTGCACGGGCAAATCGAACGCTCATTTCCCACCAGGAAGAGGAATTAACCAAAGGCTCAGCGTGCCCTGCCGGAACCAGATTAGGGCCTGAAGCAATCCTGCGGGTTTGCGGCCAGCTCACAAGAAAGCGAGTTGAAGAATGGAGCTCAGGGGCACTGTAATTCACAAACCTGCAGAGTTATGAATGACAGCTATCGTCCAAAAATGTATTGAAGTAAGTCTTCGAAGAGGACTTGAAAGCGGGGCAGAATTTCAGGAAAACGATTTCAGGGGGTAGACTGGAATTGCACTTAAAGCATAGGAAAAGAGACAGAATGTCCACAATGATGCACTTGGCCAAAAAGGGCGTATGCGTTTTTTCCTGAATATATTCAGGAAAAAACGCATACGCCCTTTTTGGCCAACCAAGTAAGCGTGTAAAGGAAACCTGCACTACAATGAAGCCTCACAGCCCCCGGGTCAAAAGGGGCATCTGAAAAAAGTGTAAAATCCAGAAAGGCAGGACAGGTCATGGAGAACAGGGAGCCTTGTTATGCTGATGGGCGGGATGTAAATTGCCAACAGCCACTCTGGAGAAGTGTATGGTGTTTCCTGAAACACGTAGGAAACAAAGCAACACAGCCTATGGCACTTCCACTTAGGGTCCTATAGATTAGGGAAATTAAATTCAAAAACACACAGCCACCCCAAAGTTTGGGACAGCTCTGTTTACAAGAACCTCGTCTACGGTACAAGTTCAATATCCGAGAAAGCAAAAAATGGATAAAGAAGTTGTGGTACGTAAGTACAATGGAATATCACTCAGCCATGAGATCTACGTCATCAGGCCCGTAGCGGCATAATGAGTGGATTCAGGTACGACGATTCTACGAGAAATAAGTCACACAGAAAGAGAAACATCATAAGATATCACTAATCCACGGAACGTAAACTTGGCTACACAAGAACTGAATTACAAAACAGAACAGGGTCTCAAATTTAGAAAACCATCTTATGCTTGCTTATGGGGAAAGGTGAGTTGGGGTGCTGTATAAAACCAGAGATTGAAATTAGCACAGATACCGTTCCATAAGGCAAATATATAATAGACAAGACCTACTCCTTGCTCAACGAAATGGACTCAACACCCCATATTCAACGCCTGGAAATATACCTGACAAGTAAGAATCTTAAGACCCATGGATTTATATGTCTCCATAAGGAAATCAAGCGTGTGTACAGCGGCCTAAACGCAGCAGTGAAAATCCGATAAATCCCATTATCAAAATAAATTTCAAAAACAAAACACAATGACAGTGAAATAGAGAGCAATTCTTAAATAATTCATTCAGGGCTTGTGATGCAACCTGGATTTACCACATCTACACCCAGAGCTGGGTGAGACATAAGGCTGGACACTTCGGGCTGATAGCATTGGTGAGGTTCGGTGAGCAAACGCAGACCCTTTGAAGTCATACTGCATGGTACCCATTCCATGGGTCCCAACTCTCCAGGTTTAAGGGATTCTTCCTTCAGCTAAAACATGCATTGGAATCCCAGAGTATGGTCCACTGTGTGATTGGGAAACATTTTCAAATGTATCTCAGGTTTCGTCCCCTGGTACTCGGGTGCACCGTTCCAGACACTTTACTAAAACTCTCCCCACTTGGAGAGTCAGTGCCTTTAACCTCCTGTTTGGCACAGTTTGCAATTTCTGCGCAAGATCAACAGGAATAGGGAGAACCAATGAGAGACTAGCTCTAGGTGTCTGCACGGGCAAATCGAACGCTCATTTCCCACCAGGAAGAGGAATTAACTAAAGGCTCAGCGTGCCCTGCCGGAACCAGATTAGGGCCTGAAGCAATCCTGCGGTTTTGCGGCCAGCTCACAAGAAAGCGAGTTGAAGAATGGAGCTCAGGGGCACTGTAATTCACAATCCTGCAGAGTTATGAATGACAGCTATCGTCCAAAAATGTATTGAAGTAATTCTTCGAAGAGGACTTGAAAGCGGGGCAGAATTTCAGGAAAACGATTTCAGGGGGTAGACTGGAATTGCACTTAAAGCATAGGAAAAGAGACAGAATGTCCACAATGATGCACTTGGCCAAAAAGGGCGTATGCGTTTTTTCCTGAATATATTCAGGAAAAAACGCATACGCCCTTTTTGGCCAACCAAGCAATCGTGTAAAGGAAACCTGCACTACAATGAAGCCTCACAGCCCCCCGGTCAAAAGGGGCATCTGAAAAAAGTGTAAAATCCAGAAAGGCAGGACAGGTCATGGAGAACAGGGAGCCTTGTTATGCTGATGGGCGGGATGTAAATTGCCAACAGCCACTCTGGAGAAGTGTATGGTGTTTCCTGAAACACGTAGGAAACAAAGCAACACAGCCTATGGAACTTCCACTTAGGGTCCTATAGATTAGGGAAATTAAATTCAAAAACACACAGCCACCCCAAAGTTTGGGACGGCTCTGTTTACAAGAACCTCATCTACGGTACAAGTTCAATATCTGAGAAAGCAAAAAATGGATAAAGAAGTTGTGGTACGTACGTACAATGGAATATCACTCAGCCATGAGATCTACGTCATCAGGCCCGTAGCGGCATAATGAGTGGATTCAGGTACGACGATTCTACGAGAAATAAGTCACACAGAAAGAGAAACATCATAAGATATCACTAATCCACGGAACATAAACTTGGCTACACAAGAACTGAATTACAAAACAGAACAGGGTCTCAAATTTAGAAAACCATCTTATGCTTGCTTATGGGGAAAGGTGAGTTGGGGTGCTGTATAAAACCAGAGATTGAAATTAGCACAGATACCGTTCCATAAGGCAAATATATAATAGACAAGACCTACTCCTTGCTCAACGAAATGGACTCAACACCCCATATTCAACGCCTGGAAATATACCTGACAAGTAAGAATCTTAAGACCCATGGATTTATATGTCTCCATAAGGAAATCAAGTGTGTGTACAGCGGCCTAAACGCAGCATTGAAAATCCGATAAATCCCATTATCAAAATAAATTTCAAAAACAAAACACAATGACAGTGAAATAGAGAGCAATTCTTAAATAATTCATTCAGGGCTTGTGATGCAACCTGGATTTACCACATCTACACCCAGAGCTGGGTGAGACATAAGGCTGGACACTTCGGGCTGATAGCATTGGTGAGGTTCGGTGAGCAAACGCAGACCCTTTGAAGTCATACTGCATGGTACCCATTCCATGGGTCCCAACTCTCCAGGTTTAAGGGATTCTTCCTTCAGCTAAAACATGCATTGGAATCCCAGAGTATGGTCCACTGTGTGATTGGGAAACATTTTCAAATGTATCTCAGGTTTCGTCCCCTGGTACTCGGGTGCACCGTTCCAGACACTTTACTAAAACTCTCCCCACTTGGAGAGTCAGTGCCTTTAACCTCCTGTTTGGCACAGTTTGCAATTTCTGCGCAAGATCAACAGGAATAGGGAGAACCAATGAGAGACTAGCTCTAGGTGTCTGCACGGGCAAATCGAACGCTCATTTCCCACCAGGAAGAGGAATTAACCAAAGGCTCAGCGTGCCCTGCCGGAACCAGATTAGGGCCTGAAGCAATCCTGCGGTTTTGCGGCCAGCTCACAAGAAAGCGAGTTGAAGAATGGAGCTCAGGGGCACTGTAATTCACAATCCTGCAGAGTTATGAATGACAGCTATCGTCCAAAAATGTATTGAAGTAATTCTTCGAAGAGGACTTGAAAGCGGGGCAGAATTTCAGGAAAACGATTTCAGGGGGTAGACTGGAATTGCACTTAAAGCATAGGAAAAGAGACAGAATGTCCACAATGATGCACTTGGCCAAAAAGGGCGTATGCGTTTTTTCCTGAATATATTCAGGAAAAAACGCATACGCCCTTTTTGGCCAACCAAGCAAGCGTGTCAAGGAAACCTGCACTACAATGAAGCCTCACAGCCCCCCGGTCAAAAGGGGCATCTGAAAAAAGTGTAAAATCCAGAAAGGCAGGACAGGTCATGGAGAACAGGGAGCCTTGTTATGCTGATGGGCGGGATGTAAATTGCCAACAGCCACTCTGGAGAAGTGTATGGTGTTTCCTGAAACACGTAGGAAACAAAGCAACACAGCCTATGGCACTTCCACTTAGGGTCCTATAGCTTAGGGAAATTAAAATCAAAAACACCCAGGCACCCCAAAGTTTGGGACGGCTCTGTTTACAAGAACCTCGTCTACGGTACAAGTTCAATATCCGAGAAAGCAAAAAATGGATAAAGAAGTTGTGGTACGTACGTACAATGGAATATCACTCAGCCATGAGATCTACGTCATCAGGCCTGTAGCGGCATAATGAGTGGATTCAGGTACGACGATTCTACGAGAAATAAGTCACACAGAAAGAGAAACATCATAAGATATCACTAATCCACGGAACGTAAACTTGGCTACACAAGAACTGAATTACAAAACAGAACAGGGTCTCAAATTTAGAAAACCATCTTATGCTTGCTTATGGGGAAAGGTGAGTTGGGGTGCTGTATAAAACCAGAGATTGAAATTAGCACAGATACCGTTCCATAAGGCAAATATATAATAGACAAGACCTACTCCTTGCTCAACGAAATGGACTCAACACCCCATATTCAACGCCTGGAAATATACCTGACAAGTAAGAATCTTAAGACCCATGGATTTATATGTCTCCATAAGGAAATCAAGTGTGTGTACAGCGGCCTAAACGCAGCAGTGAAAATCCGATAAATCCCATTATCAAAATAAATTTCAAAAACAAAACACAATGACAGTGAAATAGAGAGCAATTCTTAAATAATTCATTCAGGGCTTGTGATGCAACCTGGATTTACCACATCTACACCCAGAGCTGGGTGAGACATAAGGCTGGACACTTCGGGCTGATAGCATTGGTGAGGTTCGGTGAGCAAACGCAGACCCTTTGAAGTCATACTGCATGGTACCCATTCCATGGGTCCCAACTCTCCAGGTTTAAGGGATTCTTCCTTCAGCTAAAACATGCATTGGAATCCCAGAGTATGGTCCACTGTGTGATTGGGAAACATTTTCAAATGTATCTCAGGTTTCGTCCCCTGGTACTCGGGTGCACCGTTCCAGACACTTTACTAAAACTCTCCCCACTTGGAGAGTCAGTGCCTTTAACCTCCTGTTTGGCACAGTTTGCAATTTCTGCGCAAGATCAACAGGAATAGGGAGAACCAATGAGAGACTAGCTCTAGGTGTCTGCACGGGCAAATCGAACGCTCATTTCCCACCAGGAAGAGGAATTAACCAAAGGCTCAGCGTGCCCTGCCGGAACCAGATTAGGGCCTGAAGCAATCCTGCGGTTTTGCGGCCAGCTCACAAGAAAGCGAGTTGAAGAATGGAGCTCAGGGGCACTGTAATTCACAATCCTGCAGAGTTATGAATGACAGCTATCGTCCAAAAATGTATTGAAGTAATTCTTCGAAGAGGACTTGAAAGCGGGGCAGAATTTCAGGAAAACGATTTCAGGGGGTAGACTGGAATTGCACTTAAAGCATAGGAAAAGAGACAGAATGTCCACAATGATGCACTTGGCCAAAAAGGGCGTATGCGTTTTTTCCTGAATATATTCAGGAAAAAACGCATACGCCCTTTTTGGACAACCAAGCAAGCGTGTCAAGGAAACCTGCACTACAATGAAGCCTCACAGCCCCCCGGTCAAAAGGGGCATCCGAAAAAAGTGTAAAATCCAGAAAGGCAGGACAGGTCATGGAGAACAGGGAGCCTTGTTATGCTGATGGGCGGGATGTAAATTGCCAACAGCCACTCTGGAGAAGTGTATGGTGTTTCCTGAAACACGTAGGAAACAAAGCAACACAGCCTATGGCACTTCCACTTAGGGTCCTATAGCTTAGGGAAATTAAAATCAAAAACACCCAGGCACCCCAAAGTTTGGGACGGCTCTGTTTACAAGAACCTCGTCTACGGTACAAGTTCAATATCCGAGAAAGCAAAAAATGGATAAAGAAGTTGTGGTACGTACGTACAATGGAATATCACTCAGCCATGAGATCTACGTCATCAGGCCCATAGCGGCATAATGAGTGGATTCAGGTACGACGATTCTACGAGAAATAAGTCACACAGAAAGAGAAACATCATAAGATATCACTAATCCACGGAACGTAAACTTGGCTACACAAGAACTGAATTACAAAACAGAACAGGGTCTCAAATTTAGAAAACCATCTTATGCTTGCTTATGGGGAAAGGTGAGTTGGGGTGCTGTATAAAACCAGAGATTGAAATTAGCACAGATACCGTTCCATAAGGCAAATATATAATAGACAAGACCTACTCCTTGCTCAACGAAATGGACTCAACACCCCATATTCAACGCCTGGAAATATACCTGACAAGTAAGAATCTTAAGACCCATGGATTTATATGTCTCCATAAGGAAATCAAGCGTGTGTACAGCGGCCTAAACGCAGCAGTGAAAATCCGATAAATCCCATTATCAAAATAAATTTCAAAAACAAAACACAATGACAGTGAAATAGAGAGCAATTCTTAAATAATTCATTCAGGGCTTGTGATGCAACCTGGATTTACCACATCTACACCCAGAGCTGGGTGAGACATAAGGCTGGACACTTCGGGCTGATAGCATTGGTGAGGTTCGGTGAGCAAACGCAGACCCTTTGAAGTCATACTGCATGGTACCCATTCCATGGGTCCCAACTCTCCAGGTTTAAGGGATTCTTCCTTCAGCTAAAACATGCATTGGAATCTCAGAGTATGGTCCACTGTGTGATTGGGAAACATTTTCAATGTATCTCAGGTTTCGTCCCCTGGTACTCGGGTTCAACGTTCCAGACGCTTTACTAACACTCTCCACAATTGGAGAGACAGTGCCTTTAACCTCCTGTTTGTCAGAGTTTGCAAATTCTGCGCAAGATGAACAGGAATAGGGAGAACCAATGAGAGACTAGCTGTAGGTGTCTGCACGGGCAAATGGAACGCTCATTTCCCACCAGGAAGAGGGATTAACCAAAGGCTCAGCGTTCCCTGCCGGAACCAGATTAGGGCCTGAAGAAATCCAGCGGTTTTGCGGCCATCTCACAAGAAAGCGAGTTGAAGAAAGGAGCTCAGGGGCACTGTAATTCACAAACCTGCAGAGTTATGAATGACAGCTATCGTCCAAAAATGTATTGAAGTAAGTCTTCGAAGAGGACTTGAAAGCGGGGCAGAATTTCAGGAAAACGATTTCAGGGGGTAGACCGGAATTGCACTTAAAGTATAGGAAAAGAGGCAGAATGTCGACAATGATGCACTTGGCCAAAAAGGGCGTATGCGTTTTTTCCTGAATATATTCAGGAAAAAACGCATACGCCCTTTTTGGCCAACCAAGCAAGCGTGTAAAGGAAATCTGCACTACAATGAAGTCTCACTGCCTCCCGGTCCAAACGGCCATCTGAAACAAGTGTAAAATCCAGAAAGGCAGGACAGGTCATGGAGAACAGGGAGCCTTGTTATGCTGATGGGCGGGATGTAAATTGCCAACAGCCACTCTGGAGAAGTGTATGGTGTTTCCTGAAACACGTAGGAAACAAAGCAACACAGCCTATGGCACTTCCACTTAGGGTCCTATAGCTTAGGGAAATTAAAATCAAAAAAACCCAGGCACCCCAAAGTTTGGGACGGCTCTGTTTACAAGAACCTCGTCTACGGTACAAGTTAAATATCCGAGAAAGCAAAAAATGGATAAAGAAGTTGTGGTACGTACGTACAATGGAATATCACTCAGCAATGAGATCTACGTCATCAGGCCCGTAGCGGCATAATGAGTGCATTCAGGTACGACGATTCTACGAGAAATAAGTCACACAGAAAAAGAAACATCCTAAGATATCACTAATACACGGAACGTAAACTTGGCTACTCATGAACTGAATTACAAAACAGAACAGGGTCTCAAATTTAGAAAACCAACTTATGCTTGCTTATGGGGAAAGGTGAGTTGGGGTGCTGCATAAAACCAGAGATTGAAATTAGCACACATACTGTTCCATAAGCAAAATATATAATAGACAAGACCTACACCTGGCTCAATGAAATGGACTCAACACCCCATATTCAAAGCCGGGGAATATACCTGACAAATAAGAATCTTAAGACCCATGGATTTATATGTCTCCATAAGGAAATCAAGCGTGTGTACAGCGGCCTAAACGCAGCAGTGAAAATCCGATAAATCCCATTATCAAAATAAATTTCACAAACCAAACACAATGACAGTGAAATAGAGAGGAATTCTTAAATAATTCATTCAGGGCTTGTGATGCAACCTGGATTTACCACATCTACACCCAAAGCTGTGCGAGACATAAGGCCGGACACTTCGGGCTGATAGCATTGGTGAGTTTCGGTGAGCAAAGGCAGACCCTTTGAAGTCATACTGCATGGTACCCATTCCATGGGTCCCAACTCTCCAGGTTTAAGGGATTCTTCCTTCAGCTAAAACATGCATGGGGAACCCAGAGTATGGTCCACCGTGTGATTGGGAAACGTTTTCAAATGCATCTCACGTTTCGTCCCCTGGTACTCGGGTTCACCGCTCCAGACGCTTTACTAACACTCTCCCCACTTGGAGAGTCAGTGCCTTTAACCTCCTGTTTGGCACAGTTTGCAATTTCTGCGCAAGATGAACAGGAATAGGGACAACCAATGAGAGACTAGCTGTAGGTGTCTGCACGGGCATATGGAACGCTCATTTCCCACCAGAAAGAGGAATTAACCAAAGGCTCAGCGTGCCCTGCCGGAACCAGATTAGGGCCTGAAGCAATAATGTGGTTTTGCGGCCAGCTCACAAGAAAGCGAGTTGAAGAAAGGAGCTCAGGGGCACTGTAATTCACAAACCTGCAGAGTTATGAATGACAGCTATCGTCCAAAAATGTATTGAAGTAAGTCTTCGAAGAGGACTTGAAAGGGGGGCAGAATTTCAGGAAAACGATTTCAGGGGGTAGACTGGAATTGCACTTAAAGCATAGGAAAAGAGGCAGAATGTCGACAATGATGCACTTGGCCAAAAAGGGCGTATGCATTTTTTCCTGAATATATTCAGGAAAAAACGCATACGCACTTTTTGGCCAACCAAGAAAGCATGTAAAGGAAATCTGCACTACAATGAAGTCTCATTGCCCCGCGTTCCAAAAGGCCATCTGAAACAGGTGTAAAATCCAGAAAGGCAGGACAGGTCATGGAGAACAGGGAGCCTTGTTATGCTGATGGGCGGGATGTAAATTGCCAACAGCCACTCTGGAGAAGTGTATGGTGTTTCCTGAAACACGTAGGAAACAAAGCAACACAGCCTATGGCACTTCCACTTAGGGCCCTATAGCTTAGGGAAATTAAATTCAAAAACACACAGCCACCCCAAAGTTTGGGACGGCTCTGTTTACAAGAACCTCGTCTACAGTACAAGTTCAATATCCGAGAAAGCAAAAAATGGATAAAGAAGTTGTGGTACGTATGTACAATGGAATATCACTCAGCCATGAGATCTACGTCATCAGGCCCGTAGCGGCATAATGAGTGGATTCAGGTACGACGATTCTACGAGAAATAAGTCACACAGAAAAAGAAACATCATAAGATATCACTAATACACGGAACGTAAACTTGGCTACACATGAACTGAATTACAAAACAGAACAGGGTCTCAAATTTAGAACACCATCTTATGCTTGCTTATGGGGAAAGGTGAGTTGGGGTGCTGCATCAAACCAGAGATTGAAATTAGCACAGATACCGTTCCATAAGCCAAATATATTATAGACAAGACCTACTCCTTGCTCAACGAAATGGAATCAACACCACATATTCAACGCCTGGGAATATACCTGACAAGTAAGAATCTTAAGACCCATGGATTTATATGTCTCCATAAGGAAATCAAGCGTGTGTACAGCGGCCTAAACGCAGCAGTGAAAATCCGATAAATCCCATTATCAAAATAAATTTCAAAAAGAAAACACAATGACAGTGAAATAGAGAGCAATTCTTAAATAATTGATTCAGGTCTCGTGATGCAACCTGGATTTACCACATCTACACCCAGAGCTGGGTGTGACATAAAGCTAGACACTTCGGGCTGATAGCCTTGGTGAGGTACGGTGAGCAAACGCAGACCCTTTGAAGTCATACTGCATGGTACCCATTCCATGGGTCCCAACTCTCCAGGTTTAAGGGATTCTTCCTTCAGCTAAAACATGCATGGGAAACCCAGAGTATGGTCCACCGTGTGATTGGGAAACGTTTTCAAATGCATCTCAGGTTTCGTCCCCTGGTACTCGGGTTCACCGTTCCAGGCGATTTACTAACACTCTCCCCACATGCAGAGTCAGTGCCTTTAACTTCCTGTTTGGCACAGTTTGCAATTTCTGCGCAAGATGAACAGGAATAGGGAGAACCAATGAGAGACTAGCTGTAGGTGTCTGCACGGGCAAATGGAACGCTCATTTCCCACCAGGAAGTGGAATTAACCAAAGGCTCAGCGTGCCCTGCTGGAACCAGATTAGGGCCTAAAGCAATCCAGCAGTTTTGCGGCCAGCTCACAAGAAAGCGAGTTGAAGAAAGGAGCTCAGGGGCACTGTAATTCACAAACCTGCAGCGTTATGAATGACAGCTATCGTCCAAAAATGTATTGAAGTAAGTCTCCGAAGTGGACTTGAAAGCGGGGCAGAATTTCAGGAAAACGATTTCAGGGGGTAGACTGGAATTGCACTTAAAGCATAGGAAAAGAGGCCGAATGTCGACAATGATGCACTTGGCCATATAGGGCGTATGCGTTATTTCCTGAATATATTCAGGAAAAAACGCATACGCCCTTTTTGGCCAACCAAGCAAGCGTTTAAAGGAAATCTGCACTACAATGAAGTCTCACTGCCCCCCGGTCCAAACGGCCATCTGAAACAAGTGTAAAATCCAGAAAGGCAGAACAGCTCCTGGAAAGAGGGAGCCTTGTTATGCTGATGGGTGGGATGTAAATTGCCAACAGCCACTCTGGAGAAGTATATGGTGTTTCCTGAAACACGTAGGAAACAAAGTAACACAGCCTATGGCACTTCCACTTAGGGTCCTATAGCTTAGGGAAATTAAAATCAAAAACACACAGCCACCCCAAAGTTTGGGACGGCTCTGTTTACAAGAACCTCGTCTACGGTACAAGTTAAATATCCGAGAAAGCAAAAAATGGATAAAGAAGTTGTGGTACGTACGTACAATGGAATATCACTCAGCAATGAGATCTACGTCATCAGGCCCGTAGTGGCATAATGAGTGCATTCAGGTACGACGATTCTACGAGAAATAAGTCACACAGAAAAAGAAACATCATAAGATATCACTAATACACGGAACGTAAACTTGGCTACACATGAACTGAATTACAAAACAGAACAGGGTCTCAAATTTAGAAAACCAACTTATGCTTGCTTATGGGGAAAGGTGAGTTGGGGTGCTGCATCAAACCAGAGATTGAAATTAGCACAGATACCGTTCCATAAGCCAAATATATAATAGACAAGACCTACTCCTTTCTCAACAAAATGGACTAAACACCCCATATTCAACGCCTGGTAATATACCTGACAAGTAAGAATCTTAAGACCCATGGATTTATATGTCTCCATAAGGAAATCAAGCGTGTGTACAGCGGCCTAAACGCAGCAGTGAAAATCCGATAAATCCCATTATCAAAATAAATTTCACAAACAAAACACAATGACAGTGAAATAGAGAGCAATTCTTAAATAATTCATTCAGGGCTTGTGATGCAACCTGGATTTACCACACCTACACCCAGAGCTGGGTGAGACATAAGGCTGGACACTTCGGACTGATAGCATTGGTGAGGTTCGGTGAGCAAACGTAGACCCTTTGAAGTCATACTGCATGGTACCCATTCCATGGGTCCCAACTCTCCAGGTTTAAGGGATTCTTCCTTCAGCTAAAATATGCATGGGAAACCCAGAGTATGGTCGACCTTGTGATTGGGAAACATTTTCAAATGCATCTCAGGTTTCGACCCCTGGTACTCGGGTTCACCGTTCCAGACGCTTTACTAACACTCTCCCCACTTGGAGAGTCAGTGCCTTTAACCTCCTGTTTGGCACAGTTTTCAATTTCTGCGCAAGATGAACAGGAATAGGGAGAACCAATGAGAGACTAGCTGTAGGTGTCTGCACGGGCAAATGGAACGCTCATTTCCCACCAGGAAGAGGAATTAAGCAAAGGCTCAGCGTGCCCTGCCGGAACCAGATGAGGGTCTGGAGCAATCCTGCGGTTTTGCAGCCAACTCACAAGAAAGCGAGTTGAAGAAAGGAGCTCAGGGGCACTGTAATTCACAAACCTGCAGAGTTATGAATGACAGCTATCGTCCAAAAATGTATTGAAGTAAGTCTTCGAAGAGGACCTGAAAGCGGGGCAGAATTTCAGGAAAACGATTTCGGGAGTAGACTGGAATTGCACTTAAAGCATAGGAAAAGAGGCAGAATGTCGACAATGATGCACTTGGCCAAAAAGGGCGTATGCGTTTTTTCCTGAATATATTCAGGAAAAAACTCATACGCCCTTTTTGGCCAACCAAGCAAGCGTTTAAAGGAAATCTGCACTACAATGAAGTCTCACTGCCCCCCGGTCCAAACGGCCATCTGAAACAAGTGTAAAATCCAGAAAGGCAGAACAGCTCATGGAAAGAGGGAGCCTTGTTATGCTGATGGGTGGGATGTAAATTGCCAACAGCCACTCTGGAGAAGTGTATGGTGTTTCCTGAAACACGTAGGAAACAAAGTAACACAGCCTATGGCACTTCCACTTAGGGTCCTATAGCTTAGGGAAATTAAAATCTAAAACACACAGCCACCCCAAAGTTTGGGACGGCTCTGTTTACAAGAACCTCGTCTACGGTACAAGTTAAATATCCGAGAAAGCAAAAAATGTATAAAGAAGTTGTGGTACGTACGTACAATGGAATATCACTCAGCAATGAGATCTACGTCATCAGGCCCGTAGTGGCATAATGAGTGCATTCAGGTACGACGATTCTACGAGAAATAAGTCACACAGAAAAAGAAACATCGTAAGATATCACTAATACACGGAACGTAAACTTGGCTACACATGGACTGAATTACAAAACAGAACAGGGTCTCAAATTTAGAAAACCAACTTATGCTTGCTTATGGGGAAAGGTGAGTTGGGGTGCTGCATCAAACCAGAGATTGAAATTAGCACAGATACCGTTCCATAACCCAAATATATAATAGACAAGACCTACTACTTGCTCAACGAAATGGACTCAACACCCCATATTCAACGCCTGGGAATATACCTGACAAGTAAGAATCTTAAGACCCATGGGTTTATATGTCTCCATAAGGAAATCAAGCGTGTGTACAGCGGCCTAAACGCAGCAGTGAAACCCGATAAATCCCATTATCAAAATAAATTTCAAAAAGAAAACACAATGACAGTGAAATAGAGAGCAATTCTTAAATAATTGATTCAGGGCTTGTGATGCAACCTGGATTTACCACATCTACACCCAGAGCTGGGTGAGACATAAGGCTAGACACTTCGGGCTGATAGCATTGGTGAGGTACGGTGAGCAAACGCAGACCCTTTGAAGTCATACTGCATGGTACCCATTCCATGGGTCCCAACTCTCCAGGATAAAGGGATTCTTCCTTCAGCTAAAACATGCATGGGAAACCCAGAGTATGGTCCACCGTGTGATTGGGAAACGTTTTCAAATGCATCTCAGGTTTCGACCCCTGGTACTCGGGTTCACCGTTCCAGGCGCTTTACTAACACTCTCCCCACTTGGAGAGTCAGTGCCTTTAACTTCCTGTTTGGCACAGTTTGCAATTTCTGCGCAAGATGAACAGGAATAGGGAGAACCAATTAGAGACAAGCTGTAGGTGTCTGCACGAGCAAATGGAACGGTCATTTCCCACCAGGAAGTGGAATTAACCAAAGTCTCAGCGTGCCCTGCTGGAAACAGATTAGGGCCTAAAGCAATCCAGCAGTTTTGCGGCCAGCTCACAAGAAAGCGAGTTGAAGAAAGGAGCTCAGGGGCACTGTAATTCACAAACCTGCAGAGTTATGAATGACAGCTATCGTCCAAAAATGTATTGAAGTAAGTCTTCGAAGAGGACCTGAAAGCGGGGCAGAATTTCAGGAAAACGATTTCGGGAGTAGACTGGAATTGCACTTAAAGCATAGGAAAAGAGGCAGAATGTCGACAATGATGCACTTGGCCAAAAAGGGCGTATGCGTTTTTTCCTGAATATATTCAGGAAAAAACTCATACGCCCTTTTTGGCCAACCAAGCAAGCGTTTAAAGGAAATCTGCACTACAATGAAGTCTCACTGCCCCCCGGTCCTAAACGGCCATCTGAAACAAGTGTAAAATCCAGAAAGGCAGAACAGCTCATGGAAAGAGGGAGCCTTGTTATGCTGATGGGTGGGATGTAAATTGCCAACAGCCACTCTGGAGAAGTGTATGGTGTTTCCTGAAACACGTAGGAAACAAAGTAACACAGCCTATGGCACTTCCACTTAGGGTCCTATAGCTTAGGGAAATTAAAATCTAAAACACACAGCCACCCCAAAGTTTGGGACGGCTCTGTTTACAAGAACCTCGTCTACGGTACAAGTTAAATATCCGAGAAAGCAAAAAATGTATAAAGAAGTTGTGGTACGTACGTACAATGGAATATCACTCAGCAATGAGATCTACGTCATCAGGCCCGTAGTGGCATAATGAGTGCATTCAGGTACGACGATTCTACGAGAAACAAGTCACACAGAAAAAGAAACATCGTAAGATATCACTAATACACGGAACGTAAACTTGGCTACACATGAACTGAATTACAAAACAGAACAGGGTCTCAAATTTAGAAAACCAACTTATGCTTGCTTATGGGGAAAGGTGAGTTGGGGTGCTGCATCAAACCAGAGATTGAAATTAGCACAGATACCGTTCCATAACCCAAATATATAATAGACAAGACCTACTACTTGCTCAACGAAATGGACTCAACACCCCATATTCAACGCCTGGGAATATACCTGACAAGAAAGAATCTTAAGACCCATGGGTTTATATGTCTCCATAAGGAAATCAAGCGTGTGTACAGCGGCCTAAACGCAGCAGTGAAAATCCGATAAATCCCATTATCAAAATAAATTTCAAAAAGAAAACACAATGACAGTGAAATAGAGAGCAATTCTTAAATAATTGATTCAGGGCTTGTGATGCAACCTGGATTTACCACATCTACACCCAGAGCTGGGTGAGACATAAGGTAGACACTTCGGGCTGATAGCATTGGTGAGGTACGGTGAGCAAACGCAGACCCTTTGAAGTCATACTGCATGGTACCCATTCCATGGGTCCCAACTCTCCAGGATAAAGGCATTCTTCCTTCAGCTAAAACATGCATGGGAAACCCAGAGTATGGTCCACCGTGTGATTGGGAAACGTTTTCAAATGCATCTCAGGTTTCGACCCCTGGTACTCGGGTTCACCGTTCCAGGCGCTTTACTAACACTCTCCCCACTTGGAGAGTCAGTGCCTTTAACTTCCTGTTTGGCACAGTTTGCAATTTCTGCGCAAGATGAACAGGAATAGGGAGAACCAATTAGAGACAAGCTGTAGGTGTCTGCACGGGCAAATGGAACGGTCATTTCCCACCAGGAAGTGGAATTAACCAAAGTCTCAGCGTGCCCTGCTGGAAACAGATTAGGGCCTAAAGCAATCCAGCAGTTTTGCGGCCAGCTCACAAGAAAGCGAGTTGAAGAAAGGAGCTCAGGGGCACTGTAATTCACAAACCTGCAGAGTTATGAATGACAGCTATCGTCCAAAAATGTATTGAAGTAAGTCTTTGAAGTGGATTTGAAAGCGGGGCAGAATTTCAGGAAAACGATTTCGGGAGTAGACTGGAATTGCACTTAAAGCATAGGAAAAGAGGCAGAATGTCGACAATGTTGCACTTGGCCAAAAAGGGCGTATGCGTTTTTTCCTGATTCAGGAAAAAACGCATACGCCCTTTTTGGCCAACCAAGCAAGCGTGTAAAGGAAATCTGCACTACAATGAAGCCTCACAGCCCCCCGGTCAAAACGGGCATCTGAAAAAAGTGTAAAATCCAGAAAGGCAGGACAGGTCATGGAGAACAGGGAGCCTTGTTATGCTGATGGGCGGGATGTAAATTGCCAACAGCCACTCTGGAGAAGTGTATGGTGTTTCCTGAAACACGTAGGAAACAAAGCAACACAGCCTATGGCACTTCCACTTAGGGTCCTATAGCTTAGGGAAATTAAAATCAAAAACACACAGCCACCCCAAAGTTTGGGACGGCTCTGTTTACAAGAACCTCGTCTACGGTACAAGTTAAATATCCGAGAAAGCAAAAAATGGATAAAGAAGTTGTGGTACGTACGTACAATGGAATATCACTCAGCCATGAGATCTACGTCATCAGGCCCGTAGCGGCATAATGAGTGCATTCAGGTACGACGATTCTACGAGAAATAAGTCACACAGAAAAAGAAACATCATAAGATATCACTAATACACGGAACGTAAACTTGGCTACTCATGAACTGAATTACAAAACAGAACAGGGTCTCAAATTTAGAAAACCAACTTATGCTTGCTTATGGGGAAAGGTGAGTTGGGGTGCTGCATCAAACCAGAGATTGAAATTAGCACACATACTGTTCCATATGCAAAATATATAATAGACAAGACCTACACCTGGCTCAATGAAATGGACTCAACACCCCATATTCAAAGCCGGGGAATATACCTGACAAATAAGAATCTTAAGACCCATGGATTTATATGTCTCCATAAGGAAATCAAGCGTGTGTACAGCGGCCTAAACGCAGCAGTGAAAATCCGATAAATCCCATTATCAAAATAAATTTCACAAACAAAACACAATGACAGTGAAATAGAGAGGAATTCTTAAATAATTCATTCAGGGCTTGTGATGCAACCTGGATTTACCACATCCACACCCAGAGCTGGGTGAGACATAAGGCTGGACACTTCGGGCTGATAGCATTGGTGAGGTTCGCTGAGCAAATGCAGACCCTTTGAAGTCATACTGCATGGTAGCCATTCCAAGGGTCCCAACTCTCCAGGTTTAAGGGATTCTTCCTTCAGCTAAAACATGCATGGGAAACCCAGAGTATGGTCCACCGTGTGATTGGGAAACGTTTTCAACTGCATCTCAGGTTTCGTCCCCTGGTACTCGGGTTCACCATTCCAGACGCTTTACTAACACTCTCCCCACTTGGAGAGTCAGTGCCGTTAACCTTCTGTTTGGCACAGTTTCAAATTTCTGCGCAAGATGAACAGGAATAGGGAGAACCAATGAGAGACTAGCTGTAGGTGTCTGCACGGGAAAATGGAACGCTCATTTCCCACCAGGAAGAGGGTTTAACCAAAGGCTCAGCGTGCCCTGCTGGAACAAGATTAGGGCCTGAAGCAATCCTGCGGTTTTGCGGCCAGCTCACAAGAAAGCGAGTTGAAGAAAGGAGCTCAGGGGCACTGTAATTCACAAACCTGCAGAGTTATGAATGACAGCTATCGTCCAAAAATGTATTGAAGTAAGTCTACTAAGAGGACGTGAAAGCGGGGCAGAATTTCAGGAAAACGATTTCAGGGGGTAGACTGGAATTGCACTTAAAGCATAGGAAAAGAGGCAGAATGTAGAAAATGATGCACTTGGCCAAAAAGGGCGTATGCGTTTTTTCCTGAATATATTCAGGAAAAAACGCATACGCCCTTTTTGGCCAACCAAGCAAGCGTGTAAAGGAAATCTGCACTACAATGAAGCCTCACAGCCCCCCGGTCAAAAGGGGCATCTGAAAAAAGTGTAAAATCCAGAAAGGCAGGACAGGTCATGGAGAACAGGGAGCCTTGTTATGCTGATGGGCGGGATGTAAATTGCCAACAGCCACTCTGGAGAAGTGTATGGTGTTTCCTGAAACACATAGGAAACAAAGCAACACAGCCTATGGCACTTCCACTTAGGGTCCTATAGCTTAGGGAAATTAAATTCAAAAACACACAGCCACCCAAAAGTTTGGGACGGCTCTGTTTACAAGAACCTCGTCTACGGTACAAGTTCAATATCCGAGAAAGCAAAAAATGGATAAAGAAGTTGTGGTACGTACGTACAATGGAATATCACTCAGCCATGAGATCTACGTCATCAGGCCCGTAGCGGCATAATGAGTGGATTCAGGTACGACGATTCTACGAGAAATAAGTCACACAGAAAGAGAAACATCATAAGATATCACTAATCCACGGAACGTAAACTTGGCTACACAAGAACTGAATTACAAAACAGAACAGGGTCTCAAATTTAGAAAACCATCTTATGCTTGCTTATGGGGAAAGGTGAGTTGGGGTGCTGTATAAAACCAGAGATTGAAATTAGCACAGATACCGTTCCATAAGGCAAATATATAATAGACAAGACCTACTCCTTGCTCAACGAAATGGACTCAACACCCCATATTCAACGCCTGGAAATATACCTGACAAGTAAGAATCTTAAGACCCATGGATTTATATGTCTCCATAAGGAAATCAAGCGTGTGTACAGCGGCCTAAACGCAGCAGTGAAAATCCGATAAATCCCATTATCAAAATAAATTTCAAAAACAAAACACAATGACAGTGAAATAGAGAGCAATTCTTAAATAATTCATTCAGGGCTTGTGATGCAACCTGGATTTACCACATCTACACCCAGAGCTGGGTGAGACATAAGGCTGGACACTTCGGGCTGATAGCATTGGTGAGGTTCGGTGAGCAAACGCAGACCCTTTGAAGTCATACTGCATGGTACCCATTCCATGGGTCCCAACTCTCCAGGTTTAAGGGATTCTTCCTTCAGCTAAAACATGCATTGGAATCCCAGAGTATGGTCCACTGTGTGATTGGGAAACATTTTCAAATGTATCTCAGGTTTCGTCCCCTGGTACTCGGGTTCAACGTTCCAGACGCTTTACTAACACTCTCCACAATTGGAGAGACAGTGCCTTTAACCTCCTGTTTGTCACAGTTTGCAAATTCTGCGCAAGATGAACAGGAATAGGGAGAACCAATGAGAGACTAGCTCTAGGTGTGTGCACGGGCAAATGGAACGCTCATTTCCCACCAGGAAGAGGGATTAACCAAAGGCTCAGCGTGCCCTGCCGGAACCAGATTAGGGCCTGAAGCAATCCAGCGGTTTTGCGGCCATCTCACAAGAAAGCGAGTTGAAGAAAGGAGCTCAGGGGCACTGTAATTCACAAACCTGCAGAGTTATGAATGACAGCTATCGTCCAAAAATGTATTGAAGTAAGTCTTCGAAGAGGACTTGAAAGCGGGGCAGAATTTCAGGAAAACGATTTCAGGGGGTAGACTGGAATTGCACTTAAAGTATAGGAAAAGAGGCAGAATGTCGACAATGATGCACTTGGCCAAAAAGGGCGTATGCGTTTTTTCCTGAATATATTCAGGAAAAAACGCATACGCCCTTTTTGGCCAACCAAGCAAGCGTGTAAAGGAAATCTGCACTAAAATGAAGTCTCACTGCCTCCCGGTCCAAACGGCCATGTGAAACAAGTGTAAAATCCAGAAAGGCAGGACAGGTCATGGAGAACAGGGAGCCTTGTTATGCTGATGGGCGGGATGTAAATTGCCAACAGCCACTCTGGAGAAGTGTATGGTGTTTCCTGAAACACGTAGGAAACAAAGCAACACAGCCTATGGCACTTCCACTTAGGGTCCTATAGCTTAGGGAAATTAAAATCAAAAACACACAGCCACCCCAAAGTTTGGGACGGCTCTGTTTACAAGAACCTCGTCTACGGTACAAGTTAAATATCCGAGAAAGCAAAAAATGGATAAAGAAGTTGTGGTACGTACGTACAATGGAATATCACTCAGCCATGAGATCTACGTCATCAGGCCCGTAGCGGCATAATGAGTGCATTCAGGTACGACGATTCTACGAGAAATAAGTCACACAGAAAAAGAAACATCATAAGATATCACTAATACACGGAACGTAAACTTGGCTACTCATGAACTGAATTACAAAACAGAACAGGGTCTCAAATTTAGAAAACCAACTTATGCTTGCTTATGGGGAAAGGTGAGTTGGGGTGCTGCATCAAACCAGAGATTGAAATTAGCACACATACTGTTCCATATGCAAAATATATAATAGACAAGACCTACACCTGGCTCAATGAAATGGACTCAACACCCCATATTCAAAGCCGGGGAATATACCTGACAAATAAGAATCTTAAGACCCATGGATTTATATGTCTCCATAAGGAAATCAAGCGTGTGTACAGCGGCCTAAACGCAGCAGTGAAAATCCGATAAATCCCATTATCAAAATAAATTTCACAAACAAAACACAATGACAGTGAAATAGAGAGGAATTCTTAAATAATTCATTCAGGGCTTGTGATGCAACCTGGATTTACCACATCCACACCCAGAGCTGGGTGAGACATAAGGCTGGACACTTCGGGCTGATAGCATTGGTGAGGTTCGGTGAGCAAATGCAGACCCTTTGAAGTCATACTGCATGGTAGCCATTCCAAGGGTCCCAACTCTCCAGGTTTAAGGGATTCTTCCTTCAGCTAAAACATGCATGGGAAACCCAGAGTATGGTCCACCGTGTGATTGGGAAACGTTTTCAACTGCATCTCAGGTTTCGTCCCCTGGTACTCGGGTTCACCATTCCAGACGCTTTACTAACACTCTCCCCACTTGGAGAGTCAGTGCCGTTAACCTTCTGTTTGGCACAGTTTCAAATTTCTGCGCAAGATGAACAGGAATAGGGAGAACCAATGAGAGACTAGCTGTAGGTGTCTGCACGGGAAAATGGAACGCTCATTTCCCACCAGGAAGAGGGTTTAACCAAAGGCTCAGCGTGCCCTGCTGGAACAAGATTAGGGCCTGAAGCAATCCTGCGTTTTTGCGGCCAGCTCACAAGAAAGCGAGTTGAAGAAAGGAGCTCAGGGGCACTGTAATTCACAAACCTGCAGAGTTATGAATGACAGCTATCGTCCAAAAATGTATTGAAGTATGTCTACTAAGAGGACTTGAAAGCGGGGCAGAATTTCAGGAAAACGATTTCAGGGGGTAGACTGGAATTGCACTTAAAGCATAGGAAAAGAGGCAGAATGTCGACAATGATGCACTTGGCCAAAAAGGGCGTATGCGTTTTTTCCTGAATATATTCAGGAAAAAACGCATACGCCCTTTTTGGCCAACCAAGCAAGCATGTAAAGGAAATCTGCACTACAATGAAGCCTCACAGCCCCCCGGTCAAAAGGGGCATCTGAAAAAAGTGTAAAATCCAGAAAGGCAGGACAGGTCATGGAGAACAGGGAGCCTTGTTATGCTGATGGGCGGGATGTAAATTGCCAACAGCCACTCTGGAGAAGTGTATGGTGTTTCCTGAAACACGTAGGAAACAAAGCAACACAGCCTATGGCACTTCCACTTAGGGTCCTATAGCTTAGGGAAATTAAATTCAAAAACACACAGCCACCCAAAAGTTTGGGACGGCTCTGTTTACAAGAACCTCGTCTACGGTACAAGTTAAATATCCGAGAAAGCAAAAAATGGATAAAGAAGTTGTGGTACGTACGTACAATGGAATATCACTCAGCCATGAGATCTACGTCATCAGGCCCGTAGCGGCATAATGAGTGGATTCAGGTACGACGATTCTACGAGAAATAAGTCACACAGAAAGAGAAACATCATAAGATATCACTAATCCACGGAACGTAAACTTGGCTACACAAGAACTGAATTACAAAACAGAACAGGGTCTCAAATTTAGAAAACCATCTTATGCTTGCTTATGGGGAAAGGTGAGTTGGGGTGCTGTATAAAAGCAGAGATTGAAATTAGCACAGATACCGTTCCATAAGGCAAATATATAATAGACAAGACCTACTCCTTGCTCAACGAAATGGACTCAACACCCCATATTCAACGCCTGGAAATATACCTGACAAGTAAGAATCTTAAGACCCATGGATTTATATGTCTCCATAAGGAAATCAAGCGTGTGTACAGCGGCCTAAACGCAGCAGTGAAAATCCGATAAATCCCATTATCAAAATAAATTTCACAAACAAAACACAATGACAGTGAAATAGAGAGGAATTCTTAAATAATTCATTCAGGGCTTGTGATGCAACCTGGATTTACCACATCTACACCCAGAGCTGGGTGAGACATAAGGCTGGACACTTCGGGCTGATAGCATTGGTGAGGTTCGGTGAGCAAACGCAGACCCTTTGAAGTCATACTGCATGGTACCCATTCCATGGGTCCCAACTCTCCAGGTTTAAGGGATTCTTCCTTCAGCTAAAACATGCATTGGAATCCCATAGTATGGTCCACTGTGTGATTGGGAAACATTTTCAAATGTATCTCAGGTTTCGTCCCCTGGTACTCGGGTTCAACGTTCCAGACGCTTTACTAACACTCTCCACAATTGGAGAGACAGTGCCTTTAACCTCCTGTTTGTCACAGTTTGCAAATTCTGCGCAAGATGAACAGGAATAGGGAGAACCAATGAGAGACTAGCTGTAGGTGTCTGCACGGGCAAATGGAATGCTCATTTCCCACCAGGAAGAGAGATTAACCAAAGGCTCAGCGTTCCCTGCCGGAACCAGATTAGGGCCTGAAACAATCCAGCGGTTTTGCGGCCATCTCACAAGAAAGCGAGTTGAAGAAAGGAGCTCAGGGGCACTGTAATTCACAAACCTGCAGAGTTATGAATGACAGCTATCGTACAAAAATGTATTGAAGTAAGTCTTCGAAGAGGACTTGAAAGCGGGGCAGAATTTCAGGAAAACGATTTCAGGGGGTAGACTGGAATTGCACTTAAAGTATAGGAAAAGAGGCAGAATGTCGACAATGATGCACTTGGCCAAAAAGGGCGTATGCGTTTTTTCCTGAATATATTCAGGAAAAAACGCATACGCCCTTTTTGGCCAACCAAGCAAGCGTGTAAAGGAAATCTGCACTACAATGAAGTCTCACTGCCTCCCGGTCCAAACGGCCATCTGAAACAAGTGTAAAATCCAGAAAGGCAGGACAGGTCATGGAGAACAGGGAGCCTTGTTATGCTGATGGGCGGGATGTAAATTGCCAACAGCCACTCTGGAGAAGTGTATGGTGTTTCCTGAAACACGTAGGAAACAAAGCAACACAGCCTATGGCACTTCCACTTAGGGTCCTATAGCTTAGGGAAATTAAAATCAAAACACACAGGCACCCCAAAGTTTGGGACGGCTCTGTTTACAAGAACCTCGTCTACGGTACAAGTTAAATATCCGAGAAAGCAAAAAATGGATAAAGAAGTTGTGGTACGTACGTACAATGGAATATCACTCAGCAATGAGATCTACGTCATCAGGCCCGTAGCGGCATAATGAGTGGATTCAGGTACGACGATTCTACGAGAAATAAGTCACACAGAAAAAGAAACATCCTAAGATATCACTAATACACGGAACGTAAACTTGGCTACTCATGAACTGAATTACAAAACAGAACAGGGTCTCAAATTTAGAAAACCAACTTATGCTTGCTTATGGGGAAAGGTTAGTTGGGGTGCTGCATCAAACCAGAGATTGAAATTAGCACACATACTGTTCCATAAGCAAAATATATAATAGACAAGACCTACACCTGGCTCAATGAAATGGACTCAACACCCAATATTCAAACCGGGGAATATACCTCACAAATAAGAATCTTAAGACCCATGGATTTATATGTCTCCATAAGGAAATCAAGCGTGTGTACAGCGGCCTAAACGCAGCATTGAAAATCCGATAAATCCCATTATCAAAATAAATTTCACAAACAAAACACAATGACAGTGAAATAGAGAGGAATTCTTAAATAATTCATTCAGGGCTTGTGATGCAACCTGGATTTACCACATCTACACCCAGAGCTGGGTGAGACATAAGGCTGGACACTTCGGGCTGATAGCATTGGTGAGGTTCGGTGAGCAAATGCAGACCCTTTGAAGTCATACTGCATGGTAGCCATTCCAAGGGTCCCAGCTCTCCAGGTTTAAGGGATTCTTCCTTCAGCTAAAACATGCATGGGAAACCCAGAGTATGGTCAACCGTGTGATTGGGAAACGTTTTCAACTGCATCTCAGGTTTCGTCCCCTGGTACTCGGGTTCACCATTCCAGACGCTTTACTAACACTCTCCCCACTTGGAGAGTCAGTGCCGTTAACCTTCTGTTTGGCACAGTTTCAAATTTCTGCGCAAGATGAACAGGAATAGGGAGAACAAATGAGAGACTAGCTGTAGGTGTCTGCACGGGCAAATGGAATGCTCATTTCCCACCAGGAAGAGGAATTAAGCAAAGGCTCAGCGTGCCCTGCCGGAACCAGATGAGGGTCTGAAGCAATCCTGCGGTTTTGCAGCCAGCTCACAAGAAAGCGAGTTGAAGAAAGGAGCTCAGGGGCACTGTAATTCACAAACCTGCAGAGTTATGAATGACAGCTATCGTCCAAAAATGTATTGAAGTAAGTCGTCGAAGAGGACTTGAAAGTGTGGCAGAATTTCAGGAAAACGATTTCGGGAGTAGACTGGAATTGCACTTAAAGCATAGGAAAAGAGGCAGAATGTCGACAATGATGCACTTGGCCAAAAAGGGCGTATGCGTTTTTTCCTGAATATATTCAGGAAAAAACTCATACGCCCTTTTTGGCCAACCAAGCAAGCGTTTAAAGGAAATCTGCACTACAATGAAGTCTCACTGCCCCCCGGTCCAAACGGCCATCTGAAACAAGTGTAAAATCCAGAAAGGCAGAACAGCTCATGGAAAGAGGGAGCCTTGTTATGCTGATGGGTGGGATGTAAATTGCCAACAGCCACTCTGGAGAAGTGTATGGTGTTTCCTGAAACACGTAGGAAACAAAGTAACACAGCCTATGGCACTTCCACTTAGGGTCCTATAGCTTAGGGAAATTAAAATCAAAAACACACAGCCACCCCAATGTTTGGGACGGCTCTGTTAACAAGAACCTCGTCTACGGTACAAGTTAAATATCCGAGAAAGCAAAAAATGGATAAAGAAGTGGTGGTACGTACGTACAATGGAATATCACTCAGCAATGAGATCTACGTCATCAGGCCCGTAGGGGCATAATGAGTGCATTCAGGTACGACGATTCTACGAGAAATAAGTCACACAGAAAAAGAAACATCGTAAGATATCACTAATAAACGGAACGTAAACTTGGCTACACATGAACTGAATTACAAAACAGAACAGGGTCTCAAATTTAGAAAACCAACTTATGCTTGCTTATGGGGAAAGGTGAGTTGGGGTGCTGCATCAAACCAGAGATTGAAATTAGCACAGATACCGTTCCATAACCCAAATATATAATAGACAAGACCTACTACTTGCTCAACGAAATGGACTCAACACCCCATATTCAACGCCTGGGAATATACCTGACAAGTAAGAATCTTAAGACCCATGGATTTATATGTCTCCATAAGGAAATCAAGCGTGTGTACAGCGGCCTAAACGCAGCAGTGAAAATCCGATAAATCCCATTATCAAAATAAATTTCACAAACAAAACACAATGACAGTGAAATAGAGAGCAATTCTTAAATAATTGATTCAGGGCTTGTGATGCAACCTGGATTTACCACATCTACACACAGAGCTGGGTGAGACATAAGGCTAGACACTTCGGGCTGATAGCATTGGTGAGGTACGGTGAGCAAACGCAGACCCTTTGAAGTCATACTGCATGGTACCCATTCCATGGGTCCCAACTCTCCAGGATAAAGGGATTCTTCCTTCAGCTAAAACATGCATGGGAAACCCAGAGTATGGTCCACCGTGTGATTGGGAAACGTTTTCAAATGCATCTCAGGTTTCGACCCCTGGTACTCGGGTTCACCATTCCAGGCGCTTTACTAACACTCTCCTCACTTGGAGAGTCAGTGCCTTTAACTTCCTGTTTGGCACAGTTTGCAATTTCTGCGCAAGATGAACAGGAATAGGGAGAACCAATTAGAGACTAGCTGTAGGTGTCTGCACGGGCAAATGGAACGCTCATTTCCCACCAGGAAGTGGAATTAACCAAAGTCTCAGCGTGCCCTGCTGGAAACAGATTAGGGCCTAAAGCAATCCAGCAGTTTTGCGGCCAGCTCACAAGAAAGCGAGTTGAAGAATGGAGCTCAGGGGCACTGTAATTCACAAACCTGCAGAGTTATGAATGACAGCTATCGTCCAAAAATGTATTGAAGTAAGTCTTTGAAGTGGATTTGAAAGCTGGGCAGAATTTCAGGAAAACGATTTCAGGGGGTAGACTGGAATTGCACTTAAAGCATAGGAAAAGAGGCCGAATGTCGAAAATGATGCACTTGGCCATATAGGGCGTATGCGTTTTTTCCTGAATATATTCAGGAAAAAACGCATACGCCCTTTTTGGCCAACCAAGCAAGCGTGTCAAGGAAATCTGCACTACAATGAAGTCTCACTGCCCCCCGGTCAAAAGGGCCATCTGAAACAAGTGTAAAATCAAGAAAGGCAAGACAGGTCATGGAGAACAGGGAGCCTTGTTATGCTGATGGGCGGGATGTAAATTGCCAACAGCCACTCTGGAGAAGTGTATGGTGTTTCCTGAAACACGTAGAAAACAAAGCAACACAGCCTATGGCACTTCCACTTAGGGTCCTATAACTTATGGAAATTAAAATCAAAAACACACAGGCACCCCAAAATTTGGGACGGCTCTGTTTACAAGAACCTCGTCTACGGTACAAGTTAAATATCCGAGAAAGCAAAAAATGGATAAAGAAGTTGTGGTACGTACGTACAATGGAATATAACTCAGCCATGAGATCTACGTAATCTGGCCCGTAGCGGCATAATGAGTGGATTCAGGTACTACGATTCTACGAGAAATAAGTCACACAGAAAAAGAAACATCATAAGATATCACTAATACACGGAACGTAAACTTGGCTACACATGAAGTGAATTACAAAACAGAACAGGGTCTCAAATTTAGAAAACCAACTTATGCTTGCTTATGGGGAAAGGTGAGTTGGGGTGCTGCAACAAACCAGAGATTGAAATTAGCACAGATACCGTTCCATAAGCCAAATATATAATAGAAAAGGCTTACACCTTGCTCAACAAAATGGACTCAACACCCCATATTCAACGCCTGGGAATATACCTGACAAGTAAGAATCTTAAGACCCATGGATATATATGTCTCCATAAGGAAATCAAGCGTGTGTACAGCCGCCTAAACACAGCAGTGAAAATCTGATAAATCCCATTATCAAAATAAATTTCAAAAACAAAACACAATGACAGTGAAATAGAGAGCAATTCTTAAATAATTCATTCAGGGCTTGTGATGCAACCTGGATTTACCACATCTACACCCAGAGCTGGGTGAGACATAAGGCTGGACACTTCGGGCTGATAGCAATGGTGAGGTTCGGTGAGCAAACGCTGACCCTTTGAAGTCATACTGCATGGTACCCATTCCATGGGTCCCAACTCTCCAGGTTTAAGGGATTCTTCCTTCAGCTAAAACATGCATGGGAATCCCAGAGTATGGTCCACTGTGTGATTAGGAAACATTTTCAAATGTATCTCAGGTTTCGTCCCCTGGTACTCGGGTTCAACGTTCCAGACGCTTTACTAACACTCTCCACACTTGGAGAGTCAGTGCCTTTAAACTCCTGTTTGTCACAGTTTGCAAATTCTGCGCAAGATGAACAGGAATAGGGAGAACCAATGAGAGACTAACTCTAGGTGTCTGCACGGGCAAATGGAACGCTCATTTCCCACCAGGAAGAGGGATTAACCAAAGGCTCAGCGTTCCCTGCCGGAACCAGATTAGGGCGTGAAGCAATCCAGCGGTTTTGCGGCCATCTCACAAGAAAGCGAGTTGAAGAAAGGAGCTCAGGGGCACTGTAATTCACAAACCTGCAGAGTTATGAATGACAGCTATCGTCCAAAAATGTATTGAAGTAAGTCTTCGAAGAGGACTTGAAAGCGGGGCAGAATTTCAGGAAAACGATTTCAGGGGGTAGACTGGAATTGCACTTAAAGGATAGGAAAAGAGGCAGAATGTCGACAGTGATGCACTTGGCCAAAAAGGGCGTATGCGTTTTTTCCTGAATATATTCAGGAAAAAACGCATACGCCCTTTTTGGCCAACCAAGCAAGCGTGTAAAGGAAATCTGCACTACAATGAAGTCTCACTGCCTCCTGGTCCAAACGGCCATCTGAAACAAGTGTAAAATCCAGAAACGCAGGACAGGTCATGGAGAACAGGAAGCCTTGCTATGCTGATGGGCGGGATGTAAATTGCCAACAGCCACTCTGGAGAAGTGTATGGTGTTTCCTGAAACACGTAGGAAACAAAGCAACACAGCCTATGGCACTTCCACTTAGGGTCCTATAGCTTAGGGAAATTAAAATCAAAAACACACAGCCACCCCAAAGTTTGGGACGGCTCTGTTTACAAGAACCTCGTCTACGGTACAAGTTAAATATCCGAGAAAGCAAAAAATGGATAAAGAAGTTGTGGTACGTACGTACAATGGAATATCACTCAGCAATGAGATCTACGTCATCAGGTCCGTAGCGGCATAATGAGTGGATTCAGGTACCACGATTCTACGAGAAATAAGTCACACAGAAAAAGAAACATCATAAGATATCACTAATACACGGAACGTAAACTTGGCTACTCATGAACTGAATTACAAAACAGAACAGGGTCTCAAATTTAGAAAACCAACTTATGCTTGCTTATGGGGAAAGGTGAGTTGGGGTGCTGCATAAAACCAGAGATTGAAATTAGAACACATACTGTTCCATAAGCAAAATATATAATAGACAAGACCTACACCTGGCTCAATGAAATGGACTCAACACCCCATATTCAAAGCCGGGGAATATACCTGACAAATAAGAATCTTAAGACCCATGGATTTATATGTCTCCATAAGGAAATCAAGCGTGTGTACAGCGGCCTAAACGCAGCAGTGAAAATCCGATAAATCCCATTATCAAAATAAATTTCACAAACAAAACACAAAGACAGTGAAATAGAGAGGAATTCTTAAATAATTCATTCAGGGCTTGTGATGCAACCTGGATTTACCACATCCACACCCAGAGCTGGGTGAGACATAAGGCTGGACACTTCGGGCTGATAGCATTGGTGAGGTACGGTGAGCAAACGCAGACCCTTTGACGTCATACTGCATGGTACCCATTCCACGGGTCCCAACTCTCCAGTATTAAGGGATTCTTCCTTCAGCTAAAACATGCATGGGAAACCCAGAGTATGGTCCACCGTGTGATTGGGAAACGTTTTCAAATGCATCTCAGGTTTCGACCCCTGGTACTCGGGTTCACCGTTCCAGGTGCTTTACTAACACTCTCCCCACTTTGAGAGTCAGTGCCTTTAACTTCCTGTTTGGCACAGTTTGCAATTTCTGCGCAAGATGAACAGGAATAGGCAGAAACAATTAGAGACTAGCTGTAGGTGTCTGCACGGGCAAATGGAACGCTCATTTCCCACCAGGAAGTGGAATTAACCAAAGTCTCAGCGTGCCCTGCTGGAAACAGATTAGGGCCTAAAGCAATCCAGCAGTTTTGCGGCCAGCTCACAAGAAAGCGAGTTGAAGAAAGGAGCTCAGGGGCACTGTAATTCACAAACCTGCAGAGTTATGAATGACAGCTATCGTCCAAAAATGTATTGAAGTAAGTCTTCGAAGTGGACTTGAAAGCGGGGCAGAATTTCAGGAAAACTGTTTCAGGGGGTAGACTGGAATTGCACTTAAAGCATAGGAAAAGAGGCAGAATGTCCACAATGATGCACTTGGCCAAAAATGGCGTATGCGTTTTTTCCTGAATATATTCAGGAAAAAACGCATACGCAATTTTTGGCCAACCAAGCAAGCGTGTAAATGAAATCTGCACTAGAATGAAGTCTCACTGCCCCCCGGTCAAAAGTGCCATCTGAAAAATGTGTAAAATCCAGAAAGGCAGGACAGGTCATGGAGAACAGGGAGCCTTGTTATGCCGATGGGCGGGATGTAAATTGCCAACAGCCACTCTGGAGAAGTGTATGGTGTTTCCTGAAACACGTAGGAAACAAAGCAACACAGCCTATGGCACTTCCACTTATGGTCGTATAGCTTAGGGAAATTAAAATCAAAAACACACAGCCACACCAAAGTTTGGGACGGCTCTGTTTACAAGAACCTGGTCTACGGTACAAGTTAAATATCCGAGAAAGCAAAAAATGGATAAGGAAGTTGTGGTACGTACGTACAATGGAATATCACTCAGCAATGAGATCTACGTCATCAGGCCCGTAGTGGCATAATGAGTGGATTCAGGTACGACGATTCTGCGAGAAATAAGTCACACAGAAAAAGAAACATAATAAGATATCACTAATACACGGAAGGTAAACTTGGCTACACATGAACTGAATTACAAAACAGAACAGGGTCTCAAATTTAGAAAACCAACTTATGCTTGCTTATGGGGAAAGGTGAGTTGGGGTGCTGCATCAAACCAGTGATTGAAATTAGCACAGATACTGTTCCATAAGCCAAATATATAATAGACAAGACCTACTGTTGCTCAACGAAATGGACTCAACACCCCATATTCAACGCCTGAGCATATACCTGACAAGTAAGAATCTTAAGACCCATGGATTTATATGTCTCCATAAGGAAGTCAAGCGTGTGTACAGTGGCCTAAACGCAGCAGTGAAAATCCGATAAATCCCATTAACAAAATAAATTTCACAAACAAAACACAATGACATGCAAATGAAGCAAAGACAAAGGATTAATCTCCAAAATTTACAAGCAGCTCATGCAGCTCAATAACAAAAAACAAACAACCCAATCCAAAAATGGGCAGAAGACCTAAATAGACATTTCTCCAAAGAAGATATACAGAATGCCAACAAACACATGAAAGAATGCTCAACATCATTAATCATTAGAGAAATGCAAATCAAAACTACAATGAGATATCATCTCACACCAGTCAGAATGGCCATCATCAAAAAATCTAGAAACAATAAATGCTGGAGAGGGTGTGGAGAAAAGGGAACACTCTTGCACTGCTGGTGGGAATGTGAATTGGTTCAGCCACTATGGAGAACAGTATGGAGGTTCCTTAAAAAACTACAAATAGAATTACCATATGACCCAGCAATCCCACTACTGGGCATATACCCTGGGAAAACCAAAATTCAAACAGAGTCATGTACCAAAATGTTCATTGCAGCTCTATTTACAATAGCCCGGAGATGGAAACAACCTAAGCGCCCATCATCGGATGAATGGATAAAGAAAATGTGGCACATATATACAATGGAATATTACTCAGCCTTAAAAAGAAATGAAATTGAGCTATTTGTAATGAGATGGATAGACCTAGAGTCTGTCATACAGAGTGAAGTAATTCAGAAAGAAAAAGACAAATACCGTATGCTAACACATATATATGGAATTTAAGGGGAAAAAAAATGTCATGAAGAACCTAGGGGTAAGACAGGAATAAAGACGCAGACCTACTGGAGAACGGACTTGAGGATATGGGGAGGGGGACGGGTGAGCTTTGACAGGGCGAGAGAGAGTCATGGACATATACACACTAACAAACGTAGTAAGGTAGATAGCTAGTGGGAAGCAGCCGCAAGGCACAGGGATATTAGCTTGGTGCTTTGTGACAGCCTGGAGGGGTGGGATAGGGAGAGTGGGAGGGAGGGAGACGCAAGAGGGAAGACATATGGGAACATATGTATATGTATAACTGATTCACTTTGTTATAAAGCAGAAACTAACACACCATTGTACAGCAATTATACCCCAATAAAGATGTTTAAAAAAAAAACACAATGACAGTGAAATATAGAGCAATTCTTAAATAATTCATTCAGAGCTTGTGATGCAACCTGGATTTACCACATCTACACCCAGAGCTGGTTGAGACATAAGGCTGGACACTTTGGGCTGATAGCTTTGGTGAGGTTTGGTGAGCAAACGCAGACCCTTTGAAGTCATACTGCATGGTACCCATTCCATGGGTCCCAACTCTCCAGGTTTAAGGGATTCTTCCTTCAGCTAAAACATGCATGGGAAACCCGGAGTATGTTCCACCGTGTGATTGGGAAACGTTTTCAAATGCATCTCAGGTTTCGTCCCCTGGTACTCGGGTGCACCGTTCCAGACACTTTACTAAAACTCTCCCCACTTGGAAAGTCAGTGCCTTTAACCTCCTGTTTGGCACAGTTTGCAATTTCTGCGCAAGATGAACAGGAATAGGGAGAACCAATGAGAGACTAGCTGTAGGTGTCTGCACGGGCAAATGGAACGCTCATTTCCCACCAGGAAGAGGAATTAACCAAAGGCTCAGCGTGCCCTGCCGGAACCAGATTAGGGCCTGAAGCAAACCTGCGGTTTTGCGGCCAGCTCACAAGAAAGCGAGTTGAAGAAAGGAGCTCAGGGGCACTGTAATTCACAATCCTGCAGAGTTATGAATGACAGCTATCGTCCAAAAATGTATTGAAGTAAGTTTTCGAAGAGGACTTGAAATCGGGGCAGAATTTCAGGAAAACGATTTCAGGAGGTAGACTGGAATTGCACTTAAAGCATAGGAAAACAGGCAGAATGTCCACAATGATGCACTTGGCCAAAAAGGGCGTATGCGTTTTTTCCTGAATATATTCAGGAAAAAACGCATACGCACTTTTTGGACAACCAAGCAAGCGTGTAAAGGAAATCTGCGCTACAATGAAGTCTCACTGCCCCCCGGTCAAAAGGGCCATCTGAAAAAAGTGTAAAATCCAGAAAGGCAGAACAGGTCATGGAGAACAGGGAGCCTTGTTATGCTGATGGGCGGGATGTAAATGGCCAACAGCCACTCTTGAGAAGTGTATGGTGTTTCCTGAAACATGTAGGAAACAAAGCAACACAGCCTAAGGCACTTCCCCTTAGGGTCCTATAGCTTAGGGAAATTAAAATCAAAAACACAGAGCCACCCCAAAGTTTGGGACGGCTCTGTTTACAAGAACCTCGTCTACGGTACAAGTTAAATATCCGAGAAAGCAAAAAATGGATAAACAAGTTGTGGTACGTACGTACAATGGAATATCACTCAGCAATGAGATCTACGTCATCAGGCCCTTAGCGGCATAATGAGTGGATTCAGGTACGACGATTCTACGAGAAATAAGTCACACAGAAAAAGAAACATCATAAGATATCACTAATACACGGAACGTAAACTTGGCTACACATGAAGTGAATTACAAAACAGAACAGGGTCTCAAATTTAGTAAACCAACTTATGCTTGCTTATGGGGAAAGGTGAGTTGGGGTGCTGCATAAAACCAGAGATTGAAATTTGTACAGATACCGTTCCTTCAGCCAAATATATAATACACAAGACCTACACCTTGCTCAACGAATTGGACTCAACACCCCTTATTCAACGCCTGGGAATATACCTGACAAGTAAGAATCTTAAAACCCATGGATTTATATGTCTCCATAAGGAAATCAAGCGTGTGTACAGCGGCCTAAACACAACAGTGAAAATCCGATAAATCCCATTATCAAAATAAATTTGAAAAACAAAACACAATGACAGTGAAATAGAGAGCAATTCTTAAATAATTCATTCAGGGCTTGTGTTGCAACCTGGATTTACCACATCTACACCCAGTGCTGGGTGAGACATAAGGCCGGACCCTTTGGGCTGATAGCATTTGTGAGGTTCGGTGAGCAAACGCAGACCCTTTGAAGTCATACTGCATGGTAGCCATTCCATGGGTCCCAACTCTCCAGGTTTAAGGGATTCTTCCTTCAGCTAAAACATGCATGGGAAACCCAGAGTATGGTCCACCGTGTGATTGGGAAACGTTTTCAAATGCATCTCAGATTTTGCCCCCTGGTACTCGGGTTCACCGTTCCAGACGCTTTACTAACACTCTCCCCACTTGGAGAGTCAGTGCCTTTAACCTCCTGTTTGTCCCAGTTTGCAATTTCTGCGCAAGATGAACAGGAATAGGGAGAACCAATGAGAGACTAGCTTTAGGTGCCTGCACGGGCAAATGGAACGCTCGTTTCCCACAAGGAAGGGGAATTAGCCAAAGGCTCAGTGTGCCCTGCCGGAACCAGATTAGGGCCTGAAGCAATTCTGCGGTTTTGCTGTCAGCTCAAAAGAAAGCGAGTTGAAGAAAGGAGCTCAGGGGCACTGTAATTCACAAACCTGCAGAGTTATAAATGACAGCTATCGTCCAGAAATGTATTAAAGTAAGTCTTCGCAGAGGACTTGAAAGCAGGGCAGAATTTCAGGAAAACGATTTCAGGGGGTAGACTGGAATTGCACTTAAAGCATAGGAAAAGAGGCAGAATGTCCACAATGATGCACTTGGCCAAAAAGGGCGTATGCGTTTTTTCCTGAATATATTCAGGAAAAAACGAATACACCCTTTTTGGCCAACCAAGCAAGCGTGTAAAGGAAATCTGCACTACAATGAAGTTTCACTTCCCCACGGTCAAAAGGGCCATCTGAAAAAAGTGTAAAATCCAGAAAGGCAGGACAGGTCATGGAGAACAGGGAGCCTTGGTATGCTGATGGGCGGGATTTAAATTGCTAACAGCCACTCTGGAGAAATGTACGGTGTTTCCTGAAACACCTAAAAAACTAAGCAACGGAGCCTACGGCACTTCCACTTATGGCCCTATAACTTAGGGAAATTAAAATCAAAAACACACAGCCACCCCAAAGTTTGGGACGGCTGTGTTTACAAGAACCTCGTCTACGGTACAAGTTAAATATCCCAGAATGCGAAAAATGGATAAAGAATTTGAGGTGCATACGTACAATTGAATATCACTCAGCAATGAAATCTATGTCATCAGGCCCGTCGCGGCATAATGAGTGGATTCAGATACGATGATTCTAAGTGAAATAAGTCACACAGAAAATGAAACATTAAGATATCACTAATACACCGAATGTGAACTTGGCTACACATGAACTGAATTACAAAACAGAACAGGGTCTCAAATTTAGAAAAACAACTTATGCTTGCTTAAGGGGAAAGGTGAGTTGGGGTGCTGCATAAAACTAGAGATTGAAATTAGAACAGATACTGTTCCATAAGCCAAATATTTAATAGTCAAGACCTACTCCTTGCTCAACCAAATGGACTAAACACCCCATATTCAATGCCTAGGAATACACCTGCCAATTAAGAATCTTAACACCCATGGATTTATATGTCTCCGTAAGAGAATCAGGCATGTGTACAGCGCCATAAATGCAGCCGTGAAAATCCGATAAATCCCATTATCAAAATAAATTACAAAAACAAAACACAATGATAGTGAAATAGAGAGCAATTCTTAAATAATTCATTCAGGGCTTGTGATGCAACCTGGAGTTACCACATCTACACCTAGAACTGGGTGAGACATAAGGCTGGACACTTCGGGCGGATACCATTGGTGAGGTTCAGTGAGCAAATGCAGACCCTTTGAAGTCATACTGCATGGTACACATTCCATGGGCCCCAACTCTCCAGGTTTAAAGGATTCTACCTTCAGCTAAAACATGCATGGGAATCCCAGAGTATGGTCCACCGTGTGACCGGGAAACGTTTTTAAATGCGTCTCAGTTTTCGTCCCCTTGTACTCGGGTTCACAATTCCAGACGCTTTACTTACACTGTCCCTACCTGGAGAGTCAGTGCCTTTAACCTCCTGTATGGCACAGTTTGCAATTTCTGCGCAAGATGAACAGGAATAGGGAGAACCAATGAGAGACTAGCTGTAGGTGTCTGCACGGGCAAATTTAACGCTCATTACCAACCAGGAAGAGGAATTAGCCAAAGGTTCAGCATGCCGTGCCGGAACCAGATTAGGGCCTGAAGCAATACAGCGGTTTTGCGGCCAGCTCACAAGAAAGCGAGTTGAAGAAAGGAGCTCAGGGGCACTGTAGTTCACAAACCTGCAGAGTTATAAATGACAGCAATCATCCAAAAATATATTGAAGTAAGTCTACAAAGAGGACTTGAACGTGGGGCAGAATTCCAGGACTACGATTTCAGGAGGTAGACGGGAAATCCTCTGAAAGTATAGGAAAAGAGTCAGAATGTCGACAATGATGCACTTGATCAAAAAGGGCATATGCGTTTTTTCCAGGGCCCTCATTAAAGAGGGTAGGAAGCTCCCAGTATACTTCAGTGGCCAACAGAAGACCCACGTCGCCAAGGCGACGTGAGCCAGCCATGCAGGAGTGACCTCACATCAGAGGGCCCACCTCACAGAAGGGTAAGGAACCCAGGAAGGATCAGACCCTCACCAGAGTGCCCACAACAGCAAGGGGCTGGGAACCAGGCAGGAGTGTCCTCACACCCGTGGGACCACATCATCGAAAGTTGAGGTACCCAGAACATGTGGCCTCAAACCAGAGGACCCACATCACCATGGGTCTCGGAGCGAGGCAGACAGGATTAACCTCCCAACACATGGCCCATTGTATAAAAAAGGTGAGGAATCCAGTCGTTGGAACATCCCAGCAGGCGGCCCAGATCACCGAGGCTATGGGATCCAGGCAGTGATGAACTCACAACAGAGGGCCCTCATCGTGATACTGTAAGCAACCCAGCCGTTGTGACCTCAGAGCACAAGGCCCACATCCCCATGGGGGAGGGAACCAAGCAGGAGTGTCATCGCACCAGTGGGCACACATCAGAAAATGTGGGGAGCCCAGCAGTTAGGGCCAGACGCCAGAGGGCCCTCATCACTGAGGAGAGGAGGCTCCCAGCAAGCTCCAACTGCTACCAGAGGGCTGACGTCGCCAATGCGGTGTGTGCCAGCCAGGCAGGAGTGACCTCAGAGCAGAGGGCCAACCACACAAAAGTGTGAGGAACCCAAAGAGGATCAGACTCTCACCAGAGGGCCCACATCACCAAGGGAATGGAAACCAGGCAGGAGTGTCCTCACACCAGTGGGGCCACATCACCGAAATGTGATGGACCCAGCACACGTGGCCTCAAACTAGAGGACACACATCACCAAGGGGCTGGGAGTGAGGCAGGCAGGAGGAGCCTCAAAACAGAGGGCCCATAGAATAAAAAAGGTGAGGAATCCCGCAGTTGGAACCTCCCAGCAGGCGGCCAGGAGCAGCGAGGATATGGGATCCAGGCCTGACTGAACACAAAACAGAGGGCCCTCATCATGAAACTGAGCAACCCAGCCGTTGGGACCTCAGAGCAGAAGGCCCACATTCCCATGTGGTTGGGAACCTGGCAGGAGTGTACTCGCACCACAGGGCGCACATTAGAGAATTTTGGGAGCCCAGAAGTTAGGGCCTGACGCCAGAGGGCCCTCATCACCGAGGAGAGGAAGCTCCCAGCAGGCTCCAACTGCCACAAGAGGTCCGACGTTGCCAAGGTGGGGTGTGCCAGCCAGGCAGGAGTGACCTCACAGCAGAGGGTCCACCTCACAGAAGGGTGAGGAACCCAGCCAGGATCAGACTCTCACCAGAGGGCCCACATCACCAAGGGGATAGGAACCAGGCAGGAGTGTCCTCACACCAGTGGGGCCACATAATCGAAAGGTGAGGGACCCAGCACACGTAGCCTCAAACCAGAGGACACACATCACCAAGGGGCTGGGAGTCAGGCAGGCAGGAGGAGTCTCAAAACAGAGGGCCCATAGAAGAAAAAAGGTGAGGAATCCCGCAGTTGGAACCTCCCCGCAGGCAGCCAGGAGCAGCGAGGCTATTGGATCCAGGGCGGAGTGAACTCACACCAGAGGACCCTCATCATGAAACTGAGCAACCCACCGTTGGGACCTCAGAGCAGAAGGCCCACATTCCCATGGGGTTGGGAACCTGGCAGGAGTGTAGTCGCACCACAGGGCGCACATCAGAAAATTTTGGGAGCCCAGGAGTTAGGGTCTGACGCCAGAGGGCCCTCATTACCGAGGGGTGGAGACCCCCAGCAGGCACCAACTCCCAACTGAGGGCCCACGTCGCCAAGGTGATGTGTGCCAGCCAGGCAGGAGTGACCTCACAGCAGAGGGTCTACCTCACAGAAGGGTGAGGAAACCAGCCAGGATAAGACTCTCACCAGAGAGCCCACATCACCAAGGGGATCGGAAAAAGGCAGCAGTGTCCTCACACCAGTGTGGCCACATTATAGAAAGGTGAGGAACCCAGCACATGTGGCCTAAACCAGAGGACCCACATTTCCAAGGTGCTCCGAGTGAGGCAAGCAGGAGTAGCCTAACAACACAGGGCCCACAGAATAAAAAATGTGAGGAATCCAGCAGTTTGAACCTCCCAGCAGGTGGCCCAGAGCACGGAGTCTATGGGATCCAGGCCACAGTGAACTCACAGCAGAGGGCCCACATCATGAAACTGTGAGCAACCCAGCCGGTGGAACCTCAGAGCAGAAGACCCACATCCCCATGGGGATAGGAACCTCGCAGGAGTGTCCTCGCACAACTTAACACGTATCAGAAAATGTGGGAACCCAGCAGTTAGGGCCTGACGCCAGAGGGCCCTCATCACCGAGGAGAGGAGGCTACCAGCAGGCTCCAAATGCCACCAGAGGGCCGACGTCACCAAGGCAATGGGAGCAAGCCAGGCAGGAGTTACCTCACAGCAGAGGGCCCACCTCACAGAAGTGTGAGGAACCCAACCAGGATCAGACTCTAACCAGAGGGCCCACATCACCAAGGGGATGGAAACCAGGCAGGAGTGTCCTCACACCAGTGGGGCCACATCAGCCAAAGGTGAGGAACACAGCACATGTGGCCTCAAATAAGGGGACACACATCACGAAAGGGCTGGGAGTGAGGCATGCAGGAGGAGACTCACAACAGAGGGCCCATAGAATAAAAAGGTGAGGAACCCCACAGTTGGAAGCTCCAAGCAGGTGGCCCAGAGCACCGAGGCTATGGGATCCATGCCGGAGTGAACTCACAGCAGAGGGCCCACGTTCTGACACTGTGAGCAACCCAGCCGTTGGGACCTCAGAGCAGAAAGCCAACATCCCCATGGGCATGGGACCCCGGCAGGAGTGTACTCGCACGACAGGGCGCACATCAGAAAATTTTGGGAGCCCATGAGTTAGGGCCTGACGCCAGAGGGCCCTCATTACCAAGGGGAGGAGACTCCCAGCAGGCACCAACTCCCAACTGAGGGCCCACATCACCAAGGTGACGTGTGCCAGCCAGGCAGGAGTGACCTCACAGCAGAGGGTCTACCTCACAGAAGGGTGAGGAATCCAGCCAGGATCAGGCTCTCACCAGAGGGCCCCCATCACCAAGTGGATGGGAACCAGGCAGGAGTGTCCTCACACCAGTGGGGCCACATCAATAAAGGTGAGGAAACCGGCACATGTGGCCTCAAACCAGAGCACCTACATCACAAAGGGGCTGGGAGTGAGTCAGGAAGGAGGAGCATGAAAACACAGAAGCCAAAGAATAGAAAAGGTAAGGAATTCAGCAGTAGGAACCTCCCAGCAGGCGGCTCAGAGCACAGAGTCTATGGGATCTAGGCCTGAGTGAACTAACACCAGAGAGCCAACATCATGAAACGGTGAACAACACAGGTGTTGGGACCTTAGAGCAGAAGGCCCACATGCCCATGGGGATGGGAACCTGGCAGGAGTGCCCTCGCACCACTTAGGACGTATCAGAAAATGTGGGAACCCAGCAGTTAGGGCCTGATGCCAGAGGGCCTCATCACCGAGGGGAGGAGGCTCCCAGCAGGCTCCAACTGCCACCAGAGGTCCGACGTCGCCAAGGCGGGGTGTGCTAGCCAGGCAGGAGTGACCTCAGAGAAGAGGGCCCACCTCACAGAAGTGTGAGGAACCCAACCAGGATCAGACTCTCGCCGGAGGGACCACATCACCAAGGGGATGGGAAGCAGGCAGGAGTGTCCTCACACCAGTGGGGCCACATCATCAAAAGATGAGGAACCCATCACATGTGGCCTCAAACCAGAGGACACACATCACCAAGGGGCTGGGAGTGAGGCAGGTGTCTGGAGGGGCACATTTAACTCTAATTTCCCACCAGGAAGAGGAATTAACCAAAGGCTCAGAGTGCCGTGCCACACCCTGATTACGGCCTGAAGCAAACCTGCGGTTTTGTGGCCAGCTTTCAAGGAAGCGAGTTAAGAAAGGAAATCACGGGCACTGTAATTCACAAACCTGCAGAGTTATAAATGACAGCTATTGGCAAAAATATATTGAAGTAAGTCTGCAAAGAGGACTTGAAAACGAGGCAGAATTGAGGAATCATATTTCAGGAGGTAGATTGGAATTGCATTTAAAACATGTGAAAAGCGGCAGTTCTTTGACAGTGATGCACTTGGACGAACAGTGTGTATACATTTTTTCCTGAATATATTCAGGAAAAAACGCATATGCCCTTTTTGGCCAACCAAGCACTCAAGCAATGGAAATCCGTACTACAATGAAGTCTCATTTCCCATTCGTCAAAAGGGCCATCTGAAAAAAGTGTAAAAACCAGAAACACAGGACAGGCCATGGAGAACAGGGAGCCTTGTTATGCTGATGGGCGGGATGTAAATTGCCAACAGACACTCTGGAGATGTTTATGGTGTATCCTGAAACATCTGAAAAACAAAGCTACAGAGACTAGGGCACTTCCACTTTTGGCCCTATAGCTTAGGAAAATTAAAATCAACAAGACACAGCCAACACAAAATTTAGGGCTGCTGTGTTTACAAGAACCTCGAGTCCAGTACAAATTAAATATCCCAGAAAGAAAAAAATGGATAAAGGAGTTGTGCTACTTACGTACAACGGAATATCACTCAGCAATGAAATCAATGTCATCAGGCCTGTAGCAGCAAATTGAGTGGATTTAAGTATGATGATTCTAAGAGAAATATGTCACACAGAGAAAGATAATTATCATAAGATATCACTAATAGAGGGAGTGTAAACTTGGCTACACATAAACTGAATTACAAAACCGAACAGTCTCACATTTAGATAAAAACTTATGCTTGCTTAAGGGGAAAGTTGAGTTGGGGTGCTGTATAAAACCAGAGATTGAAATTAGCACACATACCATTCCATAAGCCAAATATGTAATAGACAAGACCTACTCTTTGCTCAACGAAATAGACTCATCCATGGTGTATCACCTCACACCTGTTAGAATGGGCATCATCAGAAAATCTACAAACAACAAATGCTGGAAAGGGTGTGGAGATAAGGAACCCTCTTCCACTATTGTTGGGAATGTAAATTGATACAGTCACTGTGGAGAACATTATGGAGTTTCTTATAAAACTAAGAATAGAATTACCATATGATCCAGCAATCCCACTACTGGGCATATACCCAGACAAAACCATAAATCAAAAAGAGACATTCACCTCAATGTTCATTGCATCACTATTTACAATATCCAGGTAATGGAAGCAACCTAAATGCCCACAGACAGACGAATGCATAAAGATGTGGTACAAATATAAAATGGAATATTACTAAGCCATAAAAAGGAATGAAATTGGGTCATTTGTAGAGACGTTGATGGATCTAGAGACTGTCATACAGAGTGAAGTAAGTCAGAAATAGAAAAACAAATCTTGTATATTAATGCATATATGTGGAACCTAGAAAAATTATACAGATGAACCGTTTTTTAAGGCAGAAATAGAGCAACAGATGTAGACAACAAACGTATGGACACCAAGGGGGGAAAGCTGTTGGGGGGTGGTGGTGGGAGGATTGAGAGATTGGGATTGGCATGTATACATTTATATGTATAAAATAGATAACCAAAAAGAACCTGCTGTATAAAAAAATAAAATAAAATTCAAAATTACAAAAAGTAAAACAGAAAAAATATTCTTCCCTTCACATACATGTATTTATATGAATAAATTATTTCCATGCTTATATCTGTAAATACAAAAAAGAGGAATAAAATCTACCTTGAACCAAAAATGAAAAAAAGAAAAAAAAAAACAGAACCCACCAGTTACACAGAGGAAAACCGTATCAGGGCACTTGCTCCAGTTGTAAACAATTCTGTAGTTGGCCAGTGGTGGGGAATCATCTCCCATTCAGCCAGCAGGCCCCACGCAACAAGCGTCCTCATTGCAAAGCTGGGGGACCGTGCCAAGGCATCTGTGAGTAAATGTGGGCCGAGCCCCAGGCCAGCTGCTGCTGAAATGTTCCCACCCTTCCCAGGTAAAACACCTGAATATGTACAAGGACTTGAAAGCCTAGAGGAAGGGCCATGGAGCCACATGAGCGACAGCATGCCAGCCGATTTGGTGCCTGCAGGCCAGCCAGGATGGTCCTGGCCCTGGGTACTCTTCTGGAAGCTTTCCATTTCCCTGCCTGAGATACCCCTGCTGTCCGGGCCCCCACTGCTTTCTTCCTCACTCACCTCTGCCCAGGGAGAAATTCCAGAGGCAGGTATGGGTGGCACATCCTCTTCTTTAGCAGGTGGCATCTTGGTAACTGCTGCAGAAAGTCCAGCAGAGCCCCACTCACACTGGGCCACCCACAAAGCCGTGGCCTCTCACTCCCTCCCACCAGTCCAGCCCCGAGGCTGCTGACAGGGCAGAGAAAATGGCGTCAGGCACAGCTGCAGGGGCTCTTGCTGCCTGGAGCGGTGTTTATATTGATCTCAAACAGGCACACCTGGGGAGGGCTGGCCGGCACGGTCAGGCTTCCCAGGCCAGCCAATAATCACCCCTCTGGCGCTCACAGTTGCAGAAACTGGAACTTGCTGAATCGGCCAGGTCCAAGGAACAGGTGTGGGCTCCTGAGAGTCAGGATAGACAAGGGGTTGCAGCTCTGGCTTGTTTTCTAATTATATTATCTGGCCCATGAGTGGGAGACAACTTCAAGAAAACCCTCTCCTAATGAGAGGAACCCAGGAGTCAGGGAGAGGAGGGGTGGGTGGTGGGTGGAGACAGAGGCCTGGTGCCCCGGGTGCGGTGGAAGTCTCTGGAAGACCAGGTGAAGGGAGGCCACACAGAGTGATGCCCAGGGTCACAGACCTGTTGGAGCTGCTGTTTCTTAGTTCAAGTCCTGCTCTGAGGTGCTCTGTGTCAGATCTGAGTGACAGGTGAGCTGGAAGTGCTCTGCAATGAGGGCGATGTGCACGGTACCTGTGTGCCCAGCCCTGCCAGGGTAACTGCAAGGGTAGCTCTGTATCCTGGGAGGGGCCTGACCATGAGAGCCCCATGGGCTGCAGGGGAACTTGCCCAGGGAACCCCATATCCTGGGAGGGGTCTGAACAGGAGAGCACCGTGGGCTGCGGTGGGGGTGGGGTACCTGCCCAGGTGAGCTCCATATCCTGGGATTGGCCTGACCTCGAGAGCCCCATGGGCTGCTGGAGTCCTGGTAAAGGATGCCAGGACAGTCAGTGAAGCCACCGACGATATACCTCCAGTAGTTCCTAAATCCTACACCCTGCTGGTCATTCTACCAACCACCGGGACATGGTATTCTGTATTAGTCTTCAATGATGCCTTCTTTTGTATTCTATTAGTCCCAGAGTCACAAGAAATTTTGGCTTGTGAGTGGCAGGACTCAACATACAACTAAAACAATACTTCTGGGCCGTGTTGCCCCAAGGGTTCAAAAATTCCCACACCATCTTTGGGGAAAGCTCAGTTAAAGACCTAAAAGTTCTACCTCTGGAAAAGGAAACACTCCTTCAATATGCAGACGACATTCTGATCGCCAGCCCTACTAAGGAGACCTCTGAACTACCAAGCCAATAAAGGATAGAAGTTGTCAAATAAAAAGCTCAAATATCACAGACTACGGTGACCTGCCTGGGCTTCATTCTCACAGAAGGTCGGAGAAGCCCATCTCAGGAAAGGGAAGAAACAATTTACAGCCTTACCCATTTCTAAAACTAGAAGACAGATTAGGGGTTCCTGGGGAGGCCAGGGTTGGTGCTTCTGGATCCCTAACTACAGTCTACTAGCTGGGCCTCTATATGAAACACTGAAAGGAAAAGATGATGATCCTTTTGAATAGAATCCAGAAGTGGCCTTTCAAGAATGGAAAGAGCAGTCAATTCAGACCCTTGCCCTGGAACTCCCTAATTTAGCTAAACCCTTTGACCTTTACATTCCTGGTGAATGGTGAATCGCTATTGGAGTATTAGTGCAAAAACTGGGACCACTTGAAATGGAACAATGCAAGAATGCCATCCCGGTAGGATAAACTACGGTCACCAATGGGCTTGGCCCACCGCCACATCTGGCCAAGATACTGGCGGTATCTGAAAACCTGGAAATCAGCAGCACAAAAGGCCACCTCCCTCCTAAGGGAAAAGGACCCCACGTGGTGACCCTAAGCCCCAACCATGCCCTGAAGTTGCAGGGTTTGCTCCGTGGGCACACTGACCTCGAGTGAGGAGGCCCTCCAACTCCAACCTCCAGAGAGATAACCGGGGTAAAGGGGCACCATGACGACTCATGTGACCATCACTTGACCTGGAGTTTCTCTCATAAAACAACAAGAGTGTGTCCCAAAAGAGTAGACTACTGCTTGCAGGACTTACTGCACCCAGAGCGGACCTAATAATCTTGGCGGGGGAAACGTATATCACGCTGTCACCATAGAAGAGCCTACAGACACTGTGATGATGGTGGCCAATAAGACCAGCTGGACTCCTGTTTACTTCAAAAGGCTGTTGACTCAGTGGCCATCATGGTCCTTCATCACCACTGACCCTGGGCTGTCTGGGAGTTGAGCAGGCAGGGTCCTGACACCTGGTGCTCTTTTTACGTTAATTCAGGGGCCTAATTGAAGAAAGTGCAGACTACTGGTCAGAGCATCTAGGCTGGCAGAAACGGTCAGCCTAAGGTGGCCGAACAAATGCAGGGCGGGGTGAAACTGGACCTCACAGCGTCACTGCACATCTCCTTCCTGGACCCTTAAAGGTCATTAGAATCTATAACGCTTCCAATACTGGTGCTCAGGCAGACGAGCGGGGAGGCAGGAGGCCTGGGGACAATCAACGTCACCTGGAGGCTGCTGGGGAGAAGTTCTGACCCTCGCCCACGGGTATGAGGGCTCCTAACTCAGCACTCAGCAGTTACAGAAGAAGGGTCTGCACCCTCAGCACTCTAAGAATGAGGAAGGGGAAAAAAGGCAGAAGAGGGCTTTTTCCCAGGCAAAGCCCCTTAAAAATCCCTGGGAGATAAAAATAGAATCTGGGCAATAAAATAAAGTCTAACCTTTTTTATCCTTTGTGCTTTGTCTAATTTCACATGCTCCTAGGGTCCCGCATACAGAGGTTCAACAGCCGGCACTTCAGACCAGACTTCCTAGTGCGGAATGGCTGGGTCGACACCTCAGCTCCTGGGACACAGTGCACACTCTGCGATATAGAGCCTGAGCTGCAGCCAACCGGGCCCTCGAGAGCTCCGCCCCCTCCCTCCCACTGACTCTGACAGGATCTCTACACAGCAGCCCAGCCCACAGCCCACGGGGTAGCACATGCTCTCACCTCTCCATTCTCTGATCAAAATATAAAGTTTCCTTTGCTTCTGAACCAAACTCAGTCTCAATCTGTTGGCTCCAATGACACTGGGCAGGGGGACACTTGTTGGGGTCCACTCTGGAGGATCAGTAACAGAAATTGAGAACATTGTAACTTCAATGAACAGATGTTTGAGCCAAACTGTAATTAACATAGAACAGTGTATAAGGCTCGGGTAAAATAAGATGTTTCTAACACTCCCATTTGATATTTCCATCACTTTATTAGAAGCAAGTTCAGTGAAAAGGTTTGTCTTATTTGTCAGGTCAATATTAGAGAAACGAATTGATTTCTTTCCAAGGATGTACATCTAATAATCTTGGTTAAAGCTTCAATCTTGTTTTAAATGCTTTTCCATTGAAAATGATACCTCTCTTTCAGCTCCCCCAATTCTGAGAAGTATAAAATCTTATAATTTATTATTACCAAAGGGAAAAGGTGGGAGGAGGGATAAATTAACAGTTTGGGATTAACACATACACACTGCTATGTATAAAATCGATCGTCAACAAGGAACTACTGTATAGCACAGGGAACTACACTCAATATTTTACAATAACCTATAAGGGGAAATCATCTGAAAAAGAATAGATATTTTTATTGACATCATCTATTCATGACAGTTAAAATGGAACGTAAGGGAAGCCGGTGGTGAGTGCTTCTGACCCTGAAGACTTCAATCATCTAAAGTTTGGACTCTGCCTACTTCCCAAGGCCCTTAATGAACATATGTGTAGCCGTAGCTTAAAAAATTCCCCAGTTTGGGTTGTGGAGAGACACTGATTTTGTAAAAGCCCTGGTGTTCTCCTCACATGAATGGGACCCTTCCTACAGCTAAAACATGCCTGTCACACCCAGAGGATGGTATACCGTCTGATCGGGAAGAGTTTGGAAAAGGCATCTCATCTCCTCATCTCCTGGTGCTCGGGTTCACCCCTCCAGCGTCTTTACGAACAGTCTCCCCACTTGGAGATGTCAGCACTGTCAACATCCTGTTGCAGACAGTTTGGAATTTGTCCAGAGGATGAAGCAGAAGGAGGAGGAACAATGAGAGACAAGTCCTAGGTGTTCGGACAGGCACATGTCACTCTTATTTCCAATCAGGAAGACGAATTGACCAAAGGCTAGGGTTGCCCATGGAAACAGAATAGGGCTTGAGGAAATTCCGCTGCTTTGTGGCCAGTTCCCATAAACACAAGTTGAAAAATGGAACTCAGGGACACTAAAATTCACGAAACTGCAGAGTTGAAAATATCTATCACTGAAAAATGTCTTGAGGAAAGTCAGAGGAAAGGACTTGTAAGCAACGGAGAATGGCAGGAAAGGGATTGGAAGAGGTAGAAAGGACTCGCCATTAAGCACAAGAAAAGGGGCTGAACATTGCCAACATTGCAATTGGCCAAAAAGGGTGTATGCGTCTTTTTCTGTATGTATTCAAGAAAAGGGCATACACTTTTTTAGCCAACCAAACAGGTGGGCACTGGAAATCAATACTACAAAACATATCACTTCGCATCAGTCAGAAGAGCCTTCCTCATAAAGTGTAAACACCAGAAATGCAGGACAGGGCAAGGAGAAAAGGGAGCCCTCTGAGGCTTATACTGGAAATGTATATTGCCAACGGTCACTCTGGAGAAGTGTATTGTGTTTACTAAAGCACCTAAAAAATGAGCTACAGAGCACAGGGCACTTGCACTCATGGACGTATATCTTGGGAAAAACAAAAATCGAGAGGACACAGGCACCCCAATATTTACCGCCTCTATGTTTAAAAGATCCTCGACTAGGATATAATTTATAAGTCTCTGGAGGGAAAAAATGGATAGAGATGTGAGACTTATGTAGAGTGGAATATTACTCAGCCTGGAAATCAATGAAATATGGCCAGTTGTAACAACCACAGAGGAGTTACGTATGATCATTCGAAGTCACATAATTCAAAAAGAAAAAGACACACGATATTACTAATATATGGAATGTAAACGTGGCTACAAATGAACTGAATTACAAAACAGAATGGGGTCTCAAATTTAGAAAACCAACATATGCTTGCTTAAGGATAAAGGAGAGCTGGGGTGCTGCATAAAACCAGAGATAGAAATTAGCACAGATACCTTTCCATAAGCCAAATATGTAATAGTCAAGACCTACCAGTTGCTCAACGAAATGGACTAAACACCCCACATTCAACGCCTAGGAATACACCTGACTAGTAAGAATCTTCAAACCCATGGATTTATATGTCTCCGTAACAGAATCAAGCGTGTGTATAGATTTATGAACGCAGCAGAGAAAATCCGATAAATCCAATTATCAAAATGAATTACAAAAACAAAACATAATGACAGTGAAATAGAGAGCTATTCTTAAATAATTCATTCAGAGCTTGTGATGCAACCTGGATTAACCACATCTGCACCAAGAGCTGAGTGAGACATAAGGTTGGACACTTCGGGCGGATAGCACTGGTGAGGTACGATGAAGAAATGCAGATCCTTTGAAGTCATACTGCATGGTACCCATTCCATGGGTCCCAACTCTCCAGGTTTAAGAGATTCTTCCTTCAGCTAAAACATGCATGGGAAACCCAAAGTAAGGTCCACGGTGTGACTGGGAAGCGTTTTCAAATGCATCTCAGTTTTTGTCCCCTTTTACACGGGTTCACCATTCCAGACCGTTTACTAACACTCTCTCCACTTGAAGAGTCAGTGCCTTTAACCTCCTGTTTGGCACAGTTTGGAAATTCTGCGCAAGGTGAACAGGAATAGTGAGAACCAATCAAAGACTAGCTATAGGTGTCTGCACGTGCAAATTTAATGCTCATTTCCCACCAGGAAGAGGAATTAACCAAAGGCTCAGCATGCCGTGCCAGAACCAGATTAGGGCCTGAAGCAATCATGTGGGTTTGCGGCCAGATCACAAGAAAGCGAGTTGAAGAAAGGAGCTCAGGGGCACTGTAACTCACAAAACTGCAGAGTTATGAATGACAGCTAACGTCCAAAAATGTATTGAAGTAATTCTTCGAAGAGGACTTGAAAGCGGGGCAGAATTTCAGGAAAACGATTTCAGGGGGTAGACTGGAATTGCACTTAAAGCATAGGAAAAGAGGCAGAATGTGGACAATGATGCACCTGGCCAAAAAGGGCGTATGTGTTTTTTCCTGAATATATTCAGGAAAAAACGCATACGCCCTTTTTGGCCAACCAAGCAAGCGTGTAAAGGAAATCTGCACTACAATGAAGTCTCACTGCACCCCGGTCAAAAGGGGCATCTGAAAAAAGTGTAAAATCCAGAAAGGCAGCACAGGTCATGGAGAACACGGAACCTTATTATGCTGATGGGAGGGATGTAAATTGCCAACAGCCATTCTGGAGAAGTGTATGGTGTTTCCTGAAACACGTAGGAAACAAAGCAACACAGCCTATGGCACTTCCACTTAGGGTCCTATAGCTTAGGGAAATTAAAATCAAAAACACACAGCCACCCCAAAGTTTGGGACGGCTCTGTTTACAAGAACCTCGTCTACGGTACAAGTTAAATATCCGAGAAAGCAAAAAATGGATAAAGAAGTTGTGGTACGTACGTACAATGGAATATCACTCAGCAATGAGATCTACGTCATCAGGCCCATAGCGGCATAATGAGTGGACTCAGGTACGACGATTCTACGAGAAATAAGTCACACAGAAAGAGAAACATCATAAGATATCACTAATACACGGAACGTAAACTTGGCTACACATGAACTGAATTACAAAACAGAACAGGGTCTCAAATTTAGAAAACCAACTTATGCTTGCTTATGGGGAAAGGTGAGTTGGGGTGCTGCATAAAACCAGAGATTGAAATTAGCACAGATACCATTCCATAAGCCAAATATGTAATAGACAAAACCTACAACTTGCTCAACGAAATGGACTCAACACCCCATATTCAACGGCTGGGAATATACCTGACAAGTAAGAATCTTAAGACCCATGGATTTATATGTCTCCATAAGGAAATCAAGCGTGTGTACAGCGGCCTAAATGCAGCAGTGAAATTCCGATAAATCCCATTATCAAAATAAATTTCACAAACAAAACACAATGACAATGAAATAGAGAGCAATTCTTAAATAATTCATTCAGGGCTTGTGATGCAACCTGGTTTTACCACATCTACACCCAGAGCTGGGTGAGACATAAGGCTGGACACTTCGGGCTGATAGCATTGGTGAGGTTCGGTGAGCAAACGCAGGCCCTTTGAAGTCATACTGCATGGTAGCTATTCCATGGGTCTCAACTCTCCAGGTATAAGGGATTCTTCCTTCAGCTAAAACATGCATGGGAAACCCAGAGTATGGTCCACCGTGTAATTGGGAAACGTTTTCAAATGCATCTCAGGTTTCGTCCCGTGGTACTCGGGTTCACCATTCCAGACGCTTTACTAACACTCTCCCCACTTGGAGAGTCAGTGCCTTTAACCTCCTGTTTGGCACAGTTTGCAATTTCTGCGCAAGATGAACAGGAATAGGGAGAACCAATGAGAGACTAGCTGTAGGTGTCTGCACGGGCAAATGGAATGCTCATTTCCCACCAGGAAGAGGAATTAACCAAAGGCTCAGCGTGCCCTGCCAGAACAAGATTAGGGCCTGAAGCAATCCTGCGGTTTTGCGGCCAGCTCACAAGAAAGCGAGTTGAAGAAAGGAGCTCAGGGGCACTGTAATTCACAAACCTGCAGAGTTATGAATGACAGCTATCGTCCAAAAATGTATTGAAGTACGTCTTCGAAGAGGACTTGAAAGCGGGGCAGAATTTCAGGAAAATGATTTCAGGGGGTAGACTGCAATTGAACTTAAAGCAGAGGAAAAGAGGCAGCATATCGACAATGATGCACTTGGCCAAAAAGGGCGTATGCGTTTTTTCCTGAATATATTCAGGAAAAAACGCATACGCCCGTTTTGGCCAACAAAGCAAGCGTGTAAAGGAAAACTGCACTACAATGAAGTCTCACTCCCCGCCGGTCAAGAGGGCCATCTGTAAAAAGTGTAAAATCCAGAAAGGCAGGACAGGTCATGGAGAACAGGGAGCCTTGTTATGCTGATGGGCGGGATGTAAATTGCCAACAGCCACTCTGGAGAAGTGTATGGTGTTTCCTGAAACACGTAGGAAACAAAGCAACACAGCCTATGGCACTTCCACTTAGGGTCCTATAGCTTAGGGAAATTAAAATCAAAAACACACAGCCACCCCAAAGTTTGGGACGGCTCTGTTTACAAGAACCTCGTCTATGGTACAAGTTAAATATCCGAGAAAGCAAAAAATGGATAAAGAAGTTGTGGTACGTACGTACAATGGAATATCACTCAGCAATGAGATCTACGTCATCAGGCCCGTAGCGGCATAATGAGTGGATTCAGATACGACGATTCTATGAGAAATAAGTCACACAGAAAAAGAAACATCATAAGATATCACTAATACACGGAACGTAAACTTGGCTACACATGAACTGAATTACAAAACAGAACAGGGTCTCAAATTTAGAAAACCAACTTATGCTTGCTTATGGGGAAAGGTGAGTTGGGGTGCTGCATAAAACCAGAGATTGAAATTAGCACAGATACCGTTCCATAAGCCAAATATATAATAGACAAGACCTACAGTTGCTCAACGAAATGGACTCAACACCCCATATTCAACGCCTGGGAATATACCTGACAAGTAAGAATGTTAAGACCCATGGATTTATATGTCTCCATAAGGAAGTCAAGCGTGTGTACAGTGGCCTAAACGTAGCAGTGAAAATCCGATAAATCCCATTAACAAAATAAATATCACAAACAAAACACAATGACAGTGAAATAGAGCAATTCTTAAATAATTCATTCAGGGCTTGTGATGCAACCTGGATTTACCATATCTACACCCAGAGCTGGTTGAGACATAAGGCTGGACACTTTGGGCTGATAGCATTGGTGAGGTTTGGTGAGCAAATGCAGACCCTTTGAAGTCATACTGCATGGTACCCATTCCATGCGTCCCAACTCTCCAGGTTTAAGGGATTCTTCCTTCAGCTAAAACATGAATGGGAAACCCAGAGTATGTTCAACCGTGTGATTGGGAAACGTTTTCAAATGCATCTCAGGTTTCGTCCCCTGGTACTCGGGTGCACCGTTCCAGACACTTTACTAAAACACTCCCCAATTGGAAAGTCAGTGCCTTTAACCTCCTGTTTGGCACAGTTTGCAATTTCTGCGCAAGATGAACAGGAATAGGGAGAAGCAATGAGAGACTAGCTGTAGGGGTCTGCACGGGCAAATGGAACGCTCATTTCCCACCAGGAAGAGGAATTAACCAAAGGCTCAGCGTGCCCTGCCGGAACCAGATTAGGGCCTGAAGCAATCCTGCGGTTTTGCGGCCAGCTCACAAGAAAGCGAGTTGAAGAATGGAGCTCAGGGGCACTGTAATTCACAATCCTGCAGAGTTATGAATGACAGCTATCGTCCAAAAATGTATTGAAGTAATTCTTCGAAGAGGACTTGAAAGCGGGGCAGAATTTCAGGAAAACGATTTCAGGGGGTAGACTGGAATTGCACTTAAAGCATAGGAAAAGAGACAGAATGTCCACAATGATGCACTTGGCCAAAAAGGGCGTATGCGTTTTTTCCTGAATATATTCAGGAAAAAACGCATACGCCCTTTTTGGCCAACCAAGCAAGCGTGTAAAGGAAACCTGCACTACAATGAAGCCTCACAGCCCCCCGGTCAAAAGGGGCATCTGAAAAAAGTGTAAAATCCAGAAAGGCAGGACAGGTCATGGAGAACAGGGAGCCTTGTTATGCTGATGGGCGGGATGTAAATTGCCAACAGCCACTCTGGAGAAGTGTATGGTGTTTCCTGAAACACGTAGGAAACAAAGCAACACAGCCTATGGCACTTCCACTTAGGGTCCTATAGCTTAGGGAAATTAAATTCAAAAACACACAGCCACCCCAAAGTTTGGGACGGCTCTGTTTACAAGAACCTCATCTACGGTACAAGTTAAATATCCGAGAAAGCAAAAAATGGATAAAGAATTTGTGGTACGTACGTACAATGGAATATCACTCAGCCATGAGATCTACGTCATCAGGCCCGTAGCGGCATAATGAGTGGATTCAGGTACGACGATTCTACGAGAAATAAGTCACACAGAAAGAGAAACATCATAAGATATCACTAATCCACGGAACGTAAACTTGGCTACACAAGAACTGAATTACAAAACAGAACAGGGTCTCAAATTTAGAAAACCATCTTATGCTTGCTTATGGGGAAAGGTGAGTTGGGGTGCTGTATAAAACCAGAGATTGAAATTAGCACAGATACCGTTCCATAAGGCAAATATATAATAGACAAGACCTACTCCTTGCTCAACGAAATGGACTCAACACCCCATATTCAACGCCTGGAAATATACCTGACAAGTAAGAATCTTAAGACCCATGGATTTATATGTCTCCATAAGGAAATCAAGCGTGTGTACAGCGGCCTAAACGCAGCAGTGAAAATCCGATAAATCCCATTATCAAAATAAATTTCAAAAACAAAACACAATGACAGTGAAATAGAGAGCAATTCTTAAATAATTCATTCAGGGCTTGTGATGCAACCTGGATTTACCACATCTACACCCAGAGCTGGGTGAGACATAAGGCTGGACACTTCGGGCTGATAGCATTGGTGAGGTTCGGTGAGCAAACGCAGACCCTTTGAAGTCATACTGCATGGTACCCATTCCATGGGTCCCAACTCTCCAGGTTTAAGGGATTCTTCCTTCAGCTAAAACATGCATTGGAATCCCAGAGTATGGTCCACTGTGTGATTGGGAAACATTTTCAAATGTATCTCAGGTTTCGTCCCCTGGTACTCGGGTGCACCGTTCCAGACACTTTACTAAAACTCTCCCTACTTGGAGAGTCAGTGCCTTTAACCTCCTGTTTGGCACAGTTTGCAATTTCTGCGCAAGATCAACAGGAATAGGGAGAACCAATGAGAGACTAGCTCTAGGTGTCTGCACGGGCAAATCGAACGCTCATTTCCCACCAGGAAGAGGAATTAACCAAAGGCTCAGCGTGCCCTGCCGGAACCAGATTAGGGCCTGAAGCAATCCTGCGGTTTTGCGGCCAGCTCACAAGAAAGCGAGTTGAAGAATGGAGCTCAGGGGCACTGTAATTCACAATCCTGCAGAGTTATGAATGACAGCTATCGTCCAAAAATGTATTGAAGTAAGTCTTCGAAGAGGACTTGAAAGCGGGGCAGAATTTCAGGAAAACGATTTCAGGGGGTAGACTGGAATTGCACTTAAAGCATAGGAAAAGAGACAGAATGTCCACAATGATGCACTTGGCCAAAAAGGGCGTATGCGTTTTTTCCTGAATATATTCAGGAAAAAACGCATACGCCCTTTTTGGCCAACCAAGCAAGCGTGTAAAGGAAACCTGCACTACAATGAAGCCTCACAGCCCCCCGGTCAAAAGGGGCATCTGAAAAAAGTGTAAAATCCAGAAAGGCAGGACAGGTCATGGAGAACAGGGAGCCTTGTTATGCTGATGGGCGGGATGTAAATTGCCAACAGCCACTCTGGAGAAGTGTATGGTGTTTCCTGAAACACGTAGGAAACAAAGCAACACAGCCTATGGCACTTCCACTTAGGGTCCTATAGCTTAGGGAAATTAAATTCAAAAACACACAGCCACCCGAAAGTTTGGGACGGCTCTGTTTACAAGAACCTCATCTACGGTACAAGTTCAATATCCGAGAAAGCAAAAAATGGATAAAGAAGTTGTGGTACGTACGTACAATGGAATATCACTCAGCCATGAGATCTACGTCATCAGGCCCGTAGCGCCATAATGAGTGGATTCAGGTACGACGATTCTACGAGAAATAAGTCACACAGAAAGAGAAACATCATAAGATATCACTAATCCACGGAACGTAAACTTGGCTACACAAGAACTGAATTACAAAACAGAACAGGGTCTCAAATTTAGAAAACCATCTTATGCTTGCTTATGGGGAAAGGTGAGTTGGGGTGCTGTATAAAACCAGAGATTGAAATTAGCACAGATACCGTTCCATAAGGCAAATATATAATAGACAAGACCTACTCCTTGCTCAACGAAATGGACTCAACACCCCATATTCAACGCCTGGAAATATACCTGACAAGTAAGAATCTTAAGACCCATGGATTTATATGTCTCCATAAGGAAATCAAGCGTGTGTACAGCGGCCTAAACGCAGCATTGAAAATCCGATAAATCCCATTATCAAAATAAATTTCAAAAACAAAACACAATGACAGTGAAATAGAGAGCAATTCTTAAATAATTCATTCAGGGCTTGTGATTCAACCTGGATTTACCACATCTACACCCAGAGCTGGGTGAGACATAAGGCTGGACACTTCGGGCTGATAGCATTGGTGAGGTTCGGTGAGCAAACGCAGACCCTTTGAAGTCATACTGCATGGTACCCATTCCATGGGTCCCAACTCTCCAGGTTTAAGGGATTCTTCCTTCAGCTAAAACATGCATTGGAATCCCAGAGTATGGTCCACTGTGTGATTGGGAAACATTTTCAAATGTATCTCAGGTTTCGTCCCCTGGTACTCGGGTGCACCGTTCCAGACACTTTACTAAAACTCTCCCCACTTGGAGAGTCAGTGCCTTTAACCTCCTGTTTGGCACAGTTTGCAATTTCTGCGCAAGATCAACAGGAATAGGGAGAACCAATGAGAGACTAGCTCTAGGTGTCTGCACGGGCAAATCGAACGCTCATTTCCCACCAGGAAGAGGAATTAACCAAAGGCTCAGCGTGCCCTGCCGGAACCAGATTAGGGCCTGAAGCAATCCTGCGGTTTTGCGGCCAGCTCACAAGAAAGCGAGTTGAAGAATGGAGCTCAGGGGCACTGTAATTCACAATCCTGCAGAGTTATGAATGACAGCTATCGTCCAAAAATGTATTGAAGTAATTCTTCGAAGAGGACTTGAAAGCGGGGCAGAATTTCAGGAAAACGATTTCAGGGGGTAGACTGGAATTGCACTTAAAGCATAGGAAAAGAGACAGAATGTCCACAATGATGCACTTGGCCAAAAAGGGCGTATCCTTTTTTTCCTGAATATATTCAGGAAAAAACGCATACGCCCTTTTTGGCCAACCAAGCAAGCGTGTAAAGGAAACCTGCACTACAATGAAGCCTCACAGCCCCCCGGTCAAAAGGGGCATCTGAAAAAAGTGTAAAATCCAGAAAGGCAGGACAGGTCATGGAGAACAGGGAGCCTTGTTATGCTGATGGGCGGGATGTAAATTGCCAACAGCCACTCTGGAGAAGTGTATGGTGTTTCCTGAAACACGTAGGAAACAAAGCAACACAGCCTATGGCACTTCCACTTAGGGTCCTATAGCTTAGGGAAATTAAATTCAAAAACACACAGCCACCCGAAAGTTTGGGACGGCTCTGTTTACAAGAACCTCATCTACGGTACAAGTTCAATATCCGAGAAAGCAAAAAATGGATAAAGAAGTTGTGGTACGTACGTACAATGGAATATCACTCAGCCATGAGATCTACGTCATCAGGCCCGTAGCGGCATAATGAGTGGATTCAGGTACGACGATTCTACGAGAAATAAGTCACACAGAAAGAGAAACATCATAAGATATCACTAATCCACGGAACGTAAACTTGGCTACACAAGAACTGAATTACAAAACAGAACAGGGTCTCAAATTTAGAAAACCATCTTATGCTTGCTTATGGGGAAAGGTGAGTTGGGGTGCTGTATAAAACCAGAGATTGAAATTAGCACAGATACCGTTCCATAAGGCAAATATATAATAGACAAGACCTACTCCTTGCTCAACGAAATGGACTCAACACCCCATATTCAACGCCTGGAAATATACCTGACAAGTAAGAATCTTAAGACCCATGGATTTATATGTCTCCATAAGGAAATCAAGCGTGTGTACAGCGGCCTAAACGCAGCAGTGAAAATCCGATAAATCCCATTATCAAAATAAATTTCACAAACAAAACACAATGACAGTGAAATAGAGAGCAATTCTTAAATAATTCATTCAGGGCTTGTGATGCAACCTGGATTTACCACATCTACACCCAGAGCTGGTTGAGACATAAGGCTGGACACTTTGGGCTGATAGCTTTGGTGAGGTTTGGTGAGCAAACGCAGACCCTTTGAAGTCATACTGCATGGTACCCATTCCATGGGTCCCAACTCTCCAGGTTTAAGGGATTCTTCCTTCAGCTAAAACATGCATGGGAAACCCGGAGTATGTTCCACCGTGTGATTGGGAAACGTTTTCAAATGCATCTCAGGTTTCGTCCCCTGGTACTCGGGTGCACCGTTCCAGACACTTTACTAAAACTCTCCCCACTTGGAAAGTCAGTGCCTTTAACCTCCTGTTTGGCACAGTTTGCAATTTCTGCGCAAGATGAACAGGAATAGGGAGAACCAATGAGAGACTAGCTGTAGGTGTCTGCACGGGCAAATGGAACGCTCATTTCCCACCAGGAAGAGGAATTAACCAAAGGCTCAGCGTGCCCTGCCGGAACCAGATTAGGGCCTGAAGCAAACCTGCGGTTTTGCGGCCAGCTCACAAGAAAGCGAGTTGAAGAAAGGAGCTCAGGGGCACTGTAATTCACAATCCTGCAGAGTTATGAATGACAGCTATCGTCCAAAAATGTATTGAAGTAAGTTTTCGAAGAGGACTTGAAATCGGGGCAGAATTTCAGGAAAACGATTTCAGGAGGTAGACTGGAATTGCACTTAAAGCATAGGAAAACAGGCAGAATGTCCACAATGATGCACTTGGCCAAAAAGGGCGTATGCGTTTTTTCCTGAATATATTCAGGAAAAAACGCATACGCACTTTTTGGACAACCAAGCAAGCGTGTAAAGGAAATCTGCGCTACAATGAAGTCTCACTGCCCCCCGGTCAAAAGGGCCATCTGAAAAAAGTGTAAAATCCAGAAAGGCAGAACAGGTCATGGAGAACAGGGAGCCTTGTTATGCTGATGGGCGGGATGTAAATTGCCAACAGCCACTCTTGAGAAGTGTATGGTGTTTCCTGAAACATGTAGGAAACAAAGCAACACAGCCTAAGGCACTTCCCCTTAGGGTCCTATAGCTTAGGGAAATTAAAATCAAAAACACAGAGCCACCCCAAAGTTTGGGACGGCTCTGTTTACAAGAACCTCGTCTACGGTACAAGTTAAATATCCGAGAAAGCAAAAAATGGATAAACAAGTTGTGGTACGTACGTACAATGGAATATCACTCAGCAATGAGATCTACGTCATCAGGCCCTTAGCGGCATAATGAGTGGATTCAGGTACGACGATTCTACGAGAAATAAGTCACACAGAAAAAGAAACATCATAAGATATCACTAATACACGGAACGTAAACTTGGCTACACATGAAGTGAATTACAAAACAGAACAGGGTCTCAAATTTAGTAAACCAACTTATGCTTGCTTATGGGGAAAGGTGAGTTGGGGTGCTGCATAAAACCAGAGATTGAAATTTGTACAGATACCGTTCCTTCAGCCAAATATATAATACACAAGACCTACACCTTGCTCAACGAATTGGACTCAACACCCCTTATTCAACGCCTGGGAATATACCTGACAAGTAAGAATCTTAAAACCCATGGATTTATATGTCTCCATAAGGAAATCAAGCGTGTGTACAGCGGCCTAAACACAACAGTGAAAATCCGATAAATCCCATTATCAAAATAAATTTGAAAAACAAAACACAATGACAGTGAAATAGAGAGCAATTCTTAAATAATTCATTCAGGGCTTGTGTTGCAACCTGGATTTACCACATCTACACCCAGTGCTGGGTGAGACATAAGGCCGGACCCTTTGGGCTGATAGCATTTGTGAGGTTCGGTGAGCAAACGCAGACCCTTTGAAGTCATACTGCATGGTAGCCATTCCATGGGTCCCAACTCTCCAGGTTTAAGGGATTCTTCCTTCAGCTAAAACATGCATGGGAAACCCAGAGTATGGTCCACCGTGTGATTGGGAAACGTTTTCAAATGCATCTCAGATTTTGCCCCCTGGTACTCGGGTTCACCGTTCCAGACGCTTTACTAACACTCTCCCCACTTGGAGAGTCAGTGCCTTTAACCTCCTGTTTGTCCCAGTTTGCAATTTCTGCGCAAGATGAACAGGAATAGGGAGAACCAATGAGAGACTAGCTTTAGGTGCCTGCACGGGCAAATGGAACGCTCGTTTCCCACAAGGAAGGGGAATTAGCCAAAGGCTCAGTGTGCCCTGCCGGAACCAGATTAGGGCCTGAAGCAATTCTGCGGTTTTGCTGTCAGCTCAAAAGAAAGCGAGTTGAAGAAAGGAGCTCAGGGGCACTGTAATTCACAAACCTGCAGAGTTATAAATGACAGCTATCGTCCAGAAATGTATTAAAGTAAGTCTTCGCAGAGGACTTGAAAGCAGGGCAGAATTTCAGGAAAACGATTTCAGGGGGTAGACTGGAATTGCACTTAAAGCATAGGAAAAGAGGCAGAATGTCCACAATGATGCACTTGGCCAAAAAGGGCGTATGCGTTTTTTCCTGAATATATTCAGGAAAAAACGAATACACCCTTTTTGGCCAACCAAGCAAGCGTGTAAAGGAAATCTGCACTACAATGAAGTTTCACTTCCCCACGGTCAAAAGGGCCATCTGAAAAAAGTGTAAAATCCAGAAAGGCAGGACAGGTCATGGAGAACAGGGAGCCTTGGTATGCTGATGGGCGGGATTTAAATTGCTAACAGCCACTCTGGAGAAATGTACGGTGTTTCCTGAAACACCTAAAAAACTAAGCAACGGAGCCTACGGCACTTCCACTTATGGCCCTATAACTTAGGGAAATTAAAATCAAAAACACACAGCCACCCCAAAGTTTGGGACGGCTGTGTTTACAAGAACCTCGTCTACGGTACAAGTTAAATATCCCAGAATGCGAAAAATGGATAAAGAATTTGAGGTGCATACGTACAATTGAATATCACTCAGCAATGAAATCTATGTCATCAGGCCCGTCGCGGCATAATGAGTGGATTCAGATACGATGATTCTAAGTGAAATAAGTCACACAGAAAATGAAACATTAAGATATCACTAATACACCGAATGTGAACTTGGCTACACATGAACTGAATTACAAAACAGAACAGGGTCTCAAATTTAGAAAAACAACTTATGCTTGCTTAAGGGGAAAGGTGAGTTGGGGTGCTGCATAAAACTAGAGATTGAAATTAGAACAGATACTGTTCCATAAGCCAAATATTTAATAGTCAAGACCTACTCCTTGCTCAACCAAATGGACTAAACACCCCATATTCAATGCCTAGGAATACACCTGCCAATTAAGAATCTTAACACCCATGGATTTATATGTCTCCGTAAGAGAATCAGGCATGTGTACAGCGCCATAAATGCAGCCGTGAAAATCCGATAAATCCCATTATCAAAATAAATTACAAAAACAAAACACAATGATAGTGAAATAGAGAGCAATTCTTAAATAATTCATTCAGGGCTTGTGATGCAACCTGGAGTTACCACATCTACACCTAGAACTGGGTGAGACATAAGGCTGGACACTTCGGGCGGATACCATTGGTGAGGTTCAGTGAGCAAATGCAGACCCTTTGAAGTCATACTGCATGGTACACATTCCATGGGCCCCAACTCTCCAGGTTTAAAGGATTCTACCTTCAGCTAAAACATGCATGGGAATCCCAGAGTATGGTTCACCGTGTGACCGGGAAACGTTTTTAAATGCGTCTCAGTTTTCGTCCCCTTGTACTCGGGTTCACAATTCCAGACGCTTTACTTACACTGTCCCTACCTGGAGAGTCAGTGCCTTTAACCTCCTGTATGGCACAGTTTGCAATTTCTGCGCAAGATGAACAGGAATAGGGAGAACCAATGAGAGACTAGCTGTAGGTGTCTGCACGGGCAAATTTAACGCTCATTACCAACCAGGAAGAGGAATTAGCCAAAGGTTCAGCATGCCGTGCCGGAACCAGATTAGGGCCTGAAGCAATACAGCGGTTTTGCGGCCAGCTCACAAGAAAGCGAGTTGAAGAAAGGAGCTCAGGGGCACTGTAGTTCACAAACCTGCAGAGTTATAAATGACAGCAATCATCCAAAAATATATTGAAGTAAGTCTACAAAGAGGACTTGAACGTGGGGCAGAATTCCAGGACTACGATTTCAGGAGGTAGACGGGAAATCCTCTGAAAGTATAGGAAAAGAGTCAGAATGTCGACAATGATGCACTTGATCAAAAAGGGCATATGCGTTTTTTCCAGGGCCCTCATTAAAGAGGGTAGGAAGCTCCCAGTATACTTCAGTGGCCAACAGAAGACCCACGTCGCCAAGGCGACGTGAGCCAGCCATGCAGGAGTGACCTCACATCAGAGGGCCCACCTCACAGAAGGGTAAGGAACCCAGGAAGGATCAGACCCTCACCAGAGTGCCCACAACAGCAAGGGGCTGGGAACCAGGCAGGAGTGTCCTCACACCCGTGGGACCACATCATCGAAAGTTGAGGTACCCAGAACATGTGGCCTCAAACCAGAGGACCCACATCACCATGGGTCTCGGAGCGAGGCAGACAGGATTAACCTCCCAACACATGGCCCATTGTATAAAAAAGGTGAGGAATCCAGTCGTTGGAACATCCCAGCAGGCGGCCCAGATCACCGAGGCTATGGGATCCAGGCAGTGATGAACTCACAACAGAGGGCCCTCATCGTGATACTGTAAGCAACCCAGCCGTTGTGACCTCAGAGCACAAGGCCCACATCCCCATGGGGGAGGGAACCAAGCAGGAGTGTCATCGCACCAGTGGGCACACATCAGAAAATGTGGGGAGCCCAGCAGTTAGGGCCAGACGCCAGAGGGCCCTCATCACTGAGGAGAGGAGGCTCCCAGCAAGCTCCAACTGCTACCAGAGGGCTGACGTCGCCAATGCGGTGTGTGCCAGCCAGGCAGGAGTGACCTCAGAGCAGAGGGCCAACCACACAAAAGTGTGAGGAACCCAAAGAGGATCAGACTCTCACCAGAGGGCCCACATCACCAAGGGAATGGAAACCAGGCAGGAGTGTCCTCACACCAGTGGGGCCACATCACCGAAATGTGATGGACCCAGCACACGTGGCCTCAAACTAGAGGACACACATCACCAAGGGGCTGGGAGTGAGGCAGGCAGGAGGAGCCTCAAAACAGAGGGCCCATAGAATAAAAAAGGTGAGGAATCCCGCAGTTGGAACCTCCCAGCAGGCGGCCAGGAGCAGCGAGGATATGGGATCCAGGCCTGACTGAACACAAAACAGAGGGCCCTCATCATGAAACTGAGCAACCCAGCCGTTGGGACCTCAGAGCAGAAGGCCCACATTCCCATGTGGTTGGGAACCTGGCAGGAGTGTACTCGCACCACAGGGCGCACATTAGAGAATTTTGGGAGCCCAGAAGTTAGGGCCTGACGCCAGAGGGCCCTCATCACCGAGGAGAGGAAGCTCCCAGCAGGCTCCAACTGCCACAAGAGGTCCGACGTTGCCAAGGTGGGGTGTGCCAGCCAGGCAGGAGTGACCTCACAGCAGAGGGTCCACCTCACAGAAGGGTGAGGAACCCAGCCAGGATCAGACTCTCACCAGAGGGCCCACATCACCAAGGGGATAGGAACCAGGCAGGAGTGTCCTCACACCAGTGGGGCCACATAATCGAAAGGTGAGGGACCCAGCACACGTAGCCTCAAACCAGAGGACACACATCACCAAGGGGCTGGGAGTCAGGCAGGCAGGAGGAGTCTCAAAACAGAGGGCCCATAGAAGAAAAAAGGTGAGGAATCCCGCAGTTGGAACCTCCCCGCAGGCAGCCAGGAGCAGCGAGGCTATTGGATCCAGGGCGGAGTGAACTCACACCAGAGGACCCTCATCATGAAACTGAGCAACCCACCGTTGGGACCTCAGAGCAGAAGGCCCACATTCCCATGGGGTTGGGAACCTGGCAGGAGTGTAGTCGCACCACAGGGCGCACATCAGAAAATTTTGGGAGCCCAGGAGTTAGGGTCTGACGCCAGAGGTCCCTCATTACCGAGGGGTGGAGACCCCCAGCAGGCACCAACTCCCAACTGAGGGCCCACGTCGCCAAGGTGATGTGTGCCAGCCAGGCAGGAGTGACCTCACAGCAGAGGGTCTACCTCACAGAAGGGTGAGGAAACCAGCCAGGATAAGACTCTCACCAGAGAGCCCACATCACCAAGGGGATCGGAAAAAGGCAGCAGTGTCCTCACACCAGTGTGGCCACATTATAGAAAGGTGAGGAACCCAGCACATGTGGCCTAAACCAGAGGACCCACATTTCCAAGGTGCTCCGAGTGAGGCAAGCAGGAGTAGCCTAACAACACAGGGCCCACAGAATAAAAAATGTGAGGAATCCAGCAGTTTGAACCTCCCAGCAGGTGGCCCAGAGCACGGAGTCTATGGGATCCAGGCCACAGTGAACTCACAGCAGAGGGCCCACATCATGAAACTGTGAGCAACCCAGCCGGTGGAACCTCAGAGCAGAAGACCCACATCCCCATGGGGATAGGAACCTCGCAGGAGTGTCCTCGCACAACTTAACACGTATCAGAAAATGTGGGAACCCAGCAGTTAGGGCCTGACGCCAGAGGGCCCTCATCACCGAGGAGAGGAGGCTACCAGCAGGCTCCAAATGCCACCAGAGGGCCGACGTCACCAAGGCAATGGGAGCAAGCCAGGCAGGAGTTACCTCACAGCAGAGGGCCCACCTCACAGAAGTGTGAGGAACCCAACCAGGATCAGACTCTAACCAGAGGGCCCACATCACCAAGGGGATGGAAACCAGGCAGGAGTGTCCTCACACCAGTGGGGCCACATCAGCCAAAGGTGAGGAACACAGCACATGTGGCCTCAAATAAGGGGACACACATCACGAAAGGGCTGGGAGTGAGGCATGCAGGAGGAGACTCACAACAGAGGGCCCATAGAATAAAAAGGTGAGGAACCCCACAGTTGGAAGCTCCAAGCAGGTGGCCCAGAGCACCGAGGCTATGGGATCCATGCCGGAGTGAACTCACAGCAGAGGGCCCACGTTCTGACACTGTGAGCAACCCAGCCGTTGGGACCTCAGAGCAGAAAGCCAACATCCCCATGGGCATGGGACCCCGGCAGGAGTGTACTCGCACGACAGGGCGCACATCAGAAAATTTTGGGAGCCCATGAGTTAGGGCCTGACGCCAGAGGGCCCTCATTACCAAGGGGAGGAGACTCCCAGCAGGCACCAACTCCCAACTGAGGGCCCACATCACCAAGGTGACGTGTGCCAGCCAGGCAGGAGTGACCTCACAGCAGAGGGTCTACCTCACAGAAGGGTGAGGAATCCAGCCAGGATCAGGCTCTCACCAGAGGGCCCCCATCACCAAGTGGATGGGAACCAGGCAGGAGTGTCCTCACACCAGTGGGGCCACATCAATAAAGGTGAGGAAACCGGCACATGTGGCCTCAAACCAGAGCACCTACATCACAAAGGGGCTGGGAGTGAGTCAGGAAGGAGGAGCATGAAAACACAGAAGCCAAAGAATAGAAAAGGTAAGGAATTCAGCAGTAGGAACCTCCCAGCAGGCGGCTCAGAGCACAGAGTCTATGGGATCTAGGCCTGAGTGAACTAACACCAGAGAGCCAACATCATGAAACGGTGAACAACACAGGTGTTGGGACCTTAGAGCAGAAGGCCCACATGCCCATGGGGATGGGAACCTGGCAGGAGTGCCCTCGCACCACTTAGGACGTATCAGAAAATGTGGGAACCCAGCAGTTAGGGCCTGATGCCAGAGGGCCTCATCACCGAGGGGAGGAGGCTCCCAGCAGGCTCCAACTGCCACCAGAGGTCCGACGTCGCCAAGGCGGGGTGTGCTAGCCAGGCAGGAGTGACCTCAGAGAAGAGGGCCCACCTCACAGAAGTGTGAGGAACCCAACCAGGATCAGACTCTCGCCGGAGGGACCACATCACCAAGGGGATGGGAAGCAGGCAGGAGTGTCCTCACACCAGTGGGGCCACATCATCAAAAGATGAGGAACCCATCACATGTGGCCTCAAACCAGAGGACACACATCACCAAGGGGCTGGGAGTGAGGCAGGTGTCTGGAGGGGCACATTTAACTCTAATTTCCCACCAGGAAGAGGAATTAACCAAAGGCTCAGAGTGCCGTGCCACACCCTGATTACGGCCTGAAGCAAACCTGCGGTTTTGTGGCCAGCTTTCAAGGAAGCGAGTTAAGAAAGGAAATCACGGGCACTGTAATTCACAAACCTGCAGAGTTATAAATGACAGCTATTGGCAAAAATATATTGAAGTAAGTCTGCAAAGAGGACTTGAAAACGAGGCAGAATTGAGGAATCATATTTCAGGAGGTAGATTGGAATTGCATTTAAAACATGTGAAAAGCGGCAGTTCTTTGACAGTGATGCACTTGGACGAACAGTGTGTATACATTTTTTCCTGAATATATTCAGGAAAAAACGCATATGCCCTTTTTGGCCAACCAAGCACTCAAGCAATGGAAATCCGTACTACAATGAAGTCTCATTTCCCATTCGTCAAAAGGGCCATCTGAAAAAAGTGTAAAAACCAGAAACACAGGACAGGCCATGGAGAACAGGGAGCCTTGTTATGCTGATGGGCGGGATGTAAATTGCCAACAGACACTCTGGAGATGTTTATGGTGTATCCTGAAACATCTGAAAAACAAAGCTACAGAGACTAGGGCACTTCCACTTTTGGCCCTATAGCTTAGGAAAATTAAAATCAACAAGACACAGCCAACACAAAATTTAGGGCTGCTGTGTTTACAAGAACCTCGAGTCCAGTACAAATTAAATATCCCAGAAAGAAAAAAATGGATAAAGGAGTTGTGCTACTTACGTACAACGGAATATCACTCAGCAATGAAATCAATGTCATCAGGCCTGTAGCAGCAAATTGAGTGGATTTAAGTATGATGATTCTAAGAGAAATATGTCACACAGAGAAAGATAATTATCATAAGATATCACTAATAGAGGGAGTGTAAACTTGGCTACACATAAACTGAATTACAAAACCGAACAGTCTCACATTTAGATAAAAACTTATGCTTGCTTAAGGGGAAAGTTGAGTTGGGGTGCTGTATAAAACCAGAGATTGAAATTAGCACACATACCATTCCATAAGCCAAATATGTAATAGACAAGACCTACTCTTTGCTCAACGAAATAGACTCATCCATGGTGTATCACCTCACACCTGTTAGAATGGGCATCATCAGAAAATCTACAAACAACAAATGCTGGAAAGGGTGTGGAGATAAGGAACCCTCTTCCACTATTGTTGGGAATGTAAATTGATACAGTCACTGTGGAGAACATTATGGAGTTTCTTATAAAACTAAGAATAGAATTACCATATGATCCAGCAATCCCACTACTGGGCATATACCCAGACAAAACCATAAATCAAAAAGAGACATTCACCTCAATGTTCATTGCATCACTATTTACAATATCCAGGTAATGGAAGCAACCTAAATGCCCACAGACAGACGAATGCATAAAGATGTGGTACAAATATAAAATGGAATATTACTAAGCCATAAAAAGGAATGAAATTGGGTCATTTGTAGAGACGTTGATGGATCTAGAGACTGTCATACAGAGTGAAGTAAGTCAGAAATAGAAAAACAAATCTTGTATATTAATGCATATATGTGGAACCTAGAAAAATTATACAGATGAACCGTTTTTTAAGGCAGAAATAGAGCAACAGATGTAGACAACAAACGTATGGACACCAAGGGGGGAAAGCTGTTGGGGGGTGGTGGTGGGAGGATTGAGAGATTGGGATTGGCATGTATACATTTATATGTATAAAATAGATAACCAAAAAGAACCTGCTGTATAAAAAAATAAAATAAAATTCAAAATTACAAAAAGTAAAACAGAAAAAATATTCTTCCCTTCACATACATGTATTTATATGAATAAATTATTTCCATGCTTATATCTGTAAATACAAAAAAGAGGAATAAAATCTACCTTGAACCAAAAATGAAAAAAAGAAAAAAAAAAACAGAACCCACCAGTTACACAGAGGAAAACCGTATCAGGGCACTTGCTCCAGTTGTAAACAATTCTGTAGTTGGCCAGTGGTGGGGAATCATCTCCCATTCAGCCAGCAGGCCCCACGCAACAAGCGTCCTCATTGCAAAGCTGGGGGACCGTGCCAAGGCATCTGTGAGTAAATGTGGGCCGAGCCCCAGGCCAGCTGCTGCTGAAATGTTCCCACCCTTCCCAGGTAAAACACCTGAATATGTACAAGGACTTGAAAGCCTAGAGGAAGGGCCATGGAGCCACATGAGCGACAGCATGCCAGCCGATTTGGTGCCTGCAGGCCAGCCAGGATGGTCCTGGCCCTGGGTACTCTTCTGGAAGCTTTCCATTTCCCTGCCTGAGATACCCCTGCTGTCCGGGCCCCCACTGCTTTCTTCCTCACTCACCTCTGCCCAGGGAGAAATTCCAGAGGCAGGTATGGGTGGCACATCCTCTTCTTTAGCAGGTGGCATCTTGGTAACTGCTGCAGAAAGTCCAGCAGAGCCCCACTCACACTGGGCCACCCACAAAGCCGTGGCCTCTCACTCCCTCCCACCAGTCCAGCCCCGAGGCTGCTGACAGGGCAGAGAAAATGGCGTCAGGCACAGCTGCAGGGGCTCTTGCTGCCTGGAGCGGTGTTTATATTGATCTCAAACAGGCACACCTGGGGAGGGCTGGCCGGCACGGTCAGGCTTCCCAGGCCAGCCAATAATCACCCCTCTGGCGCTCACAGTTGCAGAAACTGGAACTTGCTGAATCGGCCAGGTCCAAGGAACAGGTGTGGGCTCCTGAGAGTCAGGATAGACAAGGGGTTGCAGCTCTGGCTTGTTTTCTAATTATATTATCTGGCCCATGAGTGGGAGACAACTTCAAGAAAACCCTCTCCTAATGAGAGGAACCCAGGAGTCAGGGAGAGGAGGGGTGGGTGGTGGGTGGAGACAGAGGCCTGGTGCCCCGGGTGCGGTGGAAGTCTCTGGAAGACCAGGTGAAGGGAGGCCACACAGAGTGATGCCCAGGGTCACAGACCTGTTGGAGCTGCTGTTTCTTAGTTCAAGTCCTGCTCTGAGGTGCTCTGTGTCAGATCTGAGTGACAGGTGAGCTGGAAGTGCTCTGCAATGAGGGCGATGTGCACGGTACCTGTGTGCCCAGCCCTGCCAGGGTAACTGCAAGGGTAGCTCTGTATCCTGGGAGGGGCCTGACCATGAGAGCCCCATGGGCTGCAGGGGAACTTGCCCAGGGAACCCCATATCCTGGGAGGGGTCTGAACAGGAGAGCACCGTGGGCTGCGGTGGGGGTGGGGTACCTGCCCAGGTGAGCTCCATATCCTGGGATTGGCCTGACCTCGAGAGCCCCATGGGCTGCTGGAGTCCTGGTAAAGGATGCCAGGACAGTCAGTGAAGCCACCGACGATATACCTCCAGTAGTTCCTAAATCCTACACCCTGCTGGTCATTCTACCAACCACCGGGACATGGTATTCTGTATTAGTCTTCAATGATGCCTTCTTTTGTATTCTATTAGTCCCAGAGTCACAAGAAATTTTGGCTTGTGAGTGGCAGGACTCAACATACAACTAAAACAATACTTCTGGGCCGTGTTGCCCCAAGGGTTCAAAAATTCCCACACCATCTTTGGGGAAAGCTCAGTTAAAGACCTAAAAGTTCTACCTCTGGAAAAGGAAACACTCCTTCAATATGCAGACGACATTCTGATCGCCAGCCCTACTAAGGAGACCTCTGAACTACCAAGCCAATAAAGGATAGAAGTTGTCAAATAAAAAGCTCAAATATCACAGACTACGGTGACCTGCCTGGGCTTCATTCTCACAGAAGGTCGGAGAAGCCCATCTCAGGAAAGGGAAGAAACAATTTACAGCCTTACCCATTTCTAAAACTAGAAGACAGATTAGGGGTTCCTGGGGAGGCCAGGGTTGGTGCTTCTGGATCCCTAACTACAGTCTACTAGCTGGGCCTCTATATGAAACACTGAAAGGAAAAGATGATGATCCTTTTGAATAGAATCCAGAAGTGGCCTTTCAAGAATGGAAAGAGCAGTCAATTCAGACCCTTGCCCTGGAACTCCCTAATTTAGCTAAACCCTTTGACCTTTACATTCCTGGTGAATGGTGAATCGCTATTGGAGTATTAGTGCAAAAACTGGGACCACTTGAAATGGAACAATGCAAGAATGCCATCCCGGTAGGATAAACTACGGTCACCAATGGGCTTGGCCCACCGCCACATCTGGCCAAGATACTGGCGGTATCTGAAAACCTGGAAATCAGCAGCACAAAAGGCCACCTCCCTCCTAAGGGAAAAGGACCCCACGTGGTGACCCTAAGCCCCAACCATGCCCTGAAGTTGCAGGGTTTGCTCCGTGGGCACACTGACCTCGAGTGAGGAGGCCCTCCAACTCCAACCTCCAGAGAGATAACCGGGGTAAAGGGGCACCATGACGACTCATGTGACCATCACTTGACCTGGAGTTTCTCTCATAAAACAACAAGAGTGTGTCCCAAAAGAGTAGACTACTGCTTGCAGGACTTACTGCACCCAGAGCGGACCTAATAATCTTGGCGGGGGAAACGTATATCACGCTGTCACCATAGAAGAGCCTACAGACACTGTGATGATGGTGGCCAATAAGACCAGCTGGACTCCTGTTTACTTCAAAAGGCTGTTGACTCAGTGGCCATCATGGTCCTTCATCACCACTGACCCTGGGCTGTCTGGGAGTTGAGCAGGCAGGGTCCTGACACCTGGTGCTCTTTTTACGTTAATTCAGGGGCCTAATTGAAGAAAGTGCAGACTACTGGTCAGAGCATCTAGGCTGGCAGAAACGGTCAGCCTAAGGTGGCCGAACAAATGCAGGGCGGGGTGAAACTGGACCTCACAGCGTCACTGCACATCTCCTTCCTGGACCCTTAAAGGTCATTAGAATCTATAACGCTTCCAATACTGGTGCTCAGGCAGACGAGCGGGGAGGCAGGAGGCCTGGGGACAATCAACGTCACCTGGAGGCTGCTGGGGAGAAGTTCTGACCCTCGCCCACGGGTATGAGGGCTCCTAACTCAGCACTCAGCAGTTACAGAAGAAGGGTCTGCACCCTCAGCACTCTAAGAATGAGGAAGGGGAAAAAAGGCAGAAGAGGGCTTTTTCCCAGGCAAAGCCCCTTAAAAATCCCTGGGAGATAAAAATAGAATCTGGGCAATAAAATAAAGTCTAACCTTTTTTATCCTTTGTGCTTTGTCTAATTTCACATGCTCCTAGGGTCCCGCATACAGAGGTTCAACAGCCGGCACTTCAGACCAGACTTCCTAGTGCGGAATGGCTGGGTCGACACCTCAGCTCCTGGGACACAGTGCACACTCTGCGATATAGAGCCTGAGCTGCAGCCAACCGGGCCCTCGAGAGCTCCGCCCCCTCCCTCCCACTGACTCTGACAGGATCTCTACACAGCAGCCCAGCCCACAGCCCACGGGGTAGCACATGCTCTCACCTCTCCATTCTCTGATCAAAATATAAAGTTTCCTTTGCTTCTGAACCAAACTTAGTCTCAATCTGTTGGCTCCAATGACACTGGGCAGGGGGACACTTGTTGGGGTCCACTCTGGAGGATCAGTAACAGAAATTGAGAACATTGTAACTTCAATGAACAGATGTTTGAGCCAAACTGTAATTAACATAGAACAGTGTATAAGGCTCGGGTAAAATAAGATGTTTCTAACACTCCCATTTGATATTTCCATCACTTTATTAGAAGCAAGTTCAGTGAAAAGGTTTGTCTTATTTGTCAGGTCAATATTAGAGAAACGAAGTGATTTCTTTCCAAGGATGTACATCTAATAATCTTGGTTAAAGCTTCAATCTTGTTTTAAATGCTTTTCCATTGAAAATGATACCTCTCTTTCAGCTCCCCCAATTCTGAGAAGTATAAAATCTTATAATTTATTATTACCAAAGGGAAAAGGTGGGAGGAGGGATAAATTAACAGTTTGGGATTAACACATACACACTGCTATGTATAAAATCGATCGTCAACAAGGAACTACTGTATAGCACAGGGAACTACACTCAATATTTTACAATAACCTATAAGGGGAAATCATCTGAAAAAGAATAGATATTTTTATTGACATCATCTATTCATGACAGTTAAAATGGAACGTAAGGGAAGCCGGTGGTGAGTGCTTCTGACCCTGAAGACTTCAATCATCTAAAGTTTGGACTCTGCCTACTTCCCAAGGCCCTTAATGAACATATGTGTAGCCGTAGCTTAAAAAATTCCCCAGTTTGGGTTGTGGAGAGACACTGATTTTGTAAAAGCCCTGGTGTTCTCCTCACATGAATGGGACCCTTCCTACAGCTAAAACATGCCTGTCACACCCAGAGGATGGTATACCGTCTGATCGGGAAGAGTTTGGAAAAGGCATCTCATCTCCTCATCTCCTGGTGCTCGGGTTCACCCCTCCAGCGTCTTTACGAACAGTCTCCCCACTTGGAGATGTCAGCACTGTCAACATCCTGTTGCAGACAGTTTGGAATTTGTCCAGAGGATGAAGCAGAAGGAGGAGGAACAATGAGAGACAAGTCCTAGGTGTTCGGACAGGCACATGTCACTCTTATTTCCAATCAGGAAGACGAATTGACCAAAGGCTAGGGTTGCCCATGGAAACAGAATAGGGCTTGAGGAAATTCCGCTGCTTTGTGGCCAGTTCCCATAAACACAAGTTGAAAAATGGAACTCAGGGACACTAAAATTCACGAAACTGCAGAGTTGAAAATATCTATCACTGAAAAATGTCTTGAGGAAAGTCAGAGGAAAGGACTTGTAAGCAACGGAGAATGGCAGGAAAGGGATTGGAAGAGGTAGAAAGGACTCGCCATTAAGCACAAGAAAAGGGGCTGAACATTGCCAACATTGCAATTGGCCAAAAAGGGTGTATGCGTCTTTTTCTGTATGTATTCAAGAAAAGGGCATACACTTTTTTAGCCAACCAAACAGGTGGGCACTGGAAATCAATACTACAAAACATATCACTTCGCATCAGTCAGAAGAGCCTTCCTCATAAAGTGTAAACACCAGAAATGCAGGACAGGGCAAGGAGAAAAGGGAGCCCTCTGAGGCTTATACTGGAAATGTATATTGCCAACGGTCACTCTGGAGAAGTGTATTGTGTTTACTAAAGCACCTAAAAAATGAGCTACAGAGCACAGGGCACTTGCACTCATGGACGTATATCTTGGGAAAAACAAAAATCGAGAGGACACAGGCACCCCAATATTTACCGCCTCTATGTTTAAAAGATCCTCGACTAGGATATAATTTATAAGTCTCTGGAGGGAAAAAATGGATAGAGATGTGAGACTTATGTAGAGTGGAATATTACTCAGCCTGGAAATCAATGAAATATGGCCAGTTGTAACAACCACAGAGGAGTTACGTATGATCATTCGAAGTCACATAATTCAAAAAGAAAAAGACACACGATATTACTAATATATGGAATGTAAACGTGGCTACAAATGAACTGAATTACAAAACAGAATGGGGTCTCAAATTTAGAAAACCAACATATGCTTGCTTAAGGATAAAGGAGAGCTGGGGTGCTGCATAAAACCAGAGATAGAAATTAGCACAGATACCTTTCCATAAGCCAAATATGTAATAGTCAAGACCTACCAGTTGCTCAACGAAATGGACTAAACACCCCACATTCAACGCCTAGGAATACACCTGACTAGTAAGAATCTTCAAACCCATGGATTTATATGTCTCCGTAACAGAATCAAGCGTGTGTATAGATTTATGAACGCAGCAGAGAAAATCCGATAAATCCAATTATCAAAATGAATTACAAAAACAAAACATAATGACAGTGAAATAGAGAGCTATTCTTAAATAATTCATTCAGAGCTTGTGATGCAACCTGGATTAACCACATCTGCACCAAGAGCTGAGTGAGACATAAGGTTGGACACTTCGGGCGGATAGCACTGGTGAGGTACGATGAAGAAATGCAGATCCTTTGAAGTCATACTGCATGGTACCCATTCCATGGGTCCCAACTCTCCAGGTTTAAGAGATTCTTCCTTCAGCTAAAACATGCATGGGAAACCCAAAGTAAGGTCCACGGTGTGACTGGGAAGCGTTTTCAAATGCATCTCAGTTTTTGTCCCCTTTTACACGGGTTCACCATTCCAGACCGTTTACTAACACTCTCTCCACTTGAAGAGTCAGTGCCTTTAACCTCCTGTTTGGCACAGTTTGGAAATTCTGCGCAAGGTGAACAGGAATAGTGAGAACCAATCAAAGACTAGCTATAGGTGTCTGCACGTGCAAATTTAATGCTCATTTCCCACCAGGAAGAGGAATTAACCAAAGGCTCAGCATGCCGTGCCAGAACCAGATTAGGGCCTGAAGCAATCATGTGGGTTTGCGGCCAGATCACAAGAAAGCGAGTTGAAGAAAGGAGCTCAGGGGCACTGTAACTCACAAAACTGCAGAGTTATGAATGACAGCTAACGTCCAAAAATGTATTGAAGTAATTCTTCGAAGAGGACTTGAAAGCGGGGCAGAATTTCAGGAAAACGATTTCAGGGGGTAGACTGGAATTGCACTTAAAGCATAGGAAAAGAGGCAGAATGTGGACAATGATGCACCTGGCCAAAAAGGGCGTATGTGTTTTTTCCTGAATATATTCAGGAAAAAACGCATACGCCCTTTTTGGCCAACCAAGCAAGCGTGTAAAGGAAATCTGCACTACAATGAAGTCTCACTGCACCCCGGTCAAAAGGGGCATCTGAAAAAAGTGTAAAATCCAGAAAGGCAGCACAGGTCATGGAGAACACGGAACCTTATTATGCTGATGGGAGGGATGTAAATTGCCAACAGCCATTCTGGAGAAGTGTATGGTGTTTCCTGAAACACGTAGGAAACAAAGCAACACAGCCTATGGCACTTCCACTTAGGGTCCTATAGCTTAGGGAAATTAAAATCAAAAACACACAGCCACCCCAAAGTTTGGGACGGCTCTGTTTACAAGAACCTCGTCTACGGTACAAGTTAAATATCCGAGAAAGCAAAAAATGGATAAAGAAGTTGTGGTACGTACGTACAATGGAATATCACTCAGCAATGAGATCTACGTCATCAGGCCCATAGCGGCATAATGAGTGGACTCAGGTACGACGATTCTACGAGAAATAAGTCACACAGAAAGAGAAACATCATAAGATATCACTAATACACGGAACGTAAACTTGGCTACACATGAACTGAATTACAAAACAGAACAGGGTCTCAAATTTAGAAAACCAACTTATGCTTGCTTATGGGGAAAGGTGAGTTGGGGTGCTGCATAAAACCAGAGATTGAAATTAGCACAGATACCATTCCATAAGCCAAATATGTAATAGACAAAACCTACAACTTGCTCAACGAAATGGACTCAACACCCCATATTCAACGGCTGGGAATATACCTGACAAGTAAGAATCTTAAGACCCATGGATTTATATGTCTCCATAAGGAAATCAAGCGTGTGTACAGCGGCCTAAATGCAGCAGTGAAATTCCGATAAATCCCATTATCAAAATAAATTTCACAAACAAAACACAATGACAATGAAATAGAGAGCAATTCTTAAATAATTCATTCAGGGCTTGTGATGCAACCTGGTTTTACCACATCTACACCCAGAGCTGGGTGAGACATAAGGCTGGACACTTCGGGCTGATAGCATTGGTGAGGTTCGGTGAGCAAACGCAGGCCCTTTGAAGTCATACTGCATGGTAGCTATTCCATGGGTCTCAACTCTCCAGGTATAAGGGATTCTTCCTTCAGCTAAAACATGCATGGGAAACCCAGAGTATGGTCCACCGTGTAATTGGGAAACGTTTTCAAATGCATCTCAGGTTTCGTCCCGTGGTACTCGGGTTCACCATTCCAGACGCTTTACTAACACTCTCCCCACTTGGAGAGTCAGTGCCTTTAACCTCCTGTTTGGCACAGTTTGCAATTTCTGCGCAAGATGAACAGGAATAGGGAGAACCAATGAGAGACTAGCTGTAGGTGTCTGCACGGGCAAATGGAATGCTCATTTCCCACCAGGAAGAGGAATTAACCAAAGGCTCAGCGTGCCCTGCCAGAACAAGATTAGGGCCTGAAGCAATCCTGCGGTTTTGCGGCCAGCTCACAAGAAAGCGAGTTGAAGAAAGGAGCTCAGGGGCACTGTAATTCACAAACCTGCAGAGTTATGAATGACAGCTATCGTCCAAAAATGTATTGAAGTACGTCTTCGAAGAGGACTTGAAAGCGGGGCAGAATTTCAGGAAAATGATTTCAGGGGGTAGACTGCAATTGAACTTAAAGCAGAGGAAAAGAGGCAGCATATCGACAATGATGCACTTGGCCAAAAAGGGCGTATGCGTTTTTTCCTGAATATATTCAGGAAAAAACGCATACGCCCGTTTTGGCCAACAAAGCAAGCGTGTAAAGGAAAACTGCACTACAATGAAGTCTCACTCCCCGCCGGTCAAGAGGGCCATCTGTAAAAAGTGTAAAATCCAGAAAGGCAGGACAGGTCATGGAGAACAGGGAGCCTTGTTATGCTGATGGGCGGGATGTAAATTGCCAACAGCCACTCTGGAGAAGTGTATGGTGTTTCCTGAAACACGTAGGAAACAAAGCAACACAGCCTATGGCACTTCCACTTAGGGTCCTATAGCTTAGGGAAATTAAAATCAAAAACACACAGCCACCCCAAAGTTTGGGACGGCTCTGTTTACAAGAACCTCGTCTATGGTACAAGTTAAATATCCGAGAAAGCAAAAAATGGATAAAGAAGTTGTGGTACGTACGTACAATGGAATATCACTCAGCAATGAGATCTACGTCATCAGGCCCGTAGCGGCATAATGAGTGGATTCAGATACGACGATTCTATGAGAAATAAGTCACACAGAAAAAGAAACATCATAAGATATCACTAATACACGGAACGTAAACTTGGCTACACATGAACTGAATTACAAAACAGAACAGGGTCTCAAATTTAGAAAACCAACTTATGCTTGCTTATGGGGAAAGGTGAGTTGGGGTGCTGCATAAAACCAGAGATTGAAATTAGCACAGATACCGTTCCATAAGCCAAATATATAATAGACAAGACCTACAGTTGCTCAACGAAATGGACTCAACACCCCATATTCAACGCCTGGGAATATACCTGACAAGTAAGAATGTTAAGACCCATGGATTTATATGTCTCCATAAGGAAGTCAAGCGTGTGTACAGTGGCCTAAACGTAGCAGTGAAAATCCGATAAATCCCATTAACAAAATAAATATCACAAACAAAACACAATGACAGTGAAATAGAGCAATTCTTAAATAATTCATTCAGGGCTTGTGATGCAACCTGGATTTACCATATCTACACCCAGAGCTGGTTGAGACATAAGGCTGGACACTTTGGGCTGATAGCATTGGTGAGGTTTGGTGAGCAAATGCAGACCCTTTGAAGTCATACTGCATGGTACCCATTCCATGCGTCCCAACTCTCCAGGTTTAAGGGATTCTTCCTTCAGCTAAAACATGAATGGGAAACCCAGAGTATGTTCAACCGTGTGATTGGGAAACGTTTTCAAATGCATCTCAGGTTTCGTCCCCTGGTACTCGGGTGCACCGTTCCAGACACTTTACTAAAACACTCCCCAATTGGAAAGTCAGTGCCTTTAACCTCCTGTTTGGCACAGTTTGCAATTTCTGCGCAAGATGAACAGGAATAGGGAGAAGCAATGAGAGACTAGCTGTAGGGGTCTGCACGGGCAAATGGAACGCTCATTTCCCACCAGGAAGAGGAATTAACCAAAGGCTCAGCGTGCCCTGCCGGAACCAGATTAGGGCCTGAAGCAATCCTGCGGTTTTGCGGCCAGCTCACAAGAAAGCGAGTTGAAGAATGGAGCTCAGGGGCACTGTAATTCACAATCCTGCAGAGTTATGAATGACAGCTATCGTCCAAAAATGTATTGAAGTAATTCTTCGAAGAGGACTTGAAAGCGGGGCAGAATTTCAGGAAAACGATTTCAGGGGGTAGACTGGAATTGCACTTAAAGCATAGGAAAAGAGACAGAATGTCCACAATGATGCACTTGGCCAAAAAGGGCGTATGCGTTTTTTCCTGAATATATTCAGGAAAAAACGCATACGCCCTTTTTGGCCAACCAAGCAAGCGTGTAAAGGAAACCTGCACTACAATGAAGCCTCACAGCCCCCCGGTCAAAAGGGGCATCTGAAAAAAGTGTAAAATCCAGAAAGGCAGGACAGGTCATGGAGAACAGGGAGCCTTGTTATGCTGATGGGCGGGATGTAAATTGCCAACAGCCACTCTGGAGAAGTGTATGGTGTTTCCTGAAACACGTAGGAAACAAAGCAACACAGCCTATGGCACTTCCACTTAGGGTCCTATAGCTTAGGGAAATTAAATTCAAAAACACACAGCCACCCGAAAGTTTGGGACGGCTCTGTTTACAAGAACCTCATCTACGGTACAAGTTCAATATCCGAGAAAGCAAAAAATGGATAAAGAAGTTGTGGTACGTACGTACAATGGAATATCACTCAGCCATGAGATCTACGTCATCAGGCCCGTAGCCGCATAATGAGTGGATTCAGGTACGACGATTCTACGAGAAATAAGTCACACAGAAAGAGAAACATCATAAGATATCACTAATCCACGGAACGTAAACTTGGCTACACAAGAACTGAATTACAAAACAGAACAGGGTCTCAAATTTAGAAAACCATCTTATGCTTGCTTATGGGGAAAGGTGAGTTGGGGTGCTGTATAAAACCAGAGATTGAAATTAGCACAGATACCGTTCCATAAGGCAAATATATAATAGACAAGACCTACTCCTTGCTCAAAGAAATGGACTCAACACCCCATATTCAACGCCTGGAAATATACCTGACAAGTAAGAATCTTAAGACCCATGGATTTATATGTCTCCATAAGGAAATCAAGCGTGTGTACAGCGGCCTAAACGCAGCAGTGAAAATCCGATAAATCCCATTATCAAAATAAATTTCAAAAACAAAACACAATGACAGTGAAATAGAGAGCAATTCTTAAATAATTCATTCAGGGCTTGTGATGCAACCTGGATTTACCACATCTACACCCAGAGCTGGGTGAGACATAAGGCTGGACACTTCGGGCTGATAGCATTGGTGAGGTTCGGTGAGCAAACGCAGACCCTTTGAAGTCATACTGCATGGTACCCATTCCATGGGTCCCAACTCTCCAGGTTTAAGGGATTCTTCCTTCAGCTAAAACATGCATTGGAATCCCAGAGTATGGTCCACTGTGTGATTGGGAAACATTTTCAAATGTATCTCAGGTTTCGTCCCCTGGTACTCGGGTGCACCGTTCCAGACACTTTACTAAAACTCTCCCTACTTGGAGAGTCAGTGCCTTTAACCTCCTGTTTGGCACAGTTTGCAATTTCTGCGCAAGATCAACAGGAATAGGGAGAACCAATGAGAGACTAGCTCTAGGTGTCTGCACGGGCAAATCGAACGCTCATTTCCCACCAGGAAGAGGAATTAACCAAAGGCTCAGCGTGCCCTGCCGGAACCAGATTAGGGCCTGAAGCAATCCTGCGGTTTTGCGGCCAGCTCACAAGAAAGCGAGTTGAAGAATGGAGCTCAGGGGCACTGTAATTCACAATCCTGCAGAGTTATGAATGACAGCTATCGTCCAAAAATGTATTGAAGTAAGTCTTCGAAGAGGACTTGAAAGCGGGGCAGAATTTCAGGAAAACGATTTCAGGGGGTAGACTGGAATTGCACTTAAAGCATAGGAAAAGAGACAGAATGTCCACAATGATGCACTTGGCCAAAAAGGGCGTATGCGTTTTTTCCTGAATATATTCAGGAAAAAACGCATACGCCCTTTTTGGCCAACCAAGCAAGCGTGTAAAGGAAACCTGCACTACAATGAAGCCTCACAGCCCCCCGGTCAAAAGGGGCATCTGAAAAAAGTGTAAAATCCAGAAAGGCAGGACAGGTCATGGAGAACAGGGAGCCTTGTTATGCTGATGGGCGGGATGTAAATTGCCAACAGCCACTCTGGAGAAGTGTATGGTGTTTCCTGAAACACGTAGGAAACAAAGCAACACAGCCTATGGCACTTCCACTTAGGGTCCTATAGCTTAGGGAAATTAAATTCAAAAACACACAGCCACCCGAAAGTTTGGGACGGCTCTGTTTACAAGAACCTCATCTACGGTACAAGTTCAATATCCGAGAAAGCAAAAAATGGATAAAGAAGTTGTGGTACGTACGTACAATGGAATATCACTCAGCCATGAGATCTACGTCATCAGGCCCGTAGCGCCATAATGAGTGGATTCAGGTACGACGATTCTACGAGAAATAAGTCACACAGAAAGAGAAACATCATAAGATATCACTAATCCACGGAACGTAAACTTGGCTACACAAGAACTGAATTACAAAACAGAACAGGGTCTCAAATTTAGAAAACCATCTTATGCTTGCTTATGGGGAAAGGTGAGTTGGGGTGCTGTATAAAACCAGAGATTGAAATTAGCACAGATACCGTTCCATAAGGCAAATATATAATAGACAAGACCTACTCCTTGCTCAACGAAATGGACTCAACACCCCATATTCAACGCCTGGAAATATACCTGACAAGTAAGAATCTTAAGACCCATGGATTTATATGTCTCCATAAGGAAATCAAGCGTGTGTACAGCGGCCTAAACGCAGCATTGAAAATCCGATAAATCCCATTATCAAAATAAATTTCAAAAACAAAACACAATGACAGTGAAATAGAGAGCAATTCTTAAATAATTCATTCAGGGCTTGTGATTCAACCTGGATTTACCACATCTACACCCAGAGCTGGGTGAGACATAAGGCTGGACACTTCGGGCTGATAGCATTGGTGAGGTTCGGTGAGCAAACGCAGACCCTTTGAAGTCATACTGCATGGTACCCATTCCATGGGTCCCAACTCTCCAGGTTTAAGGGATTCTTCCTTCAGCTAAAACATGCATGGGGAACCCAGAGTATGGTCCACCGTGTGATTGGGAAACGTTTTCAAATGCATCTCACGTTTCGTCCCCTGGTACTCGGGTTCACCGCTCCAGACGCTTTACTAACACTCTCCCCACTTGGAGAGTCAGTGCCTTTAACCTCCTGTTTGGCAGTTTGCAATTTCTGCGCAAGATGAACAGGAATAGGGACAACCAATGAGAGACTAGCTGTAGGTGTCTGCACGGGCAAATGGAACGCTCATTTCCCACCAGAAAGAGGAATTAACCAAAGGCTCAGCGTGCCCTGCCGGAACCAGATTAGGGCCTGAAGCAATAATGTGGTTTTGCGGCCAGCTCACAAGAAAGCGAGTTGAAGAAAGGAGCTCAGGGGCACTGTAATTCACAAACCTGCAGAGTTATGAATGACAGCTATCGTCCAAAAATGTATTGAAGTAACTCTTCGAAGAGGACTTGAAAGGGGGGCAGAATTTCAGGAAAACGATTTCAGGGGGTAGACTGGAATTGCACTTAAAGCATAGGAAAAGAGGCAGAATGTCGACAATGATGCACTTGACCAAAAAGGGAGTATGCATTTTTTCCTGAATATATTCAGGAAAAAACGCATACGCACTTTTTGGCCAACCAAGAAAGCGTGTAAAGGAAATCTGCACTACAATGAAGTCTCATTGCCCCGCGTTCCAAAAGGCCATCTGAAACAGGTGTAAAATCCAGAAAGGCAGGACAGGTCATGGAGAACAGGGAGCCTTGTTATGCTGATGGGCGGGATGTAAATTGCCAACAGCCACTCTGGAGAAGTGTATGGTGTTTCCTGAAACACGTAGGAAACAAAGCAACACAGCCTATGGCACTTCCACTTAGGGCCCTATAGCTTAGGGAAGTTAAAATCAAAAACACACAGCCACCCCAAAGTTTGGGACGGCTCTGTTTACAAGAACCTCGTCTACGGTACAAGTTAAATATCTGAGAAAGCAAAAAATGGATAAAGAAGTTGTGGTACGTACGTACAATGGAATATCACTCAGCAATGAAATCTAGGTCATCAGGCCCGTAGCGGCATAATGAGTGGATTCAGGTACGACGATTCTACGAGAAATAAGTCACACAGAAAAAGAAACATCATAAGATATCACTAATACACGGAAGGTAAACTTTGCTACACATGAACTTAATTACAAAACAGAACAGGGTCTCAAATTTAGAAAACTAACTTATGCTTGCTTTTGGGGAAAGGTGAGTTGGTGTGCTGCATCAAACCAGAGATTGAAATTAGCACAGATACCGTTCCATAAGCCAAATATATTATAGACAAGACCTACTACTTGCTCAACGAAATGGAATCAACACCACATATTCAACGCCTGGGAATATACCTGACAAGTAAGAATCTTAAGACCCATGGATTTATATGTCTCCATAAGGAAATCAGTCGTGTGTACAGCGGCCTAAACGCAGCAGTGAAAATCCGATAAATCCCATTATCAAAATAAATTTCACAAACAAAACACAATGACAGTGAAATAGAGAGCAATTCTTAATTATTCATTCAGGGCTTGTGATGCAACCTGGATTTGCCAACTCTACACCCAAAGCTGGTTGAGACATAAGGCTGGACACTTCAGGCTAATAGCAATGGTGAGGTTCGTTGAGAAAACGCAGACCCTTTGAAGTCATAGTGCATGGTAGCCATTCCATGGGTCCCAACTCTCCAGGTTTAAGGGATTCTTCTTTCAGCTAAAACATGCATGCGGAACCCAGAGTATGGTCCACTGTGTGATTGGGAAACGTTTTCAACTGCATCTCAGGTTTCGGCCCCTGGTACTCGGGTTCACCGCTCCATACGCTTTACTAACATTCTCCCCACTTGGAGAGTCAGTGCCTTTAACCTCCTGTTTGGCACAGTTTGCAATTTCTGCGCAAGATGAACAGGAATAGGGAGAACCAATGAGAGACTAGCTCTAGGTGTCTGCACGGGCAAATCGAACGCTCATTTCCCACCAGGAAGAGGAATTAACCAAAGGTTCAGCGTGCCCTGCTGGAACCAGATTAGGGCCTGAAGCAATACTGCGGTTTTGCGGCCAGCTCACAAGAAAGCGAGTTGAAGAAAGCAGATCAGGGACACTGTAATTCACAAACCTGCAGAGTTATGAATGACAGCTATCGTCGAAAAATGTATTGAAATAAGTGTTCGAAGAGGACTTGAAATCGGGGTAGAATTTCAGGAAAACGATTTCAGGGGGTATACTGGAATTGCACTTAAAGCATAGGAAAAGAGGCAGAATGTCGACAATGATGCACTTGGCCAAAAAGGGCGTATGCGTTTTTTCCTGAATATATTCAGGAAAAAACGCATACGCCCTTTTTGGCCAACCAAGCAAGCGTGTCAAGGAAATCTGCACTACAATGAAGTCTCACTGCCCCCCGGTCAAAAGGGCCATCTGAAAAAAGTGTAAAATCCAGAAAGGCAGGACAGGTCATGGAGAACAGGGAGCCTTGTTATGCTGATGGGCGGGATGTAAATTGCCAACAGCCACTCTGGAGAAGTGTATGGTGTTTCCTGAAACACGTAGGAAACAAAGCAACACAGCCTATGGCACTTCCACTTAGGGTCCTATAGCTTAGGTAAATTAAAATCAAAAACACACAGCCACCCCAAAGTTTAGGACGGCTCTGTTTACAAGAACCTCGTCTACGGTACAAGTTAAATATCTGAGAAAGCAGAAAATGGATAAAGAATTTGTGGTACGTACGTACAATGGAATATCACTCAGCAATGAGATCTACGTTATCAGGCCCGTAGAGGCATAAAGAGTGGATTCAGGTACGACGATTCTACGAGAAATAAGTCACACAGAAAAAGAAACATCATAAGATATCACTAATACACGGAACGTAAACTTGGCTACACATGAACTGAATTACAAAACAGAACATGGTCTCAAATTTAGAAAACCAACTTATGCTTGCTTATGGGGAAAGGTGAGTTGTGGTGCTTCATCAAACCAGAGATTGAAATTAGCACAGATACCGTTCCATAAGCCAAATATATAATAAACCAAACCTACCCCTTGCTCAACGAAATGGACTCAACACCCCATATTCAACGCCTGGAAATATACCTGGCAAGTAAGAATCTTAAGACCCATGGATTTATATGTCTCCATAAGGAAATCAAGTGTGTGTACAGCGGCCTAAACGCAGCAGTGGAAATCCGATAAATCCCATTATCAAAATAAATTTCAAAAACAAAACACAATGACAGTGAAATAGAGAGCAATTCTTAAATCATTCATTCAGGGCTTGTGATGCAACCTGGATTTACCACATCTACACCCAGAGCAGGGTGAGACATAAGGCTGGACACTTCGGGCTGATAGCATTGGTGAGGTTCGGTGAGCAAACGCAGACCCTTTGAAGTCATACTGCATGGTACCCATTCCAAGGGTCCCAACTCTCCAGGTTTAAGGGATTCTTCCTTCAGCTAAAACATGCATTGGAATCCCAGAGTATGGTCCACTGTGTGATTGGGAAACATTTTCAAATGTATCTCAGGTTTCGTCCCCTGGTACTCGGATTCAACGTTCCAGACGCTTTACTAACACTCTCCACAATTGGAGAGACAGTGCCTTTAACCTCCTGTTTGTCACAGTTTGCAAATTCTGCGCAAGATGAACAGGAATAGGGAGAACCAATGAGAGACTAGCTCTAGGTGTGTGCACGGGCAAATGGAACGCTCATTTCCCACCAGGAAGAGGGATTAACCAAAGGCTCAGCGTTCCCTGCCGGAACCAGATTAGGGCGTGAAGCAATCCAGCGGTTTTGCGGCCATCTCACAAGAAAGCGAGTTGAAGAAAGGAGCTCAGGGGCACTGTAATTCACAAACCTGCAGAGTTATGAATGACAGCTATCGTCCAAAAATGTATTGAAGTAAGTCTTCGAAGAGGACTTGAAAGCGGGGCAGAATTTCAGGAAAACGATTTCAGGGGGTAGACTGGAATTGCCCTTAAAGTATAGGAAAAGAGGCAGAATGTCGACAATGATGCACTTGGCCAAAATGGGCGTATGCGTTTTTTCCTGAATATATTCAGGAAAAAACGCATACGCCCTTTTTGGCCAACCAAGCAAGCGTGTAAAGGAAATCTGCACTACAATGAAGCCTCACAGCCCCCCGGTCAAAAGGGGCATCTGAAAAAAGTGTAAAATCCAGAAAGGCAGGAAAGGTCATGGAGAACAGGGAGCCTTGTTATGCTGAAAGGCGGGATGTAAATTGCCAACAGCCACTCTGGAGAAGTGTATGGTGTTTCCTGAAACACGTAGGAAACAAAGCAACACAGCCTATGGCACTTCCACTTAGGGTCCTATAGCTTAGGGAAATTAAAATCAAAAACACACAGCCACCCCAAAGTTTGGGACGGCTCTGTTTACAAGAACCTCGTCTACGGTACAAGTTCAATATCCGAGAAAGCAAAAAATGGATAAAGAAGTTGTGGTACGTACGTACAATGGAATATCACTCAGCAATGAGATCTACGTCATCAGGCCCGTAGCGGCATAATGAGTGCATTCAGGTACGACAATTCTACGAGAAATAAGTCACACAGAAAAAGAAACATCATAAGATATCACTAATACACGGAACGTAAACTTGGCTACACATGAACTGAATTACAAACCAGAACAGGGTCTCAAATTTAGAAAACCAACTTATGCTTGCTTATGGGGAAAGGTGAGTTGGGGTGCTGCATCAAACCAGAGATTGAAATTAGCACAGATACCGTTCCATAAGCCAAATATATAATAGACAAGACCTACTCCTTGCTCAACGAAATGGACTGAACACCCCATATTCAACGCCTGGGAATATACCTGACAAGTAAGAATCTTAAGACCCATGGATTTATATGTCTCCATAAGGAAATCAAGCGTGTGTACAGCGGCCTAAACGCAGCAGTGAAAATCCGATAAATCCCATTATCAAAATAAATTTCAAAAAGAAAACACAATGACAGTGAAATAGAGAGCAATTCTTAAATAATTGATTCAGGGCTCGTGATGCAACCTGGATTAACCACATCTACACCCAGAGCTGGGTGTGACATAAAGCTAGACACTTCGGGCTGATAGCATTGGTGAGGTACGGTGAGCAAACGCAGACCCTTTGAAGTCATACTGCATGGTACCCATTCCATGGGTCCCAACTCTCCAGGTTTAAGGGATTCTTCCTTCAGCTAAAACATGCATGGGAAACCCAGAGTATGGTCCACCGTGTGATTGGGAAACGTTTTCAAATGCATCTCAGGTTTCGTCCCCTGGTACTCGGGTTCACCGTTCCAGGCGATTTACTAACACTCTCCCCACATGGAGAGTCAGTGCCTTTAACTTCCTGTTTGGCACAGTTTGCAATTTCTGCGCAAGATGAACAGGAATAGGGAGAACCAATGAGAGACTAGCTGTAGGTGTCTGCACGGGCAAATGGAACGCTCATTTCCCACCAGGAAGTGGAATTAACCAAAGGCTCAGCGTGCCCTGCTGGAACCAGATTAGGGCCTAAAGCAATCCAGCAGTTTTGCGGCCAGCTCACAAGAAAGCGAGTTGAAGAAAGGAGCTCAGGGGCACTGTAATTCACAAACCTGCAGAGTTATGAATGACAGCTATCGTCCAAAAATGTATTGAAGTAAGTCTTTGAAGTGGATTTGAAAGCGGGGCAGAATTTCAGGAAAACGATTTCAGGGGGTAGACTGGAATTGCACTTAAAGCATAGGAAAAGAGGCCGAATGTCGACAATGATGCACTTGGCCATATAGGGCGTATGCGTTTTTTCCTGAATATATTCAGGAAAAAACGCATACGCCCTTTTTGGCCAACCAAGCAAGCGTGTCAAGGAAATCTGCACTACAATGAAGTCTCACTGCCCCCCGGTCAAAAGGGCCATCTGAAACAAGTGTAAAATCCAGAAAGGCAAGACAGGTCATGGAGAACAGGGAGCCTTGTTATGCTGATGGGCGGGATGTAAATTGCCAACAGCCACTCTGGAGAAGTGTATGGTGTTTCCTGAAACACGTAAGAAACAAAGCAACACAGCCTATGGCACTTCCACTTAGGGTCCTATAGCTTAGGGAAATTAAAATCAAAAACACAGAGCCACCCCAAAGTTTGGGACGGCTCTGTTTACAAGAACCTCGTCTACGGTACAAGTTAAATATCCGAGAAAGCAAAAAATGGATAAAGAAGTTGTGGTACGTACGTACAATGGAATATCACTCAGCAATGAGATCTACGTCATCAGGCCCGTAGCGGCATAATGAGTGCATTCAGGTACGACGATTCTACGAGAAATTAGTCACACAGAAAAAGAAACATCATAAGATATCACTAATACACGGAACGTAAGCTTGGCTACTCATGAACTGAATTACAAAACAGAACAGGGTCGCAAATTTAGAAAACCAACTTATGCTTGCTTATGGGGAAAGGTGAGTTGGGGTGCTGCATCAAACCAGAGATTGAAATGAGCACACATACTGTTCCATAAGCAAAATATATAATAGACAAGGCCTACACCTGACTCAATGAAATGGACTCAACACCCCATATTCAAAGCCGGGGAATATACCTGACAAATAAGAATCTTAAGACCCATGGATTTATATGTCTCCATAAGGAAATCAAGCGTGTGTACAGCGGCCTAAACACAGCAGTGAAAATCCGATAAATCCCATTATCAAAATAAATTTCAAAAACAAAACACAATGACAGTGAAATAGAGAGCAATTCTTAAATAATTCATTCAGGGCTTGTGATGCAACCTGGATTTACCACACCTACACCCAGAGCTGGGTGAGACATAAGGCTGGACACTTCGGGCTGATAGCATTGGTGAGGTTCGGTGAGCAAACGCAGACCCTTTGAAGTCATACTGCATGGTACCCATTCCATGGGTCCCAACTCTCCAGGTTTAAGGGATTCTTCCTTCATCTAAAACATGCATGGGAAACCCAGAGTATGGTCCACCTTGTGATTGGGAAACGTTTTCAAATGCATCTCAGGTTTCGTCCCCTGGTACTTGGGTTCACCGTTCCAGATGCTTTACTAACTCTCTCCCCACATGGAGAGTCAGCGCCTTTAACCTCCTGTTTGGCACAGTTTGCAATTTCTGCGCAAGGTGAACAGGAATAGGGAGAACCAATGAGAGACTAGCTGTAGGTGTCTGCACGGGCAAATGGAACGCTCATTTCCCACCAGGAAGAGGAATTAAGCAAAGGCTCAGCATGCCCTGCCAGAACCAGATGAGGGTCTGAAGCAATCCTGCGGTTTTGCAGCCAGCTCAAAAGAAAGCGAGTTGAAGAAAGGAGCTCAGGGGCACTGTAATTCACAAACCTGCAGAGTTATGAATGACAGCTATCGTCCAAAAATGTATTGAAGTATCTTCGAAGAGGACCTGAAAGCGGGGCAGAATTTCAGGAAAACGATTTCGGGAGTAGACTGGAATTGCACTTAAAGCATAGGAAAAGAGGCAGAATGTCGACAATGTTGCACTTGGCCAAAAAGGGCGTATGCGTTTTTTCATGATTCAGGAAAAAACGCATACGCCCTTTTTGGCCAACCAAGCAAGCGTGTAAAGGAAATCTGCACTACAATGAAGCCTCACAGCCCCCCGGTCAAAACGGGCATCTGAAAAAAGTGTAAAATCCAGAAAGGCAGGACAGGTCATGGAGAACAGGGAGCCTTGTTATGCTGATGGGCGGGATGTAAATTGCCAACAGCCACTCTGGAGAAGTGTATGGTGTTTCCTGAAACACGTAGGAAACAAAGCAACACAGCCTATGGCACTTCCACTTAGGGTCCTATAGCTTAGGGAAATTAAATTCAAAAACACACAGCCACCCAAAAGTTTGGGACGGCTCTGTTTACAAGAACCTCGTCTACGGTACAAGTTCAATATCCGAGAAAGCAAAAAATGGATAAAGAAGTTGTGGTACGTACGTACAATGGAATATCACTCAGCCATGAGATCTACATCATCAGGCCCGTAGCGGCATAATGAGTGGATGCAGGTACGACGATTCTACGAGAAATAAGTCACACAGAAAGAGAAACATCATAAGATATCACTAATCCACGGAACGTAAACTTGGCTACACAAGAACTGAATTACAAAACAGAACAGGGTCTCAAATTTAGAAAACCATCTTATGCTTGCTTATGGGGAAAGGTGAGTTGGGGTGCTGTATAAAACCAGAGATTGAAATTAGCACAGATACCGTTCCATAAGGCAAATATATAATAGACAAGACCTACTCCTTGCTCAACGAAATGGACTCAACACCCCATATTCAACGCCTGGAAATATACCTGACAAGTAAGAATCTTAAGACCCATGGATTTATATGTCTCCATAAGGAAATCAAGCGTGTGTACAGCGGCCTAAACGCAGCAGTGAAAATCCGATAAATCCCATTATCAAAATAAATTTCAAAAAGAAAACACAATGACAGTGAAATAGAGAGCAATTCTTAAATAATTGATTCAGGGCTCGTGATGCAACCTGGATTTACCACATCTACACCCAGAGCTGGGTGAGACATAAGGCTGGACACTTCGGGCTGATAGCATTGGTGAGGTTCGGTGAGCAAACGCAGACCCTTTGAAGTCATACTGCATGGTACCCATTCCATGGGTCCCAACTCTCCAGGTTTAAGGGATTCTTCCTTCAGCTAAAACATGCATTGGAATCCCAGAGTATGGTCCACTGTGTGATTGGGAAACATTTTCAAATGTATCTCAGGTTTCGTCCCCTGGTACTCGGGTTCAACGTTCCAGACGCTTTACTAACACTCTCCACAATTGGAGAGTCAGTGCCTTTAACCTCCTGTTTGTCACAGTTTGCAAATTCTGCGCAAGATTAACAGGAATAGGGAGAACCAATGAGAGACTAGCTCTAGGTGTGTGCACGGGCAAATGGAACGCTCATTTCCCACCAGGAAGAGGGATTAACCAAAGGCTCAGCGTTCCCTGCCGGAACCAGATTAGGGCGTGAAGCAATCCAGCGGTTTTGCGGCCATCTCACAAGAAAGCGAGTTGAAGAAAGGAGCTCAGGGGCACTGTAATTCACAAACCTGCAGAGTTATGAATGACAGCTATCGTCCAAAAATGTATTGAAGTAAGTCTTCGAAGAGGACTTGAAAGCGGGGCAGAATTTCAGGAAAACGATTTCAGGGGGTAGACTGGAATTGCACTTAAAGTATAGGAAAAGAGGCAGAATGTCGACAATGATGCACTTGGCCAAAAAGGGCGTATGCGTTTTTTCCTGAATATATTCAGGAAAAAACGCATACGCCCTTTTTGGCCAACCAAGCAAGCGTGTAAAGGAAATCTGCACTACAATGAAGTCTCACTGCCTCCCGGTCCAAACGGCCATGTGAAACAGGTGTAAAATCCAGAAAGGCAGGACAGGTCATGGAGAAGAGGGAGCCTTGTTATGCTGATGAGCGGGATGTAAATTGCCAACAGCCACTCTGGAGAAGTGTATGGTGTTTCCTGAAACACGTAGGAAACAAAGCAACACAGCCTATGGCACTTCCACTTAGGGTCCTATAGCTTAGGGAAATTAAAATCAAAAACACACAGCCACCCCAAAGTTTGGGACGGCTCTGTTTACAAGAACCTCGTCTACGGTACAAGTTAAATATCCGAGAAAGCAAAAAATGGATAAAGAAGTTGTGGTACGTACGTACAATGGAATATCACTCAGCCATGAGATCTACGTCATCAGGCCCGTAGCGGCATAATGAGTGCATTCAGGTACGACGATTCTACGAGAAATAAGTCACACAGAAAAAGAAACATCATAAGATATCACTAATACACGGAACGTAAACTTGGCTACTCATGAACTGAATTACAAAACAGAACAGGGTCTCAAATTTAGAAAACCAACTTATGCTTGCTTATGGGGAAAGGTGAGTTGGGGTGCTGCATCAAACCAGAGATTGAAATTAGCACACATACTGTTCCATATGCAAAATATATAATAGACAAGACCTACACCTGGCTCAATGAAATGGACTCAACACCCCATATTCAAAGCCAGGGAATATACCTGACAAATAAGAATCTTAAGACCCATGGATTTATATGTCTCCATAAGGAAATCAAGCGTGTGTACAGCGGCCTAAACGCAGCAGTGAAAATCCGATAAATCCCATTATCAAAATAAATTTCACAAACAAAACACAATGACAGTGAAATAGAGAGGAATTCTTAAATAATTCATTCAGGGCTTGTGATGCAACCTGGATTTACCACATCCACACCCAGAGCTGGGTGAGACATAAGGCTGGACACTTCGGGCTGATAGCATTGGTGAGGTTCGGTGAGCAAATGCAGACCCTTTGAAGTCATACTGCATGGTAGCCATTCCAAGGGTCCCAACTCTCCAGGTTTAAGGGATTCTTCCTTCAGCTAAAACATGCATGGGAAACCCAGAGTATGGTTCACTGTGTGATTGGGAAACGTTTTCAACTGCATCTCAGGTTTCGTCCCCTGGTACTCGGGTTCACCATTCCAGACGCTTTACTAACACTCTCCCCACTTGGAGAGTCAGTGCCGTTAACCTTCTGTTTGGCACAGTTTCAAATTTCTGCGCAAGATGAACAGGAATAGGGAGAACCAATGAGAGACTAGCTGTAGGTGTCTGCACGGGAAAATGGAACGCTCATTTCCCACCAGGAAGAGGGTTTAACCAAAGGCTCAGCGTGCCCTGCTGGAACAAGATTAGGGCCTGAAGCAATCCTGCGGTTTTGCGGCCAGCTCACAAGAAAGCGAGTTGAAGAAAGGAGCTCAGGGGCACTGTAATTCACAAACCTGCAGAGTTATGAATGACAGCTATCGTCCAAAAATGTATTGAAGTAAGTCTACTAAGAGGACGTGAAAGCGGGGCAGAATTTCAGGAAAACGATTTCAGGGGGTAGAGTGGAATTGCACTTAAAGCATAGGAAAAGAGGCAGAATGTAGACAATGATGCACTTGGCCAAAAAGGGCGTATGCGTCTTTTCCTGAATATATTCAGGAAAAAACGCATACGCCCTTTTTGGCCAACCAAGCAAGCGTGTAAAGGAAATCTGCACTACAATGAAGCCTCACAGCCCCCCGGTCAAAAGGGGCATCTGAAAAAAGTGTAAAATCCAGAAAGGCAGGACAGGTCATGGAGAACAGGGAGCCTTGTTATGCTGATGGGCGGGATGTAAATTGCCAACAGCCACTCTGGAGAAGTGTATGGTGTTTCCTGAAACACGTAGGAAACAAAGCAACACAGCCTATGGCACTTCCACTTAGGGTCCTATAGCTTAGGGAAATTAAATTCAAAAACACACAGCCACCCAAAAGTTTGGGACGGCTCTGTTTACAAGAACCTCGTCTACGGTACAAGTTAAATATCCGAGAAAGCAAAAAATGGATAAAGAAGTTGTGGTACGTACGTACAATGGAATATCACTCAGCCATGAGATCTACGTCATCAGGCCCGTAGCGGCATAATGAGTGGATTCAGGTACGACGATTCTACGAGAAATAAGTCACACAGAAAGAGAAACATCATAAGATATCACTAATCCACGGAACGTAAACTTGGCTACACAAGAACTGAATTACAAAACAGAACAGGGTCTCAAATTTAGAAAACCATCTTATGCTTGCTTATGGGGAAAGGTGAGTTGGGGTGCTGTATAAAACCAGAGATTGAAATTAGCACAGATACCGTTCCATAAGGCAAATATATAATAGACAAGACCTACTCCTTGCTCAACGAAATGGACTCAACACCCCATATTCAACGCCTGGAAATATACCTGACAAGTAAGAATCTTAAGACCCATGGATTTATATGTCTCCATAAGGAAATCAAGCGTGTGTACAGCGGCCTAAACGCAGCAGTGAAAATCCGATAAATCCCATTATCAAAATAAATTTCAAAAACAAAACACAATGACAGTGAAATAGAGAGCAATTCTTAAATCATTCATTCAGGGCTTGTGATGCAACCTGGATTTACCACATCTACACCCAGAGCTGGGTGAGACATAAGGCTGGACACTTCGGGCTGATAGCATTGGTGAGGTTCGGTGAGCAAACGCAGACCCTTTGAAGTCATACTGCATGGTACCCATTCCATGGGTCCCAACTCTCCAGGTTTAAGGGATTCTTCCTTCAGCTAAAACATGCATTGGAATCCCAGAGTATGGTCCACTGTGTGATTGGGAAACATTTTCAAATGTATCTCAGGTTTCGTCCCCTGGTACTCGGGTTCAACGTTCCAGACGCTTTACTAACACTCTCCACAATTGGAGAGACAGTGCCTTTAACCTCCTGTTTGTCACAGTTTGCAAATTCTGCGCAAGATGAACAGGAATAGGGAGAACCAATGAGAGACTAGCTCTAGGTGTGTGCACGGGCAAATGGAACGCTCATTTCCCACCAGGAAGAGGGATTAACCAAAGGCTCAGCGTGCCCTGCCGGAACCAGATTAGGGCCTGAAGCAATCCAGCGGTTTTGCGGCCATCTCACAAGAAAGCGAGTTGAAGAAAGGAGCTCAGGGGCACTGTAATTCACAAACCTGCAGAGTTATGAATGACAGCTATCGTCCAAAAATGTATTGAAGTAAGTCTTCGAAGAGGACTTGAAAGCGGGGCAGAATTTCAGGAAAACGATTTCAGGGGGTAGACTGGAATTGCACTTAAAGTATAGGAAAAGAGGCAGAATGTCGACAATGATGCACTTGGCCAAAAAGGGCGTATGCGTTTTTTCCTGAATATATTCAGGAAAAAACGCATACGCCCTTTTTGGCCAACCAAGCAAGCGTGTAAAGGAAATCTGCACTACAATGAAGTCTCACTGCCTCCCGGTCCAAACGGCCATGTGAAACAAGTGTAAAATCCAGAAAGGCAGGACAGGTCATGGAGAACAGGGAGCCTTGTTATGCTGATGGGCGGGATGTGAATTGCCAACAGCCACTCTGGAGAAGTGTATGGTGTTTCCTGAAACACGTAGGAAACAAAGCAACACAGCCTATGGCACTTCCACTTAGGGTCCTATAGCTTAGGGAAATTAAAATCAAAAACACACAGCCACCCCAAAGTTTGGGACGGCTCTGTTTACAAGAACCTCGTCTACGGTACAAGTTAAATATCCGAGAAAGCAAAAAATGGATAAAGAAGTTGTGGTACGTACGTACAATGGAATATCACTCAGCCATGAGATCTACGTCATCAGGCCCGTAGCGGCATAATGAGTGGATTCAGGTACGACGATTCTACGAGAAATAAGTCACACAGAAAAAGAAACATCATAAGATATCACTAATACACGGAACGTAAACTTGGCTACTCATGAACTGAATTACAAAACAGAACAGGGTCTCAAATTTAGAAAACCAACTTATGCTTGCTTATGGGGAAAGGTGAGTTGGGGTGCTGCATCAAACCAGAGATTGAAATTAGCACACATACTGTTCCATATGCAAAATATATAATAGACAAGACCTACTCCTTGCTCAACGAAATGGACTCAACACCCCATATTCAACGCCTGGAAATATACCTGACAAGTAAGAATCTTAAGACCCATGGATTTATATGTCTCCATAAGGAAATCAAGCGTGTGTACAGCGGCCTAAACGCAGCAGTGAAAATCCGATAAATCCCATTATCAAAATAAATTTCAAAAAGAAAACACAATGACAGTGAAATAGAGAGCAATTCTTAAATAATTGATTCAGGGCTCGTGATGCAACCTGGATTTACCACATCTACACCCAGAGCTGGGTGAGACATAAGGCTGGACACTTCGGGCTGATAGCATTGGTGAGGTTCGGTGAGCAAACGCAGACCCTTTGAAGTCATACTGCATGGTACCCATTCCATGGGTCCCAACTCTCCAGGTTTAAGGGATTCTTCCTTCAGCTAAAACATGCATTGGAATCCCAGAGTATGGTCCACTGTGTGATTGGGAAACATTTTCAAATGTATCTCAGGTTTCGTCCCCTGGTACTCGGGTTCAACGTTCCAGACGCTTTACTAACACTCTCCACAATTGGAGAGTCAGTGCCTTTAACCTCCTGTTTGTCACAGTTTGCAAATTCTGCGCAAGATTAACAGGAATAGGGAGAACCAATGAGAGACTAGCTCTAGGTGTGTGCACGGGCAAATGGAACGCTCATTTCCCACCAGGAAGAGGGATTAACCAAAGGCTCAGCGTTCCCTGCCGGAACCAGATTAGGGCGTGAAGCAATCCAGCGGTTTTGCGGCCATCTCACAAGAAAGCGAGTTGAAGAAAGGAGCTCAGGGGCACTGTAATTCACAAACCTGCAGAGTTATGAATGACAGCTATCGTCCAAAAATGTATTGAAGTAAGTCTTCGAAGAGGACTTGAAAGCGGGGCAGAATTTCAGGAAAACGATTTCAGGGGGTAGACTGGAATTGCACTTAAAGTATAGGAAAAGAGGCAGAATGTCGACAATGATGCACTTGGCCAAAAAGGGCGTATGCGTTTTTTCCTGAATATATTCAGGAAAAAACGCATACGCCCTTTTTGGCCAACCAAGCAAGCGTGTAAAGGAAATCTGCACTACAATGAAGTCTCACTGCCTCCCGGTCCAAACGGCCATGTGAAACAGGTGTAAAATCCAGAAAGGCAGGACAGGTCATGGAGAAGAGGGAGCCTTGTTATGCTGATGAGCGGGATGTAAATTGCCAACAGCCACTCTGGAGAAGTGTATGGTGTTTCCTGAAACACGTAGGAAACAAAGCAACACAGCCTATGGCACTTCCACTTAGGGTCCTATAGCTTAGGGAAATTAAAATCAAAAACACACAGCCACCCCAAAGTTTGGGACGGCTCTGTTTACAAGAACCTCGTCTACGGTACAAGTTAAATATCCGAGAAAGCAAAAAATGGATAAAGAAGTTGTGGTACGTACGTACAATGGAATATCACTCAGCCATGAGATCTACGTCATCAGGCCCGTAGCGGCATAATGAGTGCATTCAGGTACGACGATTCTACGAGAAATAAGTCACACAGAAAAAGAAACATCATAAGATATCACTAATACACGGAACGTAAACTTGGCTACTCATGAACTGAATTACAAAACAGAACAGGGTCTCAAATTTAGAAAACCAACTTATGCTTGCTTATGGGGAAAGGTGAGTTGGGGTGCTGCATCAAACCAGAGATTGAAATTAGCACACATACTGTTCCATATGCAAAATATATAATAGACAAGACCTACACCTGGCTCAATGAAATGGACTCAACACCCCATATTCAAAGCCAGGGAATATACCTGACAAATAAGAATCTTAAGACCCATGGATTTATATGTCTCCATAAGGAAATCAAGCGTGTGTACAGCGGCCTAAACGCAGCAGTGAAAATCCGATAAATCCCATTATCAAAATAAATTTCACAAACAAAACACAATGACAGTGAAATAGAGAGGAATTCTTAAATAATTCATTCAGGGCTTGTGATGCAACCTGGATTTACCACATCCACACCCAGAGCTGGGTGAGACATAAGGCTGGACACTTCGGGCTGATAGCATTGGTGAGGTTCGGTGAGCAAATGCAGACCCTTTGAAGTCATACTGCATGGTAGTCATTCCAAGGGTCCCAACTCTCCAGGTTTAAGGGATTCTTCCTTCAGCTAAAACATGCATGGGAAACCCAGAGTATGGTTCACTGTGTGATTGGGAAACGTTTTCAACTGCATCTCAGGTTTCGTCCCCTGGTACTCGGGTTCACCATTCCAGACGCTTTACTAACACTCTCCCCACTTGGAGAGTCAGTGCCGTTAACCTTCTGTTTGGCACAGTTTCAAATTTCTGCGCAAGATGAACAGGAATAGGGAGAACCAATGAGAGACTAGCTGTAGGTGTCTGCACGGGAAAATGGAACGCTCATTTCCCACCAGGAAGAGGGTTTAACCAAAGGCTCAGCGTGCCCTGCTGGAACAAGATTAGGGCCTGAAGCAATCCTGCGGTTTTGCGGCCAGCTCACAAGAAAGCGAGTTGAAGAAAGGAGCTCAGGGGCACTGTAATTCACAAACCTGCAGAGTTATGAATGACAGCTATCGTCCAAAAATGTATTGAAGTAAGTCTACTAAGAGGACGTGAAAGCGGGGCAGAATTTCAGGAAAACGATTTCAGGGGGTAGAGTGGAATTGCACTTAAAGCATAGGAAAAGAGGCAGAATGTAGACAATGATGCACTTGGCCAAAAAGGGCGTATGCGTCTTTTCCTGAATATATTCAGGAAAAAACGCATACGCCCTTTTTGGCCAACCAAGCAAGCGTGTAAAGGAAATCTGCACTACAATGAAGCCTCACAGCCCCCCGGTCAAAAGGGGCATCTGAAAAAAGTGTAAAATCCAGAAAGGCAGGACAGGTCATGGAGAACAGGGAGCCTTGTTATGCTGATGGGCGGGATGTAAATTGCCAACAGCCACTCTGGAGAAGTGTATGGTGTTTCCTGAAACACGTAGGAAACAAAGCAACACAGCCTATGGCACTTCCACTTAGGGTCCTATAGCTTAGGGAAATTAAATTCAAAAACACACAGCCACCCAAAAGTTTGGGATGGCTCTGTTTACAAGAACCTCGTCTACGGTACAAGTTAAATATCCGAGAAAGCAAAAAATGGATAAAGAAGTTGTGGTACGTACGTACAATGGAATATCACTCAGCCATGAGATCTACGTCATCAGGCCCGTAGCGGCATAATGAGTGGATTCAGGTACGACGATTCTACGAGAAATAAGTCACACAGAAAGAGAAACATCATAAGATATCACTAATCCACGGAACGTAAACTTGGCTACACAAGAACTGAATTACAAAACAGAACAGGGTCTCAAATTTAGAAAACCATCTTATGCTTGCTTATGGGGAAAGGTGAGTTGGGGTGCTGTATAAAACCAGAGATTGAAATTAGCACAGATACCGTTCCATAAGGCAAATATATAATAGACAAGACCTACTCCTTGCTCAACGAAATGGACTCAACACCCCATATTCAACGCCTGGAAATATACCTGACAAGTAAGAATCTTAAGACCCATGGATTTATATGTCTCCATAAGGAAATCAAGCGTGTGTACAGCGGCCTAAACGCAGCAGTGAAAATCCGATAAATCCCATTATCAAAATAAATTTCAAAAACAAAACACAATGACAGTGAAATAGAGAGCAATTCTTAAATCATTCATTCAGGGCTTGTGATGCAACCTGGATTTACCACATCTACACCCAGAGCTGGGTGAGACATAAGGCTGGACACTTCGGGCTGATAGCATTGGTGAGGTTCGGTGAGCAAACGCAGACCCTTTGAAGTCATACTGCATGGTACCCATTCCATGGGTCCCAACTCTCCAGGTTTAAGGGATTCTTCCTTCAGCTAAAACATGCATTGGAATCCCAGAGTATGGTCCACTGTGTGATTGGGAAACATTTTCAAATGTATCTCAGGTTTCGTCCCCTGGTACTCGGGTTCAACGTTCCAGACGCTTTACTAACACTCTCCACAATTGGAGAGACAGTGCCTTTAACCTCCTGTTTGTCACAGTTTGCAAATTCTGCGCAAGATGAACAGGAATAGGGAGAACCAATGAGAGACTAGCTCTAGGTGTGTGCACGGGCAAATGGAACGCTCATTTCCCACCAGGAAGAGGGATTAACCAAAGGCTCAGCGTGCCCTGCCGGAACCAGATTAGGGCCTGAAGCAATCCAGCGGTTTTGCGGCCATCTCACAAGAAAGCGAGTTGAAGAAAGGAGCTCAGGGGCACTGTAATTCACAAACCTGCAGAGTTATGAATGACAGCTATCGTCCAAAAATGTATTGAAGTAAGTCTTCGAAGAGGACTTGAAAGCGGGGCAGAATTTCAGGAAAACGATTTCAGGGGGTAGACTGGAATTGCACTTAAAGTATAGGAAAAGAGGCAGAATGTCGACAATGATGCACTTGGCCAAAAAGGGCGTATGCGTTTTTTCCTGAATATATTCAGGAAAAAACGCATACGCACTTTTTGGCCAACCAAGCAAGCGTGTAAAGGAAATCTGCACTACAATGAAGTCTCACTGCCTCCCGGTCCAAACGGCCATGTGAAACAAGTGTAAAATCCAGAAAGGCAGGACAGGTCATGGAGAACAGGGAGCCTTGTTATGCTGATGGGCGGGATGTGAATTGCCAACAGCCACTCTGGAGAAGTGTATGGTGTTTCCTGAAACACGTAGGAAACAAAGCAACACAGCCTATGGCACTTCCACTTAGGGTCCTATAGCTTAGGGAAATTAAAATCAAAAACACACAGCCACCCCAAAGTTTGGGACGGCTCTGTTTACAAGAACCTCGTCTACGGTACAAGTTAAATATCCGAGAAAGCAAAAAATGGATAAAGAAGTTGTGGTACGTACGTACAATGGAATATCACTCAGCCATGAGATCTACGTCATCAGGCCCGTAGCGGCATAATGAGTGGATTCAGGTACGACGATTCTACGAGAAATAAGTCACACAGAAAAAGAAACATCATAAGATATCACTAATACACGGAACGTAAACTTGGCTACTCATGAACTGAATTACAAAACAGAACAGGGTCTCAAATTTAGAAAACCAACTTATGCTTGCTTATGGGGAAAGGTGAGTTGGGGTGCTGCATCAAACCAGAGATTGAAATTAGCACACATACTGTTCCATATGCAAAATATATAATAGACAAGACCTACACCTGGCTCAATGAAATGGACTCAACACCCCATATTCAAAGCCGGGGAATATACCTGACAAATAAGAATCTTAAGACCCATGGATTTATATGTCTCCATAAGGAAATCAAGCGTGTGTACAGCGGCCTAAACGCAGCAGTGAAAATCCGATAAATCCCATTATCAAAATAAATTTCACAAACAAAACACAATGACAGTGAAATAGAGAGGAATTCTTAAATAATTCATTCAGGGCTTGTGATGCAACCTGGATTTACCACATCCACACCCAGAGCTGGGTGACACATAAGGCTGGACACTTCGGGCTGATAGCATTGGTGAGGTTCGGTGAGCAAATGCAGACCCTTTGAAGTCATACTGCATGGTAGCCATTCCAAGGGTCCCAACTCTCCAGGTTTAAGGGATTCTTCCTTCAGCTAAAACATGCATGGGAAACCCAGAGTATGGTCCACCGTGTGATTGGGAAACGTTTTCAACTGCATCTCAGGTTTCGTCCCCTGGTACTCGGGTTCACCATTCCAGACGCTTTACTAACACTCTCCCCACTTGGAGAGTCAGTGCCGTTAACCTTCTGTTTGGCACAGTTTCAAATTTCTGCGCAAGATGAACAGGAATAGGGAGAACCAATGAGAGACTAGCTGTAGGTGTCTGCACGGGAAAATGGAACGCTCATTTCCCACCAGGAAGAGGGTTTAACCAAAGGCTCAGCGTGCCCTGCTGGAACAAGATTAGGGCCTGAAGCAATCCTGCGTTTTTGCGGCCAGCTCACAAGAAAGCGAGTTGAAGAAAGGAGCTCAGGGGCACTGTAATTCACAAACCTGCAGAGTTATGAATGACAGCTATCGTCCAAAAATGTATTGAAGTATGTCTACTAAGAGGACTTGAAAGCGGGGCAGAATTTCAGGAAAACGATTTCAGGGGGTAGACTCGAATTGCACTTAAAGCATAGGAAAAGAGGCAGAATGTCGACAATGATGCACTTGGCCAAAAAGGGCGTATGCGTTTTTTCCTGAATATATTCAGGAAAAAACGCATACGCCCTTTTTGGCCAACCAAGCAAGCGTGTAAAGGAAATCTGCACTACAATGAAGTCTCACTGCCTCCCGGTCCAAACGGCCATGTGAAACAAGTGTAAAATCCAGAAAGGCAGGACAGGTCATGGAGAACAGGGAGCCTTGTTATGCTGATGGGCGGGATGTAAATTGCCAACAGCCACTCTGGAGAAGTGTATGGTGTTTCCTGAAACACGTAGGAAACAAAGCAACACAGCCTATGGCACTTCCACTTAGGGTCCTATAGCTTAGGGAAATTAAAATCAAAACACACAGGCACCCCAAAGTTTGGGACGGCTCTGTTTACAAGAACCTCGTCTACGGTACAAGTTAAATATCCGAGAAAGCAAAAAATGGATAAAGAAGTTGTGGTACGTACGTACAATGGAATATCACTCAGCAATGAGATCTACGTCATCAGGCCCGTAGCGGCATAATGAGTGGATTCAGGTACGACGATTCTACGAGAAATAAGTCACACAGAAAGAGAAACATCATAAGATATCACTAATCCACGGAACGTAAACTTGGCTACACAAGAACTGAATTACAAAACAGAACAGGGTCTCAAATTTAGAAAACCATCTTATGCTTGCTTATGGGGAAAGGTGAGTTGGGGTGCTGTATAAAAGCAGAGATTGAAATTAGCACAGATACCGTTCCATAAGGCAAATATATAATAGACAAGACCTACTCCTTGCTCAACGAAATGGACTCAACACCCCATATTCAACGCCTGGAAATATACCTGACAAGTAAGAATCTTAAGACCCATGGATTTATATGTCTCCATAAGGAAATCAAGCGTGTGTACAGCGGCCTAAACGCAGCAGTGAAAATCCAATAAATCCCATTATCAAAATAAATTTCACAAACAAAACACAATGACAGTGAAATAGAGAGGAATTCTTAAATAATTCATTCAGGGCTTGTGATGCAACCTGGATTTACCACATCTACACCCAGAGCTGGGTGAGACATAAGGCTGGACACTTCGGGCTGATAGCATTGGTGAGGTTCGGTGAGCAAACGCAGACCCTTTGAAGTCATACTGCATGGTACCCATTCCATGGGTCCCAACTCTCCAGGTTTAAGGGATTCTTCCTTCAGCTAAAACATGCATTGGAATCCCAGAGTATGGTCCACTGTGTGATTGGGAAACATTTTCAAATGTATCTCAGGTTTCGTCCCCTGGTACTCGGGTTCAACGTTCCAGACACTTTACTAACACTCTCCACAATTGGAGAGACAGTGCCTTTAACCTCCTGTTTGTCACAGTTTGCAAATTCTGCGCAAGATGAACAGGAATAGGGAGAACCAATGAGAGACTAGCTGTAGGTGTCTGCACGGGCAAATGGAATGCTCATTTCCCACCAGGAAGAGAGATTAACCAAAGGCTCAGCGTTCCCTGCCGGAACCAGATTAGGGCCTGAAACAATCCAGCGGTTTTGCGGCCATCTCACAAGAAAGCGAGTTGAAGAAAGGAGCTCAGGGGCACTGTAATTCACAAACCTGCAGAGTTATGAATGACAGCTATCGTACAAAAATGTATTGAAGTAAGTCTTCGAAGAGGACTTGAAAGCGGGGCAGAATTTCAGGAAAACGATTTCAGGGGGTAGACTGGAATTGCACTTAAATTATAGGAAAAGAGGCAGAATGTCGACAATGATGCACTTGGCCAAAAAGGGCGTATGCGTTTTTTCCTGAATATATTCAGGAAAAAACGCATACGCCCTTTTTGGCCAACCAAGCAAGCGTGTAAAGGAAATCTGCACTACAATGAAGTCTCACTGCCTCCCGGTCCAAACGGCCATCTGAAACAAGTGTAAAATCCAGAAAGGCAGGACAGGTCATGGAGAACAGGGAGCCTTGTTATGCTGATGGGCGGGATGTAAATTGCCAACAGCCACTCTGGAGAAGTGTATGGTGTTTCCTGAAACACGTAGGAAACAAAGCAACACAGCCTATGGCACTTCCACTTAGGGTCCTATAGCTTAGGGAAATTAAAATCAAAACACAGAGGTACCCCAAAGTTTGGGACGGCTCTGTTTACAAGAACCTCGTCTACGGTACAAGTTAAATATCCGAGAAAGCAAAAAATGGATAAAGAAGTTGTGGTACGTACGTACAATGGAATATCACTCAGCAATGAGATCTACGTCATCAGGCCCGTAGCGGCATAATGAGTGGATTCAGGTACGACGATTCTACGAGAAATAAGTCACACAGAAAAAGAAACATCATAAGATATCACTAATACACGGAACGTAAACTTGGCTACACAAGAACTGAATTACAAAACAGAACTGGGTCTCAAATTTAGAAAACCAACTTATGCTTGCTTATGGGGAAAGGTGAGTTGGGGTGCTGCATCAAACCAGAGATTGAAATTAGCACACATACTGTTCCATAAGCAAAATATATAATAGACAAGACCTACACCTGGCTCAATGAAATGGACTCAACACCCAATATTCAAACCGGGGAATATACCTCACAAATAAGAATCTTAAGACCCATGGATTTATATGTCTCCATAAGGAAATGAAGCGTGTGTACAGCGGCCTAAACGCAGCATTGAAAATCCGATAAATCCCATTATCAAAATAAATTTCACAAACAAAACACAATGACAGTGAAATAGAGAGCAATTCTTAAATAATTCATTCAGGGCTTGTGATGCAACCTGGATTTACCACATCTACACCCAGAGCTGGGTGAGACATAAGGCTGGACACTTCGGGCTGATAGCATTGGTGAGGTTCGGTGAGCAAATGCAGACCCTTTGAAGTCATACTGCATGGTAGCCATTCCAAGGGTCCCAGCTCTCCAGGTTTAAGGGATTCTTCCTTCAGCTAAAACATGCATGGGAAACCCAGAGTATGGTCAACCGTGTGATTGGGAAACGTTTTCAACTGCATCTCAGGTTTCGTCCCCTGGTACTCGGGTTCACCATTCCAGACGCTTTACTAACACTCTCCCCACTTGGAGAGTCAGTGCCGTTTACCGTCTGTTTGGCACAGTTTCAAATTTCTGCGCAAAATGAACAGGAATAGGGAGAACAAATGAGAGACTAGCTGTAGGTGTCTGCACGGGCAAATGGAACGCTCATTTCCCACCAGGAAGAGGAATTAAGCAAAGGCTCAGCGTGCCCTGCCGGAACCAGATGAGGGTCTGAAGCAATCCTGCGGTTTTGCAGCCAGCTCACAAGAAAGCGAGTTGAAGAAAGGAGCTCAGGGGCACTGTAATTCACAAACTTGCAGAGTTATGAATGACAGCTATCGTCCAAAAATGTATTGAAGTAAGTCGTCGAAGAGGACTTGAAAGTGTGGCAGAATTTCAGGAAAACGATTTCGGGAGTAGACTGGAATTGCACTTAAAGCATAGGAAAAGAGGCAGAATGTCGACAATGATGCACTTGGCCAAAAAGGGCGTATGCGTTTTTTCCTGAATATATTCATGAAAAAACTCATACGCCCTTTTTGGCCAACCAAGCAAGCGTTTAAAGGAAATCTGCACTACAATGAAGTCTCACTGCCCCCCGGTCCAAACGGCCATCTGAAACAAGTGTAAAATCCAGAAAGGCAGAACAGCTCATGGAAAGAGGGAGCCTTGTTATGCTGATGGGTGGGATGTAAATTGCCAACAGCCACTCTGGAGAAGTGTATGGTGTTTCCTGAAACACGTAGGAAACAAAGTAACACAGCCTATGGCACTTCCAGTTAGGGTCCTATAGCTTAGGGAAATTAAAATCAAAAACACACAGCCACCCCAAAGTTTGGGACGGCTCTGTTAACAAGAACCTCGTCTACGGTACAAGTTAAATATCCGAGAAAGCAAAAAATGGATAAAGAAGTGGTGGTACGTACGTACAATGGAATATCACTCAGCAATGAGATCTACGTCATCAGGCCCGTAGGGGCATAATGAGTGGATTCAGGTACGACGATTCTCCGAGAAATAAGTCACACAGAAAAAGAAACATCGTAAGATATCACTAATAAACGGAACGTAAACTTGGCTACACATGAACTGAATTACAAAACAGAACAGGGTCTCAAATTTAGAAAACCAACTTATGCTTGCTTATGGGGAAAGGTGAGTTGGGGTGCTGCATCAAACCAGAGATTGAAATTAGCACAGATACCGTTCCATAACCCAAATATATAATAGACAAGACCTACTACTTGCTCAACGAAATGGACTCAACACCCCATATTCAACGCCTGGGAATATACCTGACAAGTAAGAATCTTAAGACCCATGGATTTATATGTCTCCATAAGGAAATCAAGCGTGTGTACAGCGGCCTAAACGCAGCAGTGAAAATCCGATAAATCCCATTATCAAAATAAATTTCACAAACAAAACACAATGACAGTGAAATAGAGAGCAATTCTTAAATAATTGATTCAGGGCTTGTAATGCAACCTGGATTTACCACATCTACACCCAGAGCTGGGTGAGACATAAGGCTAGACACTTTGGGCTGATAGCATTGGTGAGGTACGGTGAGCAAACGCAGACCCTTTGAAGTCATACTGCATGGTACCCATTCCATGGGTCCCAACTCTCCAGGATAAAGGGATTCTTCCTTCAGCTAAAACATGCATGGGAAACCCAGAGTATGGTCCACCGTGTGATTGGGAAACGTTTTCAAATGCATCTCAGGTTTCGACCCCTGGTACTCGGGTTCACCATTCCAGGCGCTTTACTAACACTCTCCTCACTTGGAGAGTCAGTGCCTTTAACTTCCTGTTTGGCACAGTTTGCAATTTCTGCGCAAGATGAACAGGAATAGGGAGAACCAATTAGAGACTAGCTGTAGGTGTCTGCACGGGCAAATGGAACGCTCATTTCCCACCAGGAAGTGGAATTAACCAAAGTCTCAGCGTGCCCTGCTGGAACCAGATTAGGGCCTAAAGCAATCCAGCAGTTTTGCGGCCAGCTCACAAGAAAGCGAGTTGAAGAAAGGAGCTCAGGGGCACTGTAATTCACAAACCTGCAGAGTTATGAATGACAGCTATCGTCCAAAAATGTATTGAAGTAAGTCTTTGAAGTGGATTTGAAAGCGGGGCAGAATTTCAGGAAAACGATTTCAGGGGGTAGACTGGAATTGCACTTAAAGCATAGGAAAAGAGGCAGAATGTCGACAATGATGCACTTGGCCATATAGGGCGTATGCGTTTTTTCCTGAATATATTCAGGAAAAAACGCATACGCCCTTTTTGGCCAACCAAGCAAGCGTGTCAAGGAAATCTGCACTACAATGAAGTCTCACTGCCCCCCGGTCAAAAGGGCCATCTGAAACAAGTGTAAAATCAAGAAAATCAAGACAGGTCATGGAGAACAGGGAGCCTTGTTATGCTGATGGGCGGGATGTAAATTGCCAACAGCCACTCTGGAGAAGTGTATGGTGTTTCCTGAAACACGTAGAAAACAAAGCAACACAGCCTATGGCACTTCCACTTAGGGTCCTATAACTTATGGAAATTAAAATCAAAAACACACAGGCACCCCAAAATTTGGGACGGCTCTGTTTACAAGAACCTCGTCTACGGTACAAGTTAAATATCCGAGAAAGCAAAAAATGGATAAAGAAGTTGTGGTACGTACGTACAATGGAATATAACTCAGCCATGAGATCTACGTAATCTGGCCCGTAGCGGCATAATGAGTGGATTCAGGTACGACGATTCTACGAGAAATAAGTCACACAGAAAAAGAAACATCATAAGATATCACTAATACACGGAACGTAAACTTGGCTACACATGAAGTGAATTACAAAACAGAACAGGGTCTCAAATTTAGAAAACCAACTTATGCTTGCTTATGGGGAAAGGTGAGTTGGGGTGCTGCAACAAACCAGAGATTGAAATTAGCACAGATACCGTTCCATAAGCCAAATATATAATAGACAAGGCTTACACCTTGCTCAACAAAATGGACTCAACACCCCATATTCAACGCCTGGGAATATACCTGACAAGTAAGAATCTTAAGACCCATGGATATATATGTCTCCATAAGGAAATCAAGCGTGTGTACAGCCGCCTAAACACAGCAGTGAAAATCCGATAAATCCCATTATCAAAATAAATTTCAAAAACAAAACACAATGACAGTGAAATAGAGAGCAATTCTTAAATAATTCATTCAGGGCTTGTGATGCAATCTGGATTTACCACCTCTACACCCAAAGCTGGTTGAGACATAAGGCTGGACACTTCGGGCTGATAGCAATGGTGAGGTTCGGTGAGCAAACGCTGACCCTTTGAAGTCATACTGCATGGTACCCATTCCATGGGTCCCAACTCTCCAGGTTTAAGGGATTCTTCCTTCAGCTAAAACATGCATGGGAATCCCAGAGTATGGTCCACTGTGTGATTAGGAAACATTTTCAAATGTATCTCAGGTTTCGTCCCCTGGTACTCGGGTTCAACGTTCCAGACGCTTTACTAACACTCTCCACACTTGGAGAGTCAGTGCCTTTAAACTCCTGTTTGTCACAGTTTGCAAATTCTGCGCAAGATGAACAGGAATAGGGAGAACCAATGAGAGACTAACTGTAGGTGTCTGCACGGGCAAATGGAACGCTCATTTCCCACCAGGAAGAGGGATTAACCAAAGGCTCAGCGTGCCCTGCCGGAACCAGATTAGGGCCTGAAACAATACACGGTTTTGCGGCCATCTCACAAGAAAGCGAGTTGAAGAAAGGAGCTCAGGGGCACTGTAATTCACAAACCTGCAGAGTTATGAATGACAGCTATCGTCCAAAAATGTATTGAAGTAAGTCTTCGAAGAGGACTTGAAAGCGGGGCAGAATTTCAGGAAAACGATTTCAGGGGGTAGACTGGAATTGCACTTAAAGGATAGGAAAAGAGGCAGAATGTCGACAGTGATGCACTTGGCCAAAAAGGGCGTATGCGTTTTTTCCTGAATATATTCAGGAAAAAACGCATACGCCCTTTTTGGCCAACCAAGCAAGCGTGTAAAGGAAATCTGCACTACAATGAAGTCTCACTGCCTCCTGGTCCAAACGGCCATCTGAAACAAGTGTAAAATCCAGAAACGCAGGACAGGTCATGGAGAACAGGAAGCCTTGTTATGCTGATGGGCGGGATGTAAATTGCCAACAGCCACTCTGGAGAAGTGTATGGTGTTTCCTGAAACACGTAGGAAACAAAGCAACACAGCCTATGGCACTTCCACTTAGGGTCCTATAGCTTAGGGAAATTAAAATCAAAAACACACAGCCACCCCAAAGTTTGGGACGGCTCTGTTTACAAGAACCTCGTCTACGGTACAAGTTAAATATCCGAGAAAGCAAAAAATGGATAAAGAAGTTGTGGTACGTACGTACAATGGAATATCACTCAGCAATGAGATCTACGTCATCAGGTCCGTAGCGGCATAATGAGTGGATTCAGGTACCACGATTCTACGAGAAATAAGTCACACAGAAAAAGAAACATCATAAGATATCACTAATACACGGAACGTAAACTTGGCTACTCATGAACTGAATTACAAAACAGAACAGGGTCTCAAATTTCGAAAACCAACTTATGCTTGCTTATGGGGAAAGGTGAGTTGGGGTGCTGCATAAAACCAGAGATTGAAATTAGAACACATACTGTTCCATAAGCAAAATATATAATAGACAAGACCTACACGTGGCTCAATGAAATGGACTCAACACCCCATATTCAAAGCCGGGGAATATACCTGACAAATAAGAATCTTAAGACCCATGGATTTATATGTCTCCATAAGGAAATCAAGCGTGTGTACAGCGGCCTAAACGCAGCAGTGAAAATCCGATAAATCCCATTATCAAAATAAATTTCACAAACAAAACACAAAGACAGTGAAATAGAGAGGAATTCTTAAATAATTCATTCAGGGCTTGTGATGCAACCTGGATTTACCACATCCACACCCAGAGCTGGGTGAGACATAAGGCTGGACACTTCGGGCTGATAGCATTGGTGAGGTACGGTGAGCAAACGCAGACCCTTTGACGTCATACTGCATGGTACCCATTCCACGGGTCCCAACTCTCCAGGATTAAGGGATTCTTCCTTCAGCTAAAACATGCATGGGAAACCCAGAGTATGGTCCACCGTGTGATTGGGAAACGTTTTCAAATGCATCTCAGGTTTCGACCCCTGGTACTCGGGTTCACCGTTCCAGGTGCTTTACTAACACTCTCCCCACTTTGAGAGTCAGTGCCTTTAACTTCCTGTTTGGCACAGTTTGCAATTTCTGCGCAAGATGAACAGGAATAGGCAGAAACAATTAGAGACTAGCTGTAGGTGTCTGCACGGGCAAATGGAACGCTCATTTCCCACCAGGAAGTGGAATTAACCAAAGTCTCAGCGTGCCCTGCTGGAAACAGATTAGGGCCTAAAACAATCCAGCAGTTTTGCGGCCAGCTCACAAGAAAGCGAGTTGAAGAAAGGAGCTCAGGGGCACTGTAATTCACAAACCTGCAGAGTTATGAATGACAGCTATCGTCCAAAAATGTATTGAAGTAAGTCTTCGAAGTGGACTTGAAAGCGGGGCAGAATTTCAGGAAAACTGTTTCAGGGGGTAGACTGGAATTGCACTTAAAGCATAGGAAAAGAGGCAGAATGTCCACAATGATGCACTTGGCCAAAAATGGCGTATGCGATTTTCCTGAATATATTCAGGAAAAAACGCATACGCAATTTTTGGCCAACCAAGCAAGCGTGTAAATGAAATCTGCACTACAATGAAGTCTCACTGCCCCCCGGTCAAAAGTGCCATCTGAAAAATGTGTAAAATCCAGAAAGGCAGGACAGGTCATGGAGAACAGGGAGCCTTGTTATGCCGATGGGCGGGATGTAAATTGCCAACAGCCACTCTGGAGAAGTGTATGGTGTTTCCTGAAACACGTAGGAAACAAAGCAACACAGCCTATGGCACTTCCACTTATGGTCGTATAGCTTAGGGAAATTAAAATCAAAAACACACAGCCACACCAAAGTTTGGGACGGCTCTGTTTACAAGAACCTCGTCTACGGTACAAGTTAAATATCCGAGAAAGCAAAAAATGGATAAGGAAGTTGTGGTACGTACGTACAATGGAATATCACTCAGCAATGAGATCTACGTCATCAGGCCCATAGTGGCATAATGAGTGGATTCAGGTACGACGATTCTGCGAGAAATAAGTCACACAGAAAAAGAAACATAATAAGATATCACTAATACACGGAAGGTAAACTTGGCTACACATGAACTGAATTACAAAACAGAACAGGGTCTCAAATTTAGAAAACCAACTTATGCTTGCTTATGGGGAAAGGTGAGTTGGGGTGCTGCATCAAACCAGTGATTGAAATTAGCACAGATACCGTTCCATAAGCCAAATATATAATAGACAAGACCTACTGTTGCTCAACGAAATGGACTCAACACCCCATATTCAACGCCTGAGAATATACCTGACAAGTAAGAATCTTAAGACCCATGGATTTATATGTCTCCATAAGGAAGTCAAGCGTGTGTACAGTGGCCTAAACGCAGCAGTGAAAATCCGATAAATCCCATTAACAAAATAAATTTCAAAAACAAAACACAATGACAGTGAAATACAGAGCAATTCTTAAATAATTCATTCAGGGCTTGTGATGCAACCTGGATTTACCACATCTACACACAGAGCAGGTTGAGACATAAGGCTAGATACTTCGGGCTGATAGCATTGTTGAGGTTCGGTGAGCAATGGCAGACCCTTTGAAGTCATACTGCATGGTAGCCATTCCATGGGTCCCAACTCTCCAGGTTTAAGGGATTCTTCCTTCAGCTAAAATATGCATGGGAAACCCAGAGTATGGTCCACCGTGTGACTGGGAAACGTTTTCAAATGCATCTCAAATTTGACCCCTGGTACTCGGGTGCACGGTTCCAGACGCTTTACTAACACTCTCCCCACTTGGAGAGTCAGTGCCTTTAACCTCCTGTTTGGCAGAGTTTGCAATTTCTGCGCAAGATGAACAGGAATAGGGAGAACCAATGGAGACTAGCTGTAGGTGTCTGCACGGGCAAATGGAACGCTCATTTCCCACCAGGAAGAGGAATTAACCAAAGGCTCAGCGTGCCCTGTGGGAACCAGATTAGGGCCTGAAGCAATCCTGCGGTTTTGCGGCCATCTCACAAGATAGCGAGTTGAAGAAAAGACCCCAGGGGCACTGTAATTGACAAACCTGCAGAGTTATGAAGGACAGATATCGTCCAAAAATGTTTTGAAGTAAGTCTTCGAAGAGGACTTGAAAGTGGGGCAGAATTTCAGGAAAACGATTTCAGGGGGTAGACTGGAATTGCACTTAAAGCATAGGAAAAGAGGCAGAATGTCCACAATGATGCACTTGGCCAAAAAGGGCGTATGCGTTTTTTCCTGAATATATTCAGGAAAAAACGCATACGCCCTTTTTGGCCAACCAAGCAAGCGTGTAAAGGAAATCTGCACTACATTGAAGTCTCACTGCCCCCCGGTCAAAAGGGCCATCTGAAAAAAGTGTAAAATCCAGAAAGGCAGGACAGGTCCTGGAGAACAGGGAGCCTTGTTATGCTGATGGGCGGGATGTAAATTGCCAACAGCCACTCTGGAGAAGTGTATGGTGTTTCCTGAAACACATAGGAAACAAAGCAACACAGCCTATGGCACTTCCACTTAGGGTCCTATAGCTTAGGGAAATTAAAATCAAAAACACACAGGCACCCCAAAGTTTGGGACGGCTCTGTTTACAAGAACCTCGTCTACGGTACAAGTTAAATATCCGAGAAAGCAAAAAATGGATAAAGAAGTTGTGGTACGTACGTACAATGGAATATCACTCAACCATGAGATCTACGTCATCAGTCCCATAGCGGCATAATGAGTGGATTCAGGTACGACGATTCTACGAGAAATAAGTCACACAGAAAAAGAAACATCATAAGATATCACTAATACACGGAACATAAACTTGGCTACACATGAACTGAATTACAAAACAGAACAGGGTCTCAAATTTAGAAAACCAACTTATGCTTGCTTATGGGGAAAGGTGAGTTGGGGTGCTGCATAAAACCAGAGATTGAAATTAGCACAGATACCGTTCCATAAGCCAAATATATAATAGACAAGACCTACTGTTGCTCAACGAAATGGACTCAACACCCCATATTCAACGCCTGTGAATATACCTGACAAGTTATTATCTTAAGACCCATGGATTTATATGTCTCCATAAGGAAGTCAAGCGTGTGTACAGTGGCCTAAACGCAGCAGTGAAAATCCGATAAATCCCATTAACAAAATAAATTTCACAAACAAAACACAATGACATGCAAATGAAGCAAAGACAAAGGATTAATCTCCAAAATTTACAAGCAGCTCATGCAGCTCAATAACAAAAAAAAAACAACCCAATCCAAAAATGGGCAGAAGACCTAAATAGACATTTCTCCAAAGAAGATATACAGAATGCCAACAAACACATGAAAGAATGCTCAACATCATTAATCATTAGAGAAATGCAAATCAAAACTACAATGAGATATCATCTCACACCAGTCAGAATGGCCATCATCAAAAAATCTAGAAACAATAAATGCTGGAGAGGGTGTGGAGAAAAGGGAACACTCTTGCACTGCTGGTGGGAATGTGAATTGGTTCAGCCACTATGGAGAACAGTATGGAGGTTCCTTAAAAAACTACAAATAGAATTACCATATGACCCAGCAATCCCACTACTGGGCATATACCCTGGGAAAACCAAAATTCAAACAGAGTCATGTACCAAAATGTTCATTGCAGCTCTATTTACAATAGCCCGGAGATGGAAACAACCTAAGCGCCCATCATCGGATGAATGGATAAAGAAAATGTGGCACATATATACAATGGAATATTACTCAGCCTTAAAAAGAAATGAAATTGAGCTATTTGTAATGAGATGGATAGACCTAGAGTCTGTCATACAGAGTGAAGTAATTCAGAAAGAAAAAGACAAATACCGTATGCTAACACATATATATGGAATTTAAGGGGAAAAAAAATGTCATGAAGAACCTAGGGGTAAGACAGGTATAAAGACGCAGACCTACTGGAGAACAGACTTGAGGATATGGGGAGGGGGAGGGGTGAGCTTTGACAGGGCGAGAGAGAGTCATGGACATATACACACTAACAAACGTAGTAAGGTAGATAGCTAGTGGGAAGCAGCCGCAAGGCACAGGGATATTAGCTTGGTGCTTTGTGACAGCCTGGAGGGGTGGGATAGGGAGAGTGGGAGGGAGGGAGACGCAAGAGGGAAGACATATGGGAACATATGTATATGTATAACTGATTCACTTTGTTATAAAGCAGAAACTAACACACCATTGTACAGCAATTATACCCCAATAAAGATGTTTAAAAAAAAAACACAATGACAGTGAAATATAGAGCAATTCTTAAATAATTCATTCAGAGCTTGTGATGCAACCTGGATTTACCACATCTACACCCAGAGCTGGTTGAGACATAAGGCTGGACACTTTGGGCTGATAGCTTTGGTGAGGTTTGGTGAGCAAACGCAGACCCTTTGAAGTCATACTGCATGGTACCCATTCCATGGGTCCCAACTCTCCAGGTTTAAGGGATTCTTCCTTCAGCTAAAACATGCATGGGAAACCCGGAGTATGTTCCACCGTGTGATTGGGAAACGTTTTCAAATGCATCTCAGGGTTCGTCCCCTGGTACTCGGGTGCACCGTTCCAGACACTTTACTAAAACTCTCCCCACTTGGAAAGTCAGTGCCTTTAACCTCCTGTTTGGCACAGTTTGCAATTTCTGCGCAAGATGAACAGGAATAGGGAGAACCAATTAGAGACTAGCTGTAGGTGTCTGCACGGGCAAATGGAACTCTCATTTCCCACCAGGAAGAGGAATTAACCAAAGGCTCAGCGTGCCCTGCCGGAACCAGATTAGGGCCTGAAGCAATCCTGCGGTTTTGCGGCCAGCTCACAAGAAAGCGAGTTGAAGAAAGGAGCTCAGGGGCACTGTAATTCACAATCCTGCAGAGTTATGAATGACAGCTATCGTCCAAAAATGTATTGAAGTAAGTTTTCGAAGAGGACTTGAAATCGGGGCAGAATTTCAGGAAAACGATTTCAGGAGGTAGACTGGAATTGCACTTAAAGCATAGGAAAACAGGCAGAATGTCCACAATGATGCACTTGGCCAAAAAGGGCGTATGCGTTTTTTCCTGAATATATTCAGGAAAAAACGCATACGCACTTTTTGGACAACCAAGCAAGCGTGTAAAGGAAATCTGCGCTACAATGAAGTCTCACTGCCCCCCGGTCAAAAGGGCCATCTGAAAAAAGTGTAAAATCCAGAAAGGCAGAACAGGTCATGGAGAACAGGGAGCCTTGTTATGCTGATGGGCGGGATGTAAATTGCCAACAGCCACTCTGGAGAAGTGTATGGTGTTTCCTGAAACATGTAGGAAACAAAGCAACACAGCCTAAGGCACTTCCCCTTAGGGTCCTATAGCTTAGGGAAATTAAAATCAAAAACACAGAGCCACCCCAAAGTTTGGGACGGCTCTGTTTACAAGAACCTCGTCTACGGTACAAGTTAAATATCCGAGAAAGCAAAAAATGGATAAACAAGTTGTGGTACGTACGTACAATGGAATATCACTCAGCAATGAGATCTACGTCATCAGGCCCTTAGCGGCATAATGAGTGGATTCAGGTACGACGATTCTACGAGAAATAAGTCACACAGAAAAAGAAACATCATAAGATATCACTAATACACGGAACGTAAACTTGGCTACACATGAAGTGAATTACAAAACAGAACAGGGTCTCAAATTTAGTAAACCAACTTATGCTTGCTTATGGGGAAAGGTGAGTTGGGGTGCTGCATAAAACCAGAGATTGAAATTTGTACAGATACCGTTCCTTCAGCCAAATATATAATACACAAGACCTACACCTTGCTCAACGAATTGGACTCAACACCCCTTATTCAACGCCTGGGAATATACCTGACAAGTAAGAATCTTAAAACCCATGGATTTATATGTCTCCATAAGGAAATCAAGCGTGTGTACAGCGGCCTAAACACAACAGTGAAAATCCGATAAATCCCATTATCAAAATAAATTTGAAAAACAAAACACAATGACAGTGAAATAGAGAGCAATTCTTAAATAATTCATTCAGGGCTTGTGTTGCAACCTGGATTTACCACATCTACACCCAGTGCTGGGTGAGACATAAGGCCGGACCCTTTGGGCTGATAGCATTTGTGAGGTTCGGTGAGCAAACGCAGACCCTTTGAAGTCATACTGCATGGTAGCCATTCCATGGGTCCCAACTCTCCAGGTTTAAGGGATTCTTCCTTCAGCTAAAACATGCATGGGAAACCCAGAGTATGGTCCACCGTGTGATTGGGAAACGTTTTCAAATGCATCTCAGATTTTGCCCCCTGGTACTCGGGTTCACCGTTCCAGACGCTTTACTAACACTCTCCCCACTTGGAGAGTCAGTGCCTTTAACCTCCTGTTTGTCCCAGTTTGCAATTTCTGCGCAAGATGAACAGGAATAGGGAGAACCAATGAGAGACTAGCTTTAAGTGCCTGCACGGGCAAATGGAACGCTCGTTTCCCACAAGGAAGGGGAATTAGCCAAAGGCTCAGTGTGCCCTGCCGGAACCAGATTAGGGCCTGAAGCAATTCTGCGGTTTTGCTGTCAGCTCAAAAGAAAGCGAGTTGAAGAAAGGAGCTCAGGGGCACTGTAATTCACAAACCTGCAGAGTTATAAATGACAGCTATCGTCCAGAAATGTATTAAAGTAAGTCTTCGCAGAGGACTTGAAAGCAGGGCAGAATTTCAGGAAAACGATTTCAGGGGGTAGACTGGAATTGCACTTAAAGCATAGGAAAAGAGGCAGAATGTCCACAATGATGCACTTGGCCAAAAAGGGCGTATGCGTTTTTTCCTGAATATATTCAGGAAAAAACGAATACACCCTTTTTGGCCAACCAAGCAAGCGTGTAAAGGAAATCTGCACTACAATGAAGTTTCACTTCCCCACGGTCAAAAGGGCCATCTGAAAAAAGTGTAAAATCCAGAAAGGCAGGACAGGTCATGGAGAACAGGGAGCCTTGGTATGCTGATGGGCGGGATTTAAATTGCTAACAGCCACTCTGGAGAAATGTACGGTGTTTCCTGAAACACCTAAAAAACTAAGCAACGGAGCCTACGGCACTTCCACTTATGGCCCTATAACTTAGGGAAATTAAAATCAAAAACACACAGCCACCCCAAAGTTTGGGACGGCTGTGTTTACAAGAACCTCGTCTACGGTACAAGTTAAATATCCCAGAATGCGAAAAATGGATAAAGAATTTGAGGTGCATACGTACAATTGAATATCACTCAGCAATGAAATCTATGTCATCAGGCCCGTCGCGGCATAATGAGTGGATTCAGATACGATGATTCTAAGTGAAATAAGTCACACAGAAAATGAAACATTAAGATATCACTAATACACCGAATGTGAACTTGGCTACACATGAACTGAATTACAAAACAGAACAGGGTCTCAAATTTAGAAAAACAACTTATGCTTGCTTAAGGGGAAAGGTGAGTTGGGGTGCTGCATAAAACTAGAGATTGAAATTAGAACAGATACTGTTCCATAAGCCAAATATTTAATAGTCAAGACCTACTCCTTGCTCAACCAAATGGACTAAACACCCCATATTCAATGCCTAGGAATACACCTGCCAATTAAGAATCTTAACACCCATGGATTTATATGTCTCCGTAAGAGAATCAGGCATGTGTACAGCGCCATAAATGCAGCCGTGAAAATCCGATAAATCCCATTATCAAAATAAATTACAAAAACAAAACACAATGATAGTGAAATAGAGAGCAATTCTTAAATAATTCATTCAGGGCTTGTGATGCAACCTGGAGTTACCACATCTACACCTAGAACTGGGTGAGACATAAGGCTGGACACTTCGGGCGGATACCATTGGTGAGGTTCAGTGAGCAAATGCAGACCCTTTGAAGTCATACTGCATGGTACACATTCCATGGGCCCCAACTCTCCAGGTTTAAAGGATTCTACCTTCAGCTAAAACATGCATGGGAATCCCAGAGTATGGTCCACCGTGTGACCGGGAAACGTTTTTAAATGCGTCTCAGTTTTCGTCCCCTTGTACTCGGGTTCACAATTCCAGACGCTTTACTTACACTGTCCCTACCTGGAGAGTCAGTGCCTTTAACCTCCTGTATGGCACAGTTTGCAATTTCTGCGCAAGATGAACAGGAATAGGGAGAACCAATGAGAGACTAGCTGTAGGTGTCTGCACGGGCAAATTTAACGCTCATTACCAACCAGGAAGAGGAATTAGCCAAAGGTTCAGCATGCCGTGCCGGAACCAGATTAGGGCCTGAAGCAATACAGCGGTTTTGCGGCCAGCTCACAAGAAAGCGAGTTGAAGAAAGGAGCTCAGGGGCACTGTAGTTCACAAACCTGCAGAGTTATAAATGACAGCAATCATCCAAAAATATATTGAAGTAAGTCTACAAAGAGGACTTGAACGTGGGGCAGAATTCCAGGACTACGATTTCAGGAGGTAGACGGGAAATCCTCTGAAAGTATAGGAAAAGAGTCAGAATGTCGACAATGATGCACTTGATCAAAAAGGGCATATGCGTTTTTTCCAGGGCCCTCATTAAAGAGGGTAGGAAGCTCCCAGTATACTTCAGTGGCCAACAGAAGACCCACGTCGCCAAGGCGACGTGAGCCAGCCATGCAGGAGTGACCTCACATCAGAGGGCCCACCTCACAGAAGGGTAAGGAACCCAGGAATGATCAGACCCTCACCAGAGTGCCCACAACAGCAAGGGGCTGGGAACCAGGCAGGAGTGTCCTCACACCCGTGGGACCACATCATCGAAAGTTGAGGTACCCAGAACATGTGGCCTCAAACCAGAGGACCCACATCACCATGGGTCTCGGAGCGAGGCAGACAGGATTAACCTCCCAACACATGGCCCATTGTATAAAAAAGGTGAGGAATCCAGTCGTTGGAACATCCCAGCAGGCGGCCCAGATCACCGAGGCTATGGGATCCAGGCAGTGATGAACTCACAACAGAGGGCCCTCATCGTGATACTGTAAGCAACCCAGCCGTTGTGACCTCAGAGCACAAGGCCCACATCCCCATGGGGGAGGGAACCAAGCAGGAGTGTCATCGCACCAGTGGGCACACATCAGAAAATGTGGGGAGCCCAGCAGTTAGGGCCAGACGCCAGAGGGCCCTCATCACTGAGGAGAGGAGGCTCCCAGCAAGCTCCAACTGCTACCAGAGGGCTGACGTCGCCAATGCGGTGTGTGCCAGCCAGGCAGGAGTGACCTCAGAGCAGAGGGCCAACCACACAAAAGTGTGAGGAACCCAAAGAGGATCAGACTCTCACCAGAGGGCCCACATCACCAAGGGAATGGAAACCAGGCAGGAGTGTCCTCACACCAGTGGGGCCACATCACCGAAATGTGATGGACCCAGCACACGTGGCCTCAAACTAGAGGACACACATCACCAAGGGGCTGGGAGTGAGGCAGGCAGGAGGAGCCTCAAAACAGAGGGCCCATAGAATAAAAAAGGTGAGGAATCCCGCAGTTGGAACCTCCCAGCAGGCGGCCAGGAGCAGCGAGGATATGGGATCCAGGCCTGACTGAACACAAAACAGAGGGCCCTCATCATGAAACTGAGCAACCCAGCCGTTGGGACCTCAGAGCAGAAGGCCCACATTCCCATGTGGTTGGGAACCTGGCAGGAGTGTACTCGCACCACAGGGCGCACATTAGAGAATTTTGGGAGCCCAGAAGTTAGGGCCTGACGCCAGAGGGCCCTCATCACCGAGGAGAGGAAGCTCCCAGCAGGCTCCAACTGCCACAAGAGGTCCGACGTTGCCAAGGTGGGGTGTGCCAGCCAGGCAGGAGTGACCTCACAGCAGAGGGTCCACCTCACAGAAGGGTGAGGAACCCAGCCAGGATCAGACTCTCACCAGAGGGCCCACATCACCAAGGGGATAGGAACCAGGCAGGAGTGTCCTCACACCAGTGGGGCCACATAATCGAAAGGTGAGGGACCCAGCACACGTAGCCTCAAACCAGAGGACACACATCACCAAGGGGCTGGGAGTCAGGCAGGCAGGAGGAGTCTCAAAACAGAGGGCCCATAGAAGAAAAAAGGTGAGGAATCCCGCAGTTGGAACCTCCCCGCAGGCAGCCAGGAGCAGCGAGGCTATTGGATCCAGGGCGGAGTGAACTCACACCAGAGGACCCTCATCATGAAACTGAGCAACCCACCGTTGGGACCTCAGAGCAGAAGGCCCACATTCCCATGGGGTTGGGAACCTGGCAGGAGTGTAGTCGCACCACAGGGCGCACATCAGAAAATTTTGGGAGCCCAGGAGTTAGGGTCTGACGCCAGAGGGCCCTCATTACCGAGGGGTGGAGACCCCCAGCAGGCACCAACTCCCAACTGAGGGCCCACGTCGCCAAGGTGATGTGTGCCAGCCAGGCAGGAGTGACCTCACAGCAGAGGGTCTACCTCACAGAAGGGTGAGGAAACCAGCCAGGATAAGACTCTCACCAGAGAGCCCACATCACCAAGGGGATCGGAAAAAGGCAGCAGTGTCCTCACACCAGTGTGGCCACATTATAGAAAGGTGAGGAACCCAGCACATGTGGCCTAAACCAGAGGACCCACATTTCCAAGGTGCTCCGAGTGAGGCAAGCAGGAGTAGCCTAACAACACAGGGCCCACAGAATAAAAAATGTGAGGAATCCAGCAGTTTGAACCTCCCAGCAGGTGGCCCAGAGCACGGAGTCTATGGGATCCAGGCCACAGTGAACTCACAGCAGAGGGCCCACATCATGAAACTGTGAGCAACCCAGCCGGTGGAACCTCAGAGCAGAAGACCCACATCCCCACGGGGATAGGAACCTCGCAGGAGTGTCCTCGCACAACTTAACACGTATCAGAAAATGTGGGAACCCAGCAGTTAGGGCCTGACGCCAGAGGGCCCTCATCACCGAGGAGAGGAGGCTACCAGCAGGCTCCAAATGCCACCAGAGGGCCGACGTCACCAAGGCAATGGGAGCAAGCCAGGCAGGAGTTACCTCACAGCAGAGGGCCCACCTCACAGAAGTGTGAGGAACCCAACCAGGATCAGACTCTAACCAGAGGGCCCACATCACCAAGGGGATGGAAACCAGGCAGGAGTGTCCTCACACCAGTGGGGCCACATCAGCCAAAGGTGAGGAACACAGCACATGTGGCCTCAAATAAGGGGACACACATCACGAAAGGGCTGGGAGTGAGGCATGCAGGAGGAGACTCACAACAGAGGGCCCATAGAATAAAAAGGTGAGGAACCCCACAGTTGGAAGCTCCAAGCAGGTGGCCCAGAGCACCGAGGCTATGGGATCCATGCCGGAGTGAACTCACAGCAGAGGGCCCACGTTCTGACACTGTGAGCAACCCAGCCGTTGGGACCTCAGAGCAGAAAGCCAACATCCCCATGGGCATGGGACCCCGGCAGGAGTGTACTCGCACGACAGGGCGCACATCAGAAAATTTTGGGAGCCCATGAGTTAGGGCCTGACGCCAGAGGGCCCTCATTACCAAGGGGAGGAGACTCCCAGCAGGCACCAACTCCCAACTGAGGGCCCACATCGCCAAGGTGACGTGTGCCAGCCAGGCAGGAGTGACCTCACAGCAGAGGGTCTACCTCACAGAAGGGTGAGGAATCCAGCCAGGATCAGGCTCTCACCAGAGGGCCCCCATCACCAAGTGGATGGGAACCAGGCAGGAGTGTCCTCACACTAGTGGGGCCACATCAATAAAGGTGAGGAAACCGGCACATGTGGCCTCAAACCAGAGCACCTACATCACAAAGGGGCTGGGAGTGAGTCAGGAAGGAGGAGCATGAAAACACAGAAGCCAAAGAATAGAAAAGGTAAGGAATTCAGCAGTAGGAACCTCCCAGCAGGCGGCTCAGAGCACAGAGTCTATGGGATCTAGGCCTGAGTGAACTAACACCAGAGAGCCAACATCATGAAACGGTGAACAACACAGGTGTTGGGACCTTAGAGCAGAAGGCCCACATGCCCATGGGGATGGGAACCTAGCAGGAGTGCCCTCGCACCACTTAGGACGTATCAGAAAATGTGGGAACCCAGCAGTTAGGGCCTGATGCCAGAGGGCCTCATCACCGAGGGGAGGAGGCTCCCAGCAGGCTCCAACTGCCACCAGAGGTCCGACGTCGCCAAGGCGGGGTGTGCTAGCCAGGCAGGAGTGACCTCAGAGAAGAGGGCCCACCTCACAGAAGTGTGAGGAACCCAACCAGGATCAGACTCTCGCCGGAGGGACCACATCACCAAGGGGATGGGAAGCAGGCAGGAGTGTCCTCACACCAGTGGGGCCACATCATCAAAAGATGAGGAACCCATCACATGTGGCCTCAAACCAGAGGACACACATCACCAAGGGGCTGGGAGTGAGGCAGGTGTCTGGAGGGGCACATTTAACTCTAATTTCCCACCAGGAAGAGGAATTAACCAAAGGCTCAGAGTGCCGTGCCACACCCTGATTACGGCCTGAAGCAAACCTGCGGTTTTGTGGCCAGCTTTCAAGGAAGCGAGTTAAGAAAGGAAATCACGGGCACTGTAATTCACAAACCTGCAGAGTTATAAATGACAGCTATTGGCAAAAATATATTGAAGTAAGTCTGCAAAGAGGACTTGAAAACGAGGCAGAATTGAGGAATCATATTTCAGGAGGTAGATTGGAATTGCATTTAAAACATGTGAAAAGCGGCAGTTCTTTGACAGTGATGCACTTGGACGAACAGTGTGTATACATTTTTTCCTGAATATATTCAGGAAAAAACGCATATGCCCTTTTTGGCCAACCAAGCACTCAAGCAATGGAAATCCGTACTACAATGAAGTCTCATTTCCCATTCGTCAAAAGGGCCATCTGAAAAAAGTGTAAAAACCAGAAACACAGGACAGGCCATGGAGAACAGGGAGCCTTGTTATGCTGATGGGCGGGATGTAAATTGCCAACAGACACTCTGGAGATGTTTATGGTGTATCCTGAAACATCTGAAAAACAAAGCTACAGAGACTAGGGCACTTCCACTTTTGGCCCTATAGCTTAGGAAAATTAAAATCAACAAGACACAGCCAACACAAAATTTAGGGCTGCTGTGTTTACAAGAACCTCGAGTCCAGTACAAATTAAATATCCCAGAAAGAAAAAAATGGATAAAGGAGTTGTGCTACTTACGTACAACGGAATATCACTCAGCAATGAAATCAATGTCATCAGGCCTGTAGCAGCAAATTGAGTGGATTTAAGTATGATGATTCTAAGAGAAATATGTCACACAGAGAAAGATAATTATCATAAGATATCACTAATAGAGGGAGTGTAAACTTGGCTACACATAAACTGAATTACAAAACCGAACAGTCTCACATTTAGATAAAAACTTATGCTTGCTTAAGGGGAAAGTTGAGTTGGGGTGCTGTATAAAACCAGAGATTGAAATTAGCACACATACCATTCCATAAGCCAAATATGTAATAGACAAGACCTACTCTTTGCTCAACGAAATAGACTCATCCATGGTGTATCACCTCACACCTGTTAGAATGGGCATCATCAGAAAATCTACAAACAACAAATGCTGGAAAGGGTGTGGAGATAAGGAACCCTCTTCCACTATTGTTGGGAATGTAAATTGATACAGTCACTGTGGAGAACATTATGGAGTTTCTTATAAAACTAAGAATAGAATTACCATATGATCCAGCAATCCCACTACTGGGCATATACCCAGACAAAACCATAAATCAAAAAGAGACATTCACCTCAATGTTCATTGCATCACTATTTACAATATCCAGGTAATGGAAGCAACCTAAATGCCCACAGACAGACGAATGCATAAAGATGTGGTACAAATATAAAATGGAATATTACTAAGCCATAAAAAGGAATGAAATTGGGTCATTTGTAGAGACGTTGATGGATCTAGAGACTGTCATACAGAGTGAAGTAAGTCAGAAATAGAAAAACAAATCTTGTATATTAATGCATATATGTGGAACCTAGAAAAATTATACAGATGAACCGTTTTTTAAGGCAGAAATAGAGCAACAGATGTAGACAACAAACGTATGGACACCAAGGGGGGAAAGCTGTTGGGGGGTGGTGGTGGGAGGATTGAGAGATTGGGATTGGCATGTATACATTTATATGTATAAAATAGATAACCAAAAAGAACCTGCTGTATAAAAAAATAAAATAAAATTCAAAATTACAAAAAGTAAAACAGAAAAAATATTCTTCCCTTCACATACATGTATTTATATGAATAAATTATTTCCATGCTTATATCTGTAAATACAAAAAAGAGGAATAAAATCTACCTTGAACCAAAAATGAAAAAAAGAAAAAAAAAAAACAGAACCCACCAGTTACACAGAGGAAAACCGTATCAGGGCACTTGCTCCAGTTGTAAACAATTCTGTAGTTGGCCAGTGGTGGGGAATCATCTCCCATTCAGCCAGCAGGCCCCACGCAACAAGCGTCCTCATTGCAAAGCTGGGGGACCGTGCCAAGGCATCTGTGAGTAAATGTGGGCCGAGCCCCAGGCCAGCTGCTGCTGAAATGTTCCCACCCTTCCCAGGTAAAACACCTGAATATGTACAAGGACTTGAAAGCCTAGAGGAAGGGCCATGGAGCCACATGAGCGACAGCATGCCAGCCGATTTGGTGCCTGCAGGCCAGCCAGGATGGTCCTGGCCCTGGGTACTCTTCTGGAAGCTTTCCATTTCCCTGCCTGAGATACCCCTGCTGTCCGGGCCCCCACTGCTTTCTTCCTCACACACCTCTGCCCAGGGAGAAATTCCAGAGGCAGGTATGGGTGGCACATCCTCTTCTTTAGCAGGTGGCATCTTGGTAACTGCTGCAGAAAGTCCAGCAGAGCCCCACTCACACTGGGCCACCCACAAAGCCGTGGCCTCTCACTCCCTCCCACCAGTCCAGCCCCGAGGCTGCTGACAGGGCAGAGAAAATGGCGTCAGGCACAGCTGCAGGGGCTCTTGCTGCCTGGAGCGGTGTTTATATTGATCTCAAACAGGCACACCTGGGGAGGGCTGGCCGGCACGGTCAGGCTTCCCAGGCCAGCCAATAATCACCCCTCTGGCGCTCACAGTTGCAGAAACTGGAACTTGCTGAATCGGCCAGGTCCAAGGAACAGGTGTGGGCTCCTGAGAGTCAGGATAGACAAGGGGTTGCAGCTCTGGCTTGTTTTCTAATTATATTATCTGGCCCATGAGTGGGAGACAACTTCAAGAAAACCCTCTCCTAATGAGAGGAACCCAGGAGTCAGGGAGAGGAGGGGTGGGTGGTGGGTGGAGACAGAGGCCTGGTGCCCCGGGTGCGGTGGAAGTCTCTGGAAGACCAGGTGAAGGGAGGCCACACAGAGTGATGCCCAGGGTCACAGACCTGTTGGAGCTGCTGTTTCTTAGTTCAAGTCCTGCTCTGAGGTGCTCTGTGTCAGATCTGAGTGACAGGTGAGCTGGAAGTGCTCTGCAATGAGGGCGATGTGCACGGTACCTGTGTGCCCAGCCCTGCCAGGGTAACTGCAAGGGTAGCTCTGTATCCTGGGAGGGGCCTGACCATGAGAGCCCCATGGGCTGCAGGGGAACTTGCCCAGGGAACCCCATATCCTGGGAGGGGTCTGAACAGGAGAGCACCGTGGGCTGCGGTGGGGGTGGGGTACCTGCCCAGGTGAGCTCCATATCCTGGGATTGGCCTGACCTCGAGAGCCCCATGGGCTGCTGGAGTCCTGGTAAAGGATGCCAGGACAGTCAGTGAAGCCACCGACGATATACCTCCAGTAGTTCCTAAATCCTACACCCTGCTGGTCATTCTACCAACCACCGGGACATGGTATTCTGTATTAGTCTTCAATGATGCCTTCTTTTGTATTCTATTAGTCCCAGAGTCACAAGAAATTTTGGCTTGTGAGTGGCAGGACTCAACATACAACTAAAACAATACTTCTGGGCCGTGTTGCCCCAAGGGTTCAAAAATTCCCACACCATCTTTGGGGAAAGCTCAGTTAAAGACCTAAAAGTTCTACCTCTGGAAAAGGAAACACTCCTTCAATATGCAGACGACATTCTGATCGCCAGCCCTACTAAGGAGACCTCTGAACTACCAAGCCAATAAAGGATAGAAGTTGTCAAATAAAAAGCTCAAATATCACAGACTACGGTGACCTGCCTGGGCTTCATTCTCACAGAAGGTCGGAGAAGCCCATCTCAGGAAAGGGAAGAAACAATTTACAGCCTTACCCATTTCTAAAACTAGAAGACAGATTAGGGGTTCCTGGGGAGGCCAGGGTTGGTGCTTCTGGATCCCTAACTACAGTCTACTAGCTGGGCCTCTATATGAAACACTGAAAGGAAAAGATGATGATCCTTTTGAATAGAATCCAGAAGTGGCCTTTCAAGAACGGAAAGAGCAGTCAATTCAGACCCTTGCCCTGGAACTCCCTAATTTAGCTAAACCCTTTGACCTTTACATTCCTGGTGAATGGTGAATCGCTATTGGAGTATTAGTGCAAAAACTGGGACCACTTGAAATGGAACAATGCAAGAATGCCATCCCAGTAGGATAAACTACGGTCACCAATGGGCTTGGCCCACCGCCACATCTGGCCAAGATACTGGCGGTATCTGAAAACCTGGAAATCAGCAGCACAAAAGGCCACCTCCCTCCTAAGGGAAAAGGACCCCACGTGGTGACCCTAAGCCCCAACCATGCCCTGAAGTTGCAGGGTTTGCTCCGTGGGCACACTGACCTCGAGTGAGGAGGCCCTCCAACTCCAACCTCCAGAGAGATAACCGGGGTAAAGGGGCACCATGACGACTCATGTGACCATCACTTGACCTGGAGTTTCTCTCATAAAACAACAAGAGTGTGTCCCAAAAGAGTAGACTACTGCTTGCAGGACTTACTGCACCCAGAGCGGACCTAATAATCTTGGCGGGGGAAACGTATATCACGCTGTCACCATAGAAGAGCCTACAGACACTGTGATGATGGTGGCCAATAAGACCAGCTGGACTCCTGTTTACTTCAAAAGGCTGTTGACTCAGTGGCCATCATGGTCCTTCATCACCACTGACCCTGGGCTGTCTGGGAGTTGAGCAGGCAGGGTCCTGACACCTGGTGCTCTTTTTACGTTAATTCAGGGGCCTAATTGAAGAAAGTGCAGACTACTGGTCAGAGCATCTAGGCTGGCAGAAACGGTCAGCCTAAGGTGGCCGAACAAATGCAGGGCGGGGTGAAACTGGACCTCACAGCGTCACTGCACATCTCCTTCCTGGACCCTTAAAGGTCATTAGAATCTATAACGCTTCCAATACTGGTGCTCAGGCAGACGAGCGGGGAGGCAGGAGGCCTGGGGACAATCAACGTCACCTGGAGGCTGCTGGGGAGAAGTTCTGACCCTCGCCCACGGGTATGAGGGCTCCTAACTCAGCACTCAGCAGTTACAGAAGAACGGTCTGCACCCTCAGCACTCTAAGAATGAGGAAGGGGAAAAAAGGCAGAAGAGGGCTTTTTCCCAGGCAAAGCCCCTTAAAAATCCCTGGGAGATAAAAATAGAATCTGGGCAATAAAATAAAGTCTAACCTTTTTTATCCTTTGTGCTTTGTCTAATTTCACATGCTCCTAGGGTCCCGCATACAGAGGTTCAACAGCCGGCACTTCAGACCAGACTTCCTAGTGCGGAATGGCTGGGTCGACACCTCAGCTCCTGGGACACAGTGCACACTCTGCGATATAGAGCCTGAGCTGCAGCCAACCGGGCCCTCGAGAGCTCCGCCCCCTCCCTCCCACTGACTCTGACAGGATCTCTACACAGCAGCCCAGCCCACAGCCCACGGGGTAGCACATGCTCTCACCTCTCCATTCTCTGATCAAAATATAAAGTTTCCTTTGCTTCTGAACCAAACTCAGTCTCAATCTGTTGTCTCCAATGACACTGGGCAGGGGGACACTTGTTGGGGTCCACTCTGGAGGATCAGTAACAGAAATTGAGAACATTGTAACTTCAATGAACAGATGTTTGAGCCAAACTGTAATTAACATAGAACAGTGTATAAGGCTCGGGTAAAATAAGATGTTTCTAACACTCCCATTTGATATTTCCATCACTTTATTAGAAGCAAGTTCAGTGAAAAGGTTTGTCTTATTTGTCAGGTCAATATTAGAGAAACGAAGTGATTTCTTTCCAAGGATGTACATCTAATAATCTTGGTTAAAGCTTCAATCTTGTTTTAAATGCTTTTCCATTGAAAATGATACCTCTCTTTCAGCTCCCCCAATTCTGAGAAGTATAAAATCTTATAATTTATTATTACCAAAGGGAAAAGGTGGGAGGAGGGATAAATTAACAGTTTGGGATTAACACATACACACTGCTATGTATAAAATCGATCGTCAACAAGGAACTACTGTATAGCACAGGGAACTACACTCAATATTTTACAATAACCTATAAGGGGAAATCATCTGAAAAAGAATAGATATTTTTATTGACATCATCTATTCATGACAGTTAAAATGGAACGTAAGGGAAGCCGGTGGTGAGTGCTTCTGACCCTGAAGACTTCAATCATCTAAAGTTTGGACTCTGCCTACTTCCCAAGGCCCTTAATGAACATATGTGTAGCCGTAGCTTAAAAAATTCCCCAGTTTGGGTTGTGGAGAGACACTGATTTTGTAAAAGCCCTGGTGTTCTCCTCACATGAATGGGACCCTTCCTACAGCTAAAACATGCCTGTCACACCCAGAGGATGGTATACCGTCTGATCGGGAAGAGTTTGGAAAAGGCATCTCATCTCCTCATCTCCTGGTGCTCGGGTTCACCCCTCCAGCGTCTTTACGAACAGTCTCCCCACTTGGAGATGTCAGCACTGTCAACATCCTGTTGCAGACAGTTTGGAATTTGTCCAGAGGATGAAGCAGAAGGAGGAGGAACAATGAGAGACAAGTCCTAGGTGTTCGGACAGGCACATGTCACTCTTATTTCCAATCAGGAAGACGAATTGACCAAAGGCTAGGGTTGCCCATGGAAACAGAATAGGGCTTGAGGAAATTCCGCTGCTTTGTGGCCAGTTCCCATAAACACAAGTTGAAAAATGGAACTCAGGGACACTAAAATTCACGAAACTGCAGAGTTGAAAATATCTATCACTGAAAAATGTCTTGAGGAAAGTCAGAGGAAAGGACTTGTAAGCAACGGAGAATGGCAGGAAAGGGATTGGAAGAGGTAGAAAGGACTCGCCATTAAGCACAAGAAAAGGGGCTGAACATTGCCAACATTGCAATTGGCCAAAAAGGGTGTATGCGTCTTTTTCTGTATGTATTCAAGAAAAGGGCATACACTTTTTTAGCCAACCAAACAGGTGGGCACTGGAAATCAATACTACAAAACATATCACTTCGCATCAGTCAGAAGAGCCTTCCTCATAAAGTGTAAACACCACAAATGCAGGACAGGGCAAGGAGAAAAGGGAGCCCTCTGAGGCTTATACTGGAAATGTATATTGCCAACGGTCACTCTGGAGAAGTGTATTGTGTTTACTAAAGCACCTAAAAAATGAGCTACAGAGCACAGGGCACTTGCACTCATGGACGTATATCTTGGGAAAAACAAAAATCGAGAGGACACAGGCACCCCAATATTTACCGCCTCTATGTTTAAAAGATCCTCGACTAGGATATAATTTGTAAGTCTCTGGAGGGAAAAAATGGATAGAGATGTGAGACTTATGTAGAGTGGAATATTACTCAGCCTGGAAATCAATGAAATATGGCCAGTTGTAACAACCACAGGGGAGTTACGTATGATCATTCGAAGTCACATAATTCAAAAAGAAAAAGACACACGATATTACTAATATATGGAATGTAAACGTGGCTACAAATGAACTGAATTACAAAACAGAATGGGGTCTCAAATTTAGAAAACCAACATATGCTTGCTTAAGGATAAAGGAGAGCTGGGGTGCTGCATAAAACCAGAGATAGAAATTAGCACAGATACCTTTCCATAAGCCAAATATGTAATAGTCAAGACCTACCAGTTGCTCAACGAAATGGACTAAACACCACACATTCAACGCCTAGGAATACACCTGACTAGTAAGAATCTTCAAACCCATGGATTTATATGTCTCCGTAACAGAATCAAGCGTGTGTATAGATTTATGAACGCAGCAGAGAAAATCCGATAAATCCAATTATCAAAATGAATTACAAAAACAAAACATAATGACAGTGAAATAGAGAGCTATTCTTAAATAATTCATTCAGAGCTTGTGATGCAACCTGGATTAACCACATCTGCACCAAGAGCTGAGTGAGACATAAGGTTGGACACTTCGGGCGGATAGCACTGGTGAGGTACGATGAAGAAATGCAGATCCTTTGAAGTCATACTGCATGGTACCCATTCCATGGGTCCCAACTCTCCAGGTTTAAGAGATTCTTCCTTCAGCTAAAACATGCATGGGAAACCCAAAGTAAGGTCCACGGTGTGACTGGGAAGCGTTTTCAAATGCATCTCAGTTTTTGTCCCCTTTTACACGGGTTCACCATTCCAGACCGTTTACTAACACTCTCTCCACTTGAAGAGTCAGTGCCTTTAACCTCCTGTTTGGCACAGTTTGGAAATTCTGCGCAAGGTGAACAGGAATAGTGAGAACCAATCAAAGACTAGCTATAGGTGTCTGCACGTGCAAATTTAATGCTCATTTCCCACCAGGAAGAGGAATTAACCAAAGGCTCAGCATGCCGTGCCAGAACCAGATTAGGGCCTGAAGCAATCATGTGGGTTTGCGGCCAGATCACAAGAAAGCGAGTTGAAGAAAGGAGCTCAGGGGCACTGAAACTCACAAAACTGCAGAGTTATGAATGACAGCTATCGTCCAAAAATGTATTGAAGTAAGTCTTCGAAGAGGACTTGAAAGCGGGGCAGAATTTCAGGAAAACGATTTCAGGGGGTAGACTGGAATTGCACTTAAAGCATAGGAAAAGAGGCAGAATGTGGACAATGATGCACCTGGCCAAAAAGGGCGTATGTGTTTTTTCCTGAATATATTCAGGAAAAAACGCATACGCCCTTTTTGGCCAACCAAGCAAGCGTGTAAAGGAAATCTGCACTACAATGAAGTCTCACTGCACCCCGGTCAAAAGGGGCATCTGAAAAAAGTGTAAAATCCAGAAAGGCAGCACAGGTCATGGAGAACACGGAACCTTATTATGCTGATGGGAGGGATGTAAATTGCCAACAGCCATTCTGGAGAAGTTTATGGTGTTTCCTGAAACACGTAGGAAACAAAGCAACACAGCCTATGGCACTTCCACTTAGGGTCCTATAGCTTAGGGAAATTAAAATCAAAAACACACAGCCACCCCAAAGTTTGGGACGGCTCTGTTTACAAGAACCTCGTCTACGGTACAAGTTAAATATCCGAGAAAGCACAAAATGGATAAAGAAGTCGTGGTACGTATGTACAATGGAATATCACTCAGCAATGCGATCTACGTCATCAGGCCCGTAGCGGCATAATGAGTGGATTCAGGTACGATGATTCTACGAGAAATAAGTCACACAGAAAAAGAAATATCCTAAGATATCACTAATACACGGAACGTAAACTTGTCTAAACATGAACTGAATTACAAAACAGAACAGGGTCTCAAATTTAGAAAACCAACTTATGCTTGCTTATGGGGAAAGGTGAGTTGGGGTGCTGTATAAAACCAGAGATTGAAATTAGCACAGATACCATTCCATAAGGCATATATATAATAGACACGACCTACTCCTTGCTCAACGAAATGGACTCAACACCACATGTTCAACGCCTGGGAATATACCTGACAAGTAAGAATCTTAAGACCCATGGATTTATATGTCTCCATAAGGAAATCAAGCGTGTGTACAGCGGCCTAAACGCAGCAGTGAAAATCCGATAAATCCCATTATCAAAATAAATTTCACAAACAAAACACAATGACAGTGAAATAGAGAGCAATTCTTACATAATTCATTCAGGGCTTGTGATGCAACCTGGATTTACCAAATCTACATCCAGAGCTGGGTGAGACATAAGGCTGGACACTTCGGGCTGATAGCATTGGTGAGGTTCGGTGAGCAAACGCAGACCCTTTGAAGTCATACTGCATGGTAGCCATTCCATGGGTCCCGACTCTCCAGGTTTAAGGGATTCTTCCTTCAGCTAAAACACGCATGGGAAACCCAGAGTATGGTCCACCGTCTGACTGGGAAACATTTTCAAATGCATCTCAGGTTTTGTACCCTGGTACTCGGGTTCATCGTTCCAGACGCTTTACTAACACTCTCCCCACTCGGAGAGTCAGTGCCTTTAACCTCCTGTTTGGCACAGTTTGCAATTTCTGCGCAAGATGAACAGGAATAGGGAGAACCAATGAGAGACTAGCTGTAGGTGTCTGCACGGGGAAGTGGAACGCTCATTTCCCATCAGGAAGAGGAATTAACCAAAGGCTCAGCGTGCCCTGCCGGAACCAGATTAGGGCCTGAAGCAATCCTGCGGTTTTGCGGCCAGCTCACAAGAAAGCGAGTTGAAAAAAGGAGCTCAGGGGCACTGTAATTCACAAACCTGCAGAGTTATGAATGACAGCTATCGTCCAAAAATATATTGAAGTAAGTCTTCGAAGTGGACTTGAAAGCGGGGCAGAATTTCAGGAAAACGATTTCAGGGGGTAGACAGGAATTGCACTTAAAGCATAGGAAAAGAGGCAGAATGTCCACAATGATGCACTTGGCCAAAAAGGTCGTATGGGTTTTTTCCTGAATATATTCATGAAAAAACGCATACGCCCTTTTTGGCCAACCAAGCAAGCGTGTAAAGGAAATCTGCACTACAATGAAGTCTCACTGCCCCCCGGTCAAAAGGGCCATCTGAAACAAGTGTAAAATCCAGAAAGGCAGGACAGGTCATGGAGAACAGGGAGCCTTGTTATGCTGATGGGCGGGATGTAAATTGCCAACAGCCAATTTGGAGAAATGTATGGTGTTTCCTGAAACACGTAGGAAACAAAGCAACACAGCCTGTGGCACTTCCACTTATGGTCCTATAGCTTAGGGAAATTAAAATAAAAAACACACAGCCACCCCAAACTTTGGGACGGCTCTGTTTACAAGAACCTCGTCTACGGTTCAAGTTAAATATCCGAGAAAGCAAAAAATGGATAAAGAAGTTGTGGTACGTACGTACAATGGAATATCACTCAGCAATGAGATCTACGTCATCAGGCCCGTAGCGGCAAAATGAGTGCATTCAGGTACGACGATTCTACGAGAAATAAGTCACACAGAAAGAGAAACATCATAAGATATCACTAATACAGAGAATGTAAACTTGTCTACACATGAACTGATTTACAAACCAGAACAGGGTCTCAAATTTAGAAAACCAACTTATGCTTGCTTATGCGGAAAGGTGAGTTGGGGTGCTGCATAAAACCAGAGATTGAAATTAGCACAGATACCGTTCCATAAGCCAAATATATAATAAACAAGACCTACTCCTTGCTCAACGAAATGGACTCAACACCCCATATTCAACGCCTGGGAATATACCTGACAAGTAAGAATCTTAAGACCCATGGATTTATATGTCTCCATAAGGAAATCAAGCGTGTGTACAGCAGCCGAAACCCAGCAGTGAAAATCCGATAAATCCCATTATCAAAATAAATTTCACAAACAAAACACAATGACAGTGAAATAGAGAGCAATTCTTAAATAATTCATTCAGGGCTTGTGATGCAACCTGGATTCACCACATCTACACCCAGAGCTGGGTGAGACATAAGGCTGGACACTTCGGGCTGATTGCATTGCTGAGGTTCGGTGAGCAAAGGCAGACCCTTTGAAGTCATACTGCATGGTAGCCATTCCATGGGTCCCAACTCTCCAGGTTTAAGGGATTCTTCCTTCAACTAAAACATGCATGGGAAACCCAGAGTATGGTCCACCGTGTGATTGGGAAACGTTTTCAAATGCATCTCAGGTTTCGTCCCCTGGTACTCGGGTTCACCGTTCCAGACGCTTTACTAACACTCTCCCCACATGGAGAGTCTGTGCCTTTAACCTCCTGTTTGGCACAGTTTGCAATTTCTGCGCAAGATGAACAGGAATAGGGAGAACCAATGAGAGACTAGCTGTAGGTGTCTGCACGGGCAAATGGAACGCTCATTTCCCACCAGGAAGAGGAATTAACCAAAGGCTCAGCGTGCCCTGCCGGAACCAGATTAGGGCCTGAAGCAATCCTGCGGTTTTGCGGCCAGCTCACAAGAAAGCGAGTTGAAGAAAGGAGCTCAGGGGCACTGTAATTCACAAACCTGCAGAGTTATGAATGACAGCTATCGTCCAAAAATATATTGAAGTAAGTCTTCGAAGAGGACTTGAAAGCGGGGCAGAATTTCAGGAAAACGATTTCAGGGGGTAGACTGGAATTGCACTTAAAGCATAGGAAAAGAGGCAGAATGTCCACAATGATGCACTTGGCCAGAAAGTGCGTACGCGTTTTTTCCTGAATATATTCATGAAAAAACGCATACGCCCTTTTTGGCCAAACAAGCAAGCGTGTAAAGGAAATCTGCACTACAATGAAGTGTCACTGCCCCCCGGTCAAAAGGGGCATCTGAAAAAAGTGTAAAATCCAGAAAGGCAGCACAGGTCATGGAGAACAGGGAACATTATTATGCTGATGGGCGGGATGTAAATTGCCAACAGCCACTCTGGAGAAGTGTATGGTGTTTCCTGAAACATGTAGGAAACAAAGCAACACAGCCTATGGCACTTCCACTTACGGTCCTATAGCTTAGGGAAATTAAAATCAAAAACACACAGCCACCCCAAAGTTTGGGACGGCTCTGTTTACAAGAACCTCGTCTACGGTACAAGTTAAATATCCGAGAAAGCACAAAATGGATAAAGAAGTTGTGGTACGTACGTACAATGGAATATCACTCAGCAATGCGATCTACGTCATCAGGCCCGTAGCGGCATAATGAGTGGATTCAGGTACGACGATTCTACGAGAAATAAGTCACACAGAAAAAGAAATATACTAAGATATCACTAATACACGGAACGTAAACTTGGCTACACATGAACTGAATTACAAAACAGAACAGGGTCTCAAATTTAGAAAACCAACTTATGCTTGCTTATGGGGAAAGGTGAGTTGGGGTGCTGTATCAAACCAGAGATTGAAATTAGCACAGTTACCGTTCCATAAGGCAAATATATAATAGACACGACCTATTCCTTGCTCAACGAAATGGACTCAACACCTCATATTCAACGCCGGGGAATATACCTGACAAGTAAGAATCTTAAGACCCATGGATTTATATGTCTCCATAAGGAAATCAAGCGTGTGTACAGCGGCCTAAACGCCGCAGTGAAAATCCGATAAATCCCATTATCAAAATAAATTTCACAAACAAAACACAATGACAGTGAAATAGAGAGCAATTCTTAAATAACTCATTCAGGGCTTGTGATGCAACCTGGATTTACCACATCTACACCCAGAGCTGGGTGAGACATAAGGCTGGACACTTCGGGCTGATAGCATTGGTGAGTTTCGGTGAGCAAACGCAGACCCTTTGAAGTCATACTGCATGGTAGCCATTCCATGGGTCCCAACTCTCCAGGTTTAAGGGATTCTTCCTTCAGCTAAAACATGCATGGGAAACCCAGAGTATGGTCCACTGTGTGATTGGGAAACGTTTTCAAATGCATCTCAGGATTCATCCCCTGGTACTCGGGTTCACCGTTCCAGACGCTTTACTAACACTCTCCCCACTTGGAGAGTCAGTGCCTTTAACATCCTGTTTGGCACAGTTTGCAATTTCTGCGCAAGATCAACAGGAATAGGGAGAACCAATGAGAGACTAGCTGTAGGTGTCTGCACGGGCAAATGGAATGCTCATTTCCCACCAGGAAGAGGGATTAACCAAAGACTCAGCGTGCCCTGCCAGAACCAGATTAGGGTCTGAAGCAATCCTGCGATTTTGCGGCCAGCTCACAAGAAAGCGAGTTGAAGAAAGGAGCTCAGGGGCACTGTAATTCACAAACCTGCAGAGTTATGAATGAGAGCTATCGTCCAAAAATATATTGAAGTAAGTCTTCGAAGTGGATTGAAAGCGGGGCAGAATTTCAGGAAAACGATTTCAGGGGGTAGACTGGAATTGCACTTAAAGCATAGGGAAAGAGGCAGAATGTCGACAATGATGCACTTGGCCAAAAAGGTCGTATGGGTTTTTTCCTGAATATATTCATGAAAAAACGCATACGCACTTTTTGGCCAACCAAGCAAGCGTGTAAAGGAAATCTGCACTACAATGAAGTCTCACTGCCCCCCGGTCAAAAGGGCCATCTGAAAAAAGTGTAAAATCCAGAAAGGCAGAACAGGTCATGGAGAACAGGGAGCCTTGTTATGCTGATGGGCGGGATGTAAATTGCCAACAGCCACTCTGGAGAAGTGTATGGTGTTTCCTGAAACACGTAGGAAACACAGCAACACAGCCTATGGCACTTCCACTTAGGGTCCTATAGCTTAGGGAAATTAAAATCAAAAACACACAGCCACCCCAAAGTTTGGGACGGCTCTGTTTACAAGAACCTTGTCTACGGAACAAGTTAAATATCAGAGAAAGCAAAAAATGGATAAAGAAGTTGTGGTACGCACGTACAATGGAATATCACTCAGCAATGAAATCTACGTCATGAGGCACGTAGCGGCATAATGAGTGGATTCCGGTACAACGATTCTACGAGAAATAATTCACACAGAAAAAGAAACATCATAAGATATCACTAATACACGGAACGTAAACTTGGCTACACAAGAACTGAATTACAAAACAGAACAGGGTCTCAAATTTAGAAAACCAACTTATGCTTGCTTATGGGGAAATGTGAGTTGGGGTGCTGCATCAAACCAGAGATTGAAATTAGCACAGATACCGTTCCATAAGCCAAATATATAATAGACAAGACCTACTCCTTGCTCAACGAAATGGAATCAAGACCCCATATTCAACGCCTGGGAATATACCTGACAAATAAGAATCTTAAGACCCATGGATTTATATGTCTCCATTAGGAAGTCTAGCGTGTGTACAGTGGCCTAAACGCAGCAGGGAAAATCCAATAAATCCCATTAACAAAATAAATTTCAAAAACAAAACACAATGACAGTGAAATAGACAGCAATTCTTAAATAATTCATTCAGGGCTTGTGATGCAACCTGGATTTACCACATCTACACCCAGAGCTGGTTGAGACATAAGGCTGGACACTTCGGGCTGATAGCATTGGTGATGTTTGGTGAGCAAACGCAGACCCTTTGAAGTCATACTGCATGGTACCCATTCCATGGGTCCCAACTCTCCAGGTTTAATGGATTCTTCCTTCAGCTAAAACATGCATGGGAAACCCAGAGTATGTTCCACCGTGTGATTGGGAAACGTTTTCAAATGCATCTCAGGTATCATCTCCTGGTACTCGGGTGCACCGTTCCAGACACTTTACTAACACTCTCCCCACTTGGAAAGTCAGTGCCTTTAACCTTCTGTTTGGCACAGTTTGCAATTTCTGCGCAAGATGAACAGGAATAGGGAGAAGCAATGAGAGACTAGTTGTAGGTGTCTGCACGGGCAAATGGAACGCTCATTTCCCACCAGGAAGAGGAATTAACCAAAGGCTCAGCGTGCCCTGCCAGAACCAGATTAGGGCCTGAAGCAATCCTGCGGTTTTGCGACCAGCTCACAAGAAAGCGAGTTGAAGAAAGGAGCTCAGGGGCACTGTAATTCAAAATCCTGCAGAGTTATGAATGACAGCTATCGTCCAAAAACGTATTGAAGTAAGTCTTCTAAGAGGACTTGAAAGCGGGGCAGAATTTCAGGAAAACGATTTCAGGGAGTAGACTGGAATTGCACTTAAAGGATAGGAAAAGAGGCAGAATGTCGACAGTGATGCACTTGGACAAAAAGGGCGTATGCGTTTTTTCCTGAATATATTCAGGAAAAAACGCATTCGCCCTTTTTGGACAAGCAAGCAAGCGTGTCAAGGAAATCTGCACTACAATGAAGTCTCACTGCCCCCGGTCAAAAGGGCCATCTGAAAAAAGTGTAAAATCCAGAAAGGCAGGAGAGGTCATGGAGAACAGGGAGCCTTGTTATGCTGATGGGCGGGATGTAAATTGCCAACAGCCACTCTGGAGAAGTGTATGGTGTTTCCTGAAACACGTAGGAAACAAAGCAACACAGCCTATGGCACTTCCACTTAGGGTCCTATAGCTTAGGGAAATTAAAATCAAAAACACACAGCCACCCCAAAGTTTGGGACGGCTCTGTTTACAAGAACCTCGTCTACGGTACAAGTTAAATATCCGAGAAAGCAAAAAATGGATAAAGAAGTTGTGGTACGTACGTACAATGTAATATCACTCAGCAATCAGATCTACGTCATCAGGCCCGTATCGGCATAATGAGTGGATTCAGGTATGACGATTCTACGAGAAATAAGTCACACAAAAAAAGAAACATCGTAAGATATCACTAATACACGGAACGTAAACTTGGCTACACATGAACTGAATTACAAAACAGAACAGGGTCTCAAATTTAGAAAACCAACTTATGCTTGCTTATGGGGAAAGGTGAGTTGGGGTGCTGCATCAAACCAGAGATTGAAATTAGCACAGATACCGTTCCATAAGCCAAATATATAATAGACAAGACCTACTCCTTGCTCAACGAAATGGACTCAACACCACATATTCAACGCCTGGGAATATACCTGACAAGTAAGAATCTTAAGACCCATGGATTTATATATCTCCATAAGGAAATCAAGCGTGTGTACAGCGGCCTAAACGCAGCAGTGAAAATCCGATAAATCCCATTATCAAAATAAATTTCACAAACACAACACAATGACAGTGAAATAGAGAGCAATTCTTAAATAATTCATTCAGGGCTTGTGATGCAACCTGGATTTAAAACATCTACATCCAGAGCTGGGTGAGACATAAGGCTGGACACTTCGGTCTGATAGCATTGGTGAGGTTCGGTGAGCAAACGCAGACCCTTTGAAGTCATACTGCATGGTACCCATTCCATGGGTCCCAACTCTCCAGGTTTAAGGGATTCTTCCTTCAGCTAAAACATGCATGGGAAACCCAGAGTATGGTCCACCGTGTGATTGGGAAAGGTTTTCAAATGCATCTCAGGTTTCGTCCCCTGGTACTCGGGTTCACCATTCCAGACGCTTTACTAACACTCTCCCCACTTGGAGAGACAGTGCCTTTAACCTCCTGTTTGGCACAGTTTGCAATTTCTGCGCACGATGAACAGGAATACGGACAACCAATGAGAGACTAGCTGTAGGTGTCTGCACGGGCAAATGGAACGCTCATTTCCCACCAGGAAGAGGAATTAACCAAAGGCTCAGCATGCCCTGCCGGAACCAGATCAGGGCCTGAATCAATCCTGCGGTTTTGCGGCCAGCTCACAAGAAAGCGAGTTGAAGAAAGGAGCTCAGGGGCACTGTAATTCACACACCTGCAGAGTTATGAATGACAGCTGTCGTCCAAAAATGTATTGAAGTAATTCTTCGAAGACGACTGAAAGCGGGGCAGAATTTCATGAAAACGATTTCAGGGGGTAGACTGGAATTGCACTTAAAGCATAGGAAAAGAGGCAGAATGTCGACAATGATGCACTTGGCCAAAAAGGGCGTATGCGTTTTTTCCTGAATATATTCAGGAAAAAACGCATACGCCCTTTTTGGCCAACCAAGCAAGCGTGTAAAGGAAATCTGCATTACAATGAAGTCTCACTGCCCCACGGTCCAAACAGCCATCTGAAACAAGTGTAAAATCCAGAAAGGCAGGACAGGTCATGGAGAAGAGGGAGCCTTGTTATGCTGATGGGCGGGATGTAAATTGCCAACAGCCACTCTGGAGAAGTGTATGGTGTTTCCTGAAACACGTAGGAAACAAAGCAACACAGCCCATGGCAATTCCACTTAGGGTCCTATAGCTTAGGGAAATTAAAATCCAAAACACACAGCCACCCCAAAATTTGGGACGGCTCTGTTTACAAGAACCTCGTCTACGGTACAAGTTAAATATCCGAGAAAGCAAAAAATGGATAAAGAAGTTGTGGTACGTACGTACAATGTAATATCACTCAGCAATGAGATCTACGTCATCAGGCCCGAAGTGGCATAATGAGTGGATTCCGGTACGACGATTCTACGAGAAATAAGTCACACAGAAAAAGAAATATCATAAGATATCACTAATACACGGAACGTAAACTTGGCTACACATGAACTGAATTACAAAACAGAACAGGGTCTCAAATTTAGAAAACCAACTTATGCTTGCTTATGGGGAAAGGTGAGTTGGGGTGCTGCATCAAACCAGAGATTGAAATTAGCACAGATACCATTCCAGAAGCAAAATATATAATAGACAAGACCTACTCTTTGCTCAACGAAATGGACTCAACACCCCATATTCAACGTCTGGGAATATACCTGACAAGTAAGAATCTTAAAACCCATGGATTTATACGTCTCCATAAGGAAGTCAAGCGTGTGTACAGGGGCTTAAACGCAGCAGTGAAAATCCGATAAATCCCATTATCAAAATAAATTTCACAAACACAACACAATGACAGTGAAATAGAGAGCAATTCTTAAATAATTCATTCAGTGCTTGTGATGCAACCTGGATTTACCACATCTACACCCAGAGCTGGGTGAGACATAATGCTGGACACTTCGGGCTAATAGCATTGGTGAGGTTGGTTGAGCAAACGCAGATCCTTTGAAGTCATACTCCATGGTAGCCATTCCATGGGTCCCAACTCTCCAGGTTTAAGGGATTCTTCCTTCAGCTAAAACATGCATGGGAAACCCAGAGTATGGTCCACTGTGTGATTGGGAAACATTTTCAAATGTATCTCAGGTTTCGTCCCCTGGTACTCGGGTGCACCGTTCCAGACACTTTACTAAAACTCTCCCCACTTGGAGAGTCAGTGCCTTTAACCTCCTGTTAGGCACAATTTGCAATTTCTGCACAAGATGAACAGGAATAGGGAGAAGCAATGAGAGACTAGTTGTAGGTGTCTGCATGGGCAAATGGAACACTCATTTCCCACCAGGAAGAGGAATTAACCAAAGGCTCAGCGTGCCCTGCCGGAAAAAGATTAGGGCCTGAAGCAATCCTGCGGTTTTGCGGCCAGCTCACAAGAAAGCGAGTTGAAGAAAGGAGCTCAGGGGCACTGTAATTCACAAACCTGCAGTGTTATGAATGACAGCTATGGTCCAAAAATGTATTGAAGTAGGTCTTCGAAGAGGACTGAAAGTGGGTCAGAATTTCAGGAAAACGATTTCAGGGGGTAGACTGGAATTGCACTTAAAGCATAGGAAAAGAGGCAGAATGTCGACAATGATGCACTTGGCCAAAAAGGGCGTATGCGTTTTTTCCTGAATATATTCAGGAAAAAACGCATACGCCCTTTTTGGCCAACCAAACAAGCGTGTAAAGGAAATCTGCACTACAATGTAGTCTCACTGCCCCCCGGACTAAAGGGCCATCTGAAAAAAGTGTAAAAGCCAGAAAGCAGGACAGCTCATGGAGAACAGGGAGTCTTGTTATGCTGATGGGCGGGATTTAAATTGCCAACAGCCACTCTGGAGAAGTGTATGGTGTTTCCTGAAACACGTAGGAAACAAAGCAACACAGCCTATGGCACTTCCACTTATGGTCCTATAGCTTAGGGAAATTAAATTCAAAAACACACAGCCACACCAAAGTTTGGGACGGCTCTGTTTACAAGAACCTCGTCTACGGTACAAGTTAAATATCCAAGAAAGCAAAAAATGGATAAGGAAGTTGTGGTACGTACGTACAATGGAATATCACTCAGCAATGAGATCTACGTCATCAGGCCCATAGCGGCATAATGAGTGGATTCAGGTACGACGATTCTACGAGAAATAAGTCACACAGAAAAAGAAACATCATAAGATATCACTAATACACGGAACATAAACTTGGCTACACATGAACTGAATTACAAAACAGAACAGGGTCTCAAATTTAGAAAACCAACTTATGCTTGCTTATGGGGAAAGGTAAGTTGGGGTGCTGCATAAAACCAGAGATTGAAATTAGCACAGATACCGTTCCATAAGCCAAATATATAATAGACAAGACCTACAGTTGCTCAACGAAATGGACTCAACACCCCATATTCAACGCCTGGGAATATACCTGACAAGTAAGAATGTTAAGACCCATGGATTTATATGTCTCCATAAGGAAGTCAAGCGTGTGTACAGTGGCCTAAACGCAGCAGTGAAAATCCGATAAATCCCATTAACAAAATAAATTTCACAAACAAACACAATGACAGTGAAATAGAGCAATTCTTAAATAATTCATTCAGGGCTTGTGATGCAACCTGGATTTACCATATCTACACCCAGAGCTGGTTGAGACATAAGGCTGGACACTTTGGGCTGATAGCATTGGTGAGGTTTGGTGAGCAAATGCAGACCCTTTGAAGTCATACTGCATGGTACCCATTCCATGCGTCCCAACTCTCCAGGTTTAAGGGATTCTTCCTTCAGCTAAAACATGAATGGGAAACCCAGAGTATGTTCCACCGTGTGATTGGGAAACGTTTTCAAATGCATCTCAGGTTTCGTCCCCTGGTACTCGGGTGCACCGTTCCAGACACTTTACTAAAACACTCCCCAATTGGAAAGTCAGTGCCTTTAAACTCCTGTTTGGCACAGTTTGCACTTTCTGCGCAAGATGAACAGGGATAGGGAGAACCAATGAGAGACTAGCTGTAGGTGTCTGCACGGGCAAATGGAACGCTCATTTCCCACCAGGAAGAGGAATTAACCAAAGGCTCAGCATGCCCTGCCGGAACCAGAAGAATGCCTGAAGCAATCCTGCGGTTTTGCGGCCAGCTCACAAGAAAGCGAGTTGAAGAAAGGAGCTCAGGGGCACTGTAATTCACAAACCTGCAGAGTTATGAATGACAGCTATCGTCCAAAAATATATTGAAGTAAGTCGTCGAAGAGGACTTGAAAGCGGGGCAGAATTTCAGGAAAACGATTTCCGGGGTCAGACTGGAATTACACTTAAAGCATAGGAAAAGAGGCAGAATGTCCACAATGATGCACTTGGCCAAAAAGGGCATATGCGCTTTTTCCTGAATATATTCAGGAAAAAACGCATACGCCCTTTTTGGCCAACCAAGGAAGCGTGTCAAGGAAATCTGCAATGCAATGAAGTCTCACTGCCCACCTGTCAAAAGGGCCATCTGAAAAAAGTGTAAAATCCAGAAAGGCAGGACAGGTCATGGAGAAGAGGGAGCCTTGTTATGCTGATGGGCGGGATGTAAATTGCCAACAGCCACTCTGGAGAAGTGTATGGTGTTTCCTGAAACACGTAGGAAACAAAGCAACACAGCCTATGGCACTTCCACTTAGGGTCCTATAGCTTAGGGAAATTAAAATCAAAAACACACAGCCACCCCAAAGTTTGGGACGGCTCTGTTTACAAGAACCTTGTCTACGGTACAAGTTAAATATCAGAGAAAGCAAAAAATGGATAAAGAAGTTGTGGTACGCACGTACAATGGAATATCACTCAGCAATGAAATCTACGTCATGAGGCACGTAGCGGCATAATGAGTGGATTCAGGTACGACGATTCTACGAGAAATAATTCACACAGAAAAAGAAACATCATAAGATATCACTAATACACGGAACGTAAACTTGGCTACACATGAACTGAATTACAAAACAGAAGAGGGTCTGAAATTTAGAAAACCAACTTATGCTTGCTTATGGGGAAATGTGAGTTGGGGTGCTGCATCAAACCAGAGATTGAAATTAGCACAGATACCGTTCCATAAGCCAAATATATAATAGACAAGACCTACTCCTTGCTAAACGAAATGGACTCAACACCCCATATTCAACGCCTGGGAATATACCTGACAAGTAAGAATGTTAAGACCCATGGATTTATATGTCTCCATAAGGAAATCAAGCGTGTGTACAGCGGCCTAAACGCAGCAGTGAAAATCCGATAAATCCCATTATCAAAATTAATTTAAAAACAAAACACAATGACAGTGAAATAGACAGCAATTCTTAAATAATTCATTCAGGGCTTGTGATGCAACCTGGATTTACCACATCGACACCCAGAGCTGGGTGAGACATAAGGCTGGACACATCGGGCTGATAGCATTGGTGAGGTTCGTTGAGCAAACGCAGACCCTTTGAAGTCATACTGCATGGTACCCATTCCATGGGTCCCAACTCTCCAGGTTTAAGGGATTCTTCCTTCAGCTAAAACATGCATGGGAAACCCAGAGTATGGTCCACCGTGTGATTGGGAAACGTTATCAAATGCATCTAAAGTTTCGTCCCCTGGTACACGGGTTCACCGTTCCAGACGCTTTACTAACACTCTCCCCACATGGAGAGTCTGTGCCTTTAACCTCCTGTTTGGCACAGTTTGTAATTTCTGCGCAAGATGAACAGGAATAGGAAGAACCAATGAGAGACTAGCTGTAGGGGTCTGCACGGGCAAATGGAACGCTCATTTCCCACCAGGAAGACGGATTCACCAAAGGCTCAGCGTGCCCTGCCGGAACCAGATTAGGGCCTGAAGCAATCCTGCGGTTTTGCGGCCAGCTCACAAGAAAGCGAGTTGAAGAAAGGAGCTCAGGGGCACTGTAATTCACAAACCTGCAGAGTTATGAATTACAGCTATCGTCCAAAAATGTATTGAAGTAAGTCTTCGAAGAGGACTTGAAAGCGGGGCAGAATTTCAGGAAAACGATTTCAGGGAGTGGACTGGAATTGCACTTAAAGCATAGGAAAAGAGGCAGAATGTCCACAATGATGCACTTGGCCAAAAAGGGCATATGCGCTTTTTCCTGAATATATTCAGGAAAAAACGCATACGCCCTTTTTGGCCAACCAAGCAAGTGTGTCAAGGAAATCTGCACTGCAATGAAGTCTCACTGCCCCACTGTCAAAAGGGCCATCTGAAAAAAGTGTAAAATCCAGAAAGGCAGGACAGGTCATGGAGAAGAGGGAGCCTTGTTATGCTGATGGGCGGGATGTAAATTGCCAACAGCCACTCTGGAGAAGTGTATGGTGTTTCCTGAAACACGTAGGAAACAAAGCAACACAGCCTATGGCACTTCCACTTAGGGTCCTATAGCTTAGGGAAATTAAAATCAAAAACACACAGCCACCCCAAAGTTTGGGACGGCTCTGTTTACAAGAACCTCGTCTACGGTACAAGTTAAATATCCGAGAAAGCAAAAAATGGATAAAGAAGTTGTGGTACGTACGTACAAAGGAATAACACTCAGCACTGAAATCTACGTCATCAGGCCCGTAGCGGCATAATGAGTGGATTCAGGTACGACGATTCTACGAGAAATAAGTCACACAGAAAAAGAAACATCATAAGATATCACTAATACACGGAAGGTAAACTTGGCTACACATGAACTGAATTACAAAACATAACAGGGTCTCAAATTTAGAAAACCAACTTATGCTTGCTTATGGGGAAAGGTGAGTTGGGGTGCTGCATAAAACCAGAGATTGAAATTAGCACAGATACCGTTCCATAAGCCAAATATATAATAGACAAGACCTACTCCTTGCTCAACGAAATGGAATCAAGACCCCATATTCAACGCCTGGGAATATACCTGACAAGTAAGAATGTTAAGACCCATGGATTTATATGTCTCCATAAGGAAATCAAGCGTGTGTACAGCGGCCTAAACGCAGCAGTGAAAATCCGATAAATCCCATTATCAAAATAAATTTCAAAAACAAAACACTATGACAGTGAAATAGAGAGCAATTCTTAAATAATTCATTCAGGGCTTGTGATGCAACCTGGATTTACCACATCTACACCCAGAGCTGGGTGAGATATAAGGCTGGACACTTCGGGCTGATAGCATTGGTGAGGTTCGGTGAGCAAACGCAGACCCTTTGAAGTCATGCTGCATGGTAGCCACTCCATGGGTCCCAACTCTCCAGGTTTAAGGGATTCTTCTTTCAGCTAAAACATGCATGGGAAACCCAGAGTATGGTCCACCGTGTGATTGGGAAACGTTTTCAAATGCATCTCAGGTTTCGTCCCCTGGTACACGGGTTCACCATTCCAGACGCTTTACTAACACTCTCCACACTTGGAGAGTCAGTGCCTTTAACCTCCTGTTTGGCACAGTTTGCACTTTCTGCGCAAGATGAACAGGAATAGGGAGAACCAATGAGAGACTAGCTGTAGGTGTCTGCACGGGCAAATGGAACGCTCATTTCCCACCAGGAAGAGGAATTAACCAAAGGCTCAGCGTGCCCTGCCGGAACCAGAAGAAGGCCTGAAGCAATCCTGCGGTTTTGTGGCCAGCACACAAGAAAGCGAGTTGAAGAAAGGAGCACAGGGGCACTGTAATTCATAAACCTGCAGAGTTATTAATGACAGCTATCGTCCAAAAATATATTGAAGTAAGTCGTCGAAGAGGACTTGAAAGCGGGGCAGAATTTCAGGAAAACGATTTCACGGGGCAGACTGGAATTACACTTAAAGCATAGGAAAAGAGGCAGAATGTCAACATTGATGCACTTGGCCAAAAAGGGCTTATGCGTTTTTTCCTGAATATATTCAGGAAAAAACGCATACGCACTTTTTGGCCAACCAAGCAAGCGTGTAAAGGAAATCTGCACTACAATGAAGTCTCACTGCCCCACGGTCAAAAGGGCCATCTAAAACTAGTGTAAAATCCAGAAAGGCAGGACAGGTCATGGAGAACAGGGAGCATTGTTATGCTGATGGGCGGGATGTAAATTGCCAACAGCCACTCTGGAGAAGTGTATGGTGTTTCCTGAAACACGTAGGAAACAAAGCAACACAGCCTATGGCAATTCCACTTATGGTCCTATAGCTTAGGGAAATTAAAATCAAAAACACACAGCCACCCCAAAATTTGGGACGGCTCTGTTTACAAGAACCTCGTCTACAGTACAAGTTAAATATCCGACAGAGCAAAAAATGGATAAAGATGTTGTGGTACGCACGTACAATGGAATATCACTCAGCAATAAGATCTACGTCATCAGGCCCGTAGCGGCATAATGAGTGGATTCACGTACGACGACTCTACGACAAATAATTCACACAGAAATAGAAACATCATAAGATATCACTAATACACGGAACGTAAACTTGGCTACACATGAACTGAATTACAAAACAGAACAGGGTCTCAAATTTAGAAAACCAACTTATGCTTGCTTATGGGGAAAGGTGAGTTGGGGTGCTGCATCAAACCAGAGATTGAAATTAGCACAGATACCGTTCCATAAGCCAAATATATAATAGAGAAGACTTACTCCTTGCTCAACGAAATGGACTCAACACCACATATTCAATGCCTGGGAATATACCTGACAAGTAAGAATCTTAAGACCCATGGATTTATATGTCTCCATAAGGAAATCAAGCGTGTGTACAGCGGCCTAAACGCAGCAGTGGAAATCCGATAAATCCCATTAACAAAATAAATTTCACAAACACAACACAATGACAGTGAAATAGAGAGCAATTCTTAAATAATTCATTCAGGGCTTGTGATGCAACCTGGATTTACCTCATCTACACCCAGAGCTGGGTGAGACATAATGCTGGACACTTCGGGCTGATAGCATTGGTGAGGCTGGTTGAGCAAACACAGATCCTTTGAAGTCATACTGCATGGTAGCCATTCCATGGGTCCCAACTCTCCAGGTTTAAGGGATTCTTCCTTCAGCTAAAACATGCATGGGAAACCCAGAGTATGGTCCACCGTGTGATTGGGAAACGTTTTCAAATGGATTTCAGGTTATGTCCCATGGTACTCGGGTGCACCATTCCAGACACTTTACTGACACTCTCCCCACTTGGAAAGTCAGTGCCTTTAACCTCCTGTTTGGCACAGTTTGCAATTTCTGCGCAAGATGAACAGGAATAGGGAGAACCAATGAGAGACTAGCTGTAGGTGTCTGCACGGGCAAATGGAATGCTCATTTCCCACCAGGAAGAGGAATTAACCAAAGGCTCAGCAAGCCCTGCCGGAACCAGATTAGGGCCTGAAGCAATCCTGCGGTTTTGCGGCCAGCTCACAAGAAAGCGAGTTGAAGAAAGGAGCTCAGGGGCACTGTAATTCACAAACCTGCCGAATTATGAATGACAGCTATCGTCCAAAAATATATTGAAGGAAGTCTTCGATGTGGACTTGAAGCGGGGCAGAATTTCAGAAAAATGATTTCAGGGGGTAGACTGGAATTGCACTTAAAGCATAGGAAAAGAGGCAGAATGTCGACAATGATGCACTTGGCCAAAAAGGGCGTATGCGTTTTTTCCTGAATATATTCAGGAAAAAACGCATACGCCCTTTTTGGCCAACCAAGCAAGCCTGTAAAGGAAATCTGCACTACAATGAAGTCTCACTGCCCCCCGGACTAAAGGGCCATCTGAAAAAAGTGTAAAAGCCAGAAAGGCAGGACAGGTCATGGAGAACAGGGAGCCTTGTTATGCTGATGGGCGGGATTTAAATTGCCAACAGCCACTCTCGAGAAGTGTATGGTGTTTCCTGAAACACGTAGGAAACAAAGCAACACAGCCTATGGCACTTCCACTTAGGGTCCTATAGCTTAGGGAAATTAAAATCAAAAACACACAGCCACCCCAAAGTTTGGGACGGCTCTGTTTACAAGAACCTCGTCTACGGTACAAGTTAAATATCCAAGAAAGCAAAAAATGGATAAGGAAGTTGTGGTACGTACGTACAATGGAATATCACTCAGCCATGAGATCTACGTCATCAGGCCCGTAGTGGCATAATGAGTGGATTCAGGTACGACGATTCTACGAGAAATAAGTCTCACAGAAAAAGAAACATCATAAGATATCACTAATACACGGAACGTAAACTTGGCTACACATGAACTGAATTACAAAACAGAACAGGGTCTCAAATTTAGAAAACCAACTTATGCTTGCTTATGGGGAAAGGTGAGTTGGGGTGCTGCATAAAACCAGAGATTGAAATTACCACAGATACCGTTCCATAAGCCAAATATATAATAGACAAGACCTACTCCTTGCTCAACGAAATGGAATCAAGACCCCATATTCAACGCCTGGGAATATGCCTGACAAATAAGAATCTTAAGACCCATGGATTTATATGTCTCCATTAGGAAATCAAGCGTGTGTACAGCGGCCTAAACGCAGCAGTGAAAATCCGATAAATCCCATTATCAAAATAAATTTCAAAAACAAAACACTATGACAGTGAAATAGAGAGCAATTCTTAAATAATTCATTCAGGGCTTGTGATGCAACCTGGATTTACCACATCTACACCCAGAGCTGGGTGAGATATAAGGCTGGACACTTCGGGCTGATAGCATTGGTGAGGTTCGGTGAGCAAACGCAGACCCTTTGAAGTCATGCTGCATGGTAGCGATTCCATGGGTCCCAACTCTCCAGGTTTAAGGGATTCTTCCTTCAGCTAAAACATGCATGGGAAACCCAGAGTATGGTCCACCGTGTGATTGGGAAACGTTTTCAAATGCATCTAAGGTTTCGTCCCCTGGTACCCGGGTTCACCGTTCCAGACGCTTTACTAACACTCTCCCCACAAGGAGAGTCTGTGCCTTTAACCTCCTGTTTGGCACAGTTTGCAATTTCTGCGCAAGATGAACAGGAATAGGGAGAACCAATGAGAGACTAGCTGTAGGGGTCTGCACGGGCAAATGGAACGCTCATTTCCCACCAGGAAGACGGATTCACCATAGGCTCAGCGTGCCCTGCCGGAACCAGATTAGGGCCTGAAGCAATCCTGCGGTTTTGCGGCCAGCTCACAAGAAAGCGAGTTGAAGAAAGGAGCTCAGGGGCACTGTAATTCACAAACCTGCAGAGTTATGAATTACAGCTATCGTCCAAAAATGTATTGAAGTAAGTCTTCGAAGAGGACTTGAAAGCGGGGCAGAATTTCAGGAAAACGATTTCAGGGAGTGGACTGGAATTGCACTTAAAGCATAGGAAAAGAGGCAGAATGTCCACAATGATGCACTTGGCCAAAAAGGGCGTATGCGTTTTTTCCTGAATATATTCAGGAAAAAACGCATACGCCCTTTTTGGCCAACCAAGCAAGCGTGTCAAGGAAATCTGCACTGCAATGAAGTCTCACTGCCCCCCTGTCAAAAGGGCCATCTGAAAAAAGTGTAAAATCCAGAAAAGCAGGACAGGTCATGGAGAAGAGGGAGCCTTGTTATGCTGATGGGCGGGATATAAATTGCCAACAGCCACTCTGGAGAAGTGTATGGTGTTTCCTGAAACACGTAGGAAACAAAGCAACACAGCCTATGGCACTTCCACTTAGGGTCCTATAGCTTAGGGAAATTAAAATCAAAAACACACAGCCACCCCAAAGTTTGGTACGGCTCTGTTTATAAGAACCTTGTCTACGGTACAAGTTAAATATCAGAGAAAGCAAAAAATGGATAAAGAAGTTGTGGTACGCACGTACAATGGAATATCACTGAGCAATGAAATATGTGTCATCAGGCCCCTAGCGGCATAATGGATGGATTCAAGTACGATGATTCAACGATAAATAATCACACAGAAAAAGAAAGATCATAAGATATCACTGATACACGGAACGTAAACTTGGCTACACATGAACTGAATTACAAAACAGAACAGGGTCTCAAATTTAGAAAACCAACTTATGCTTGCTTATGGGGAAAGGTGAGTTGGGGTGCTGCATAAAACCAGAGATTGAAATTAGTACAGATACCGTTCCATAAGCCAAATATATAATACACAAGACCTACTCCTTGCTCAACGAATTGGACTCAACACCCCTTATTCAACGCCTGGGAATATACCTGACAAGTAAGAATCTTAAAACCCATGGATTTATATGTCTCCATAAGGAAATCAAACATGTGTACAGCTTCCTAAACACAACAGTGAAAATCCGATAAATCCCATTATCAAAATAAATTTCACAAACACAACACAATGACAGTGAAATAGAGAGCAATTCTTAAATAATTCATTCAGGGCTTGTGTTGCAACCTGGATTTACCACATCTACACCCAGAGCTGGGTGAGACATAAGGCCGGACACTTTGGGCTGATAGCGTTGGTGAGGTTCGGTGAGCAAACCCAGACCCTTTGAAGTCATACTGCATGGTACCCATTCCATGGTCCCAACTCTCCAGGTTTAAGGGATTCTTCCTTCAGCTAAAACATGCATGGGAAACCCAGAGTATGGTCCACCGTGTGATTGGGAAACGTTTTCAAATCCATCTCAGATTTCGTCCCCTGGTTCTCGGGTTCACCATTCCAGACGCTTTACTAACACTCTCCCCACATGGAGAGTCAGTGCCTTTAACTTCCTGTTTGGCACAGTTTGCAATTTCTGTGCAAGATGAACAGGAATAGGGAGAACCAATGAGAGACTAGCTGTAGGTGTCTGCACGGGCAAATGGAACGCTCGTTTCCCACAAGAAAGGGGAAATAGCCAAAGGCTCAGCGTGCCCTGCCAGAACCAGTTTAGGGCCTGAAGCAATCCTGCGGTTTTGCGGCCAGCTCACAAGAAAGCGAGTTGAAGAAAGGAGCTCAGGGGCACTGTAATTCACAAACCTGCAGAGTTATAAATGACAGCTATCATCCAAAAATATATTGAAGTAAGGCTACAAAGAGGACTTGAACCTGGGGCAGAATTCCAGGACTACAATTTCACGAGGTAGAAGGGAAATCCTCTGAAAATATAGGAAAAGAGTCAGAATGTCGACAATGTTGCACTTGGTCAAAAAGGGCATATGCGTTTTTTCCAGGGCCCTCATTAAAGAGGGTAGGAGGCTCCCAGTATGCTTCAGTGGCCAACAGAAGACCCACGTCGCCAAGGCGACGTGAGCCATCCATGCAGGAGTGACCTCACATCAGAGGGCCCACCTCACAGAAGGCTAAGGAACCCAGGAAGGATCAGACCCTCACCAGAGTGCCCACAACAGCAAGGGGCTGGGCACCAGGCAGGAGTGTCCTCACACCCGTGGGACCACATCATCGAAAGTTGAGGTACCCAGCACATGTGGCCTCAAACCAGAGGACCCACATCACCATGGGTCTCGGAGCGAGGCAGGCAGGATTAACCTCCCAACACATGGCCCATTGTATAAAAAAGGTGAGGAATCCAGGCGTTGGAACATCCCAGCAGGCGGCCCAGATCACCGAGGCTATCGATCCAGGCAGTGATGAACTCACAACAGAGGGCCCTCATCGTGATACTGTAAGCAACCCAGCCGTTGTGACCTCAGAGCACAAGGCCCACATCCCCATGGGGGAGGGAACCAAGCAGGAGTGTCATCGCACCAGTGGGCACACATCAGAAAATGTGGGGAGCCCAGCAGTTAGGGCCAGACGCCAGAGGGCCCTCATCACTGAGGAGAGGAGGCTCCCAGCAAGCTCCAACTGCTACCAGAGGGCTGACGTCGCCAATGCGGTGTGTGCCAGCCAGGCAGGAGTGACCTCAGAGCAGAGGGCCAACCACACAAAAGTGTGAGGAACCCAAAGAGGATCAGACTCTCACCAGAGGGCCCACATCACCAAGGGAATGGAAACCAGGCAGGAGTGTCCTCACACCAGTGGGGCCACATCACCGAAATGTGATGGACCCAGCACACGTGGCCTCAAACTAGAGGACACACATCACCAAGGGGCTGGGAGTGAGGCAGGCAGGAGGAGCCTCAAAACAGAGGGCCCATAGAATAAAAAAGGTGAGGAATCCCGCAGTTGGAACCTCCCAGCAGGCGGCCAGGAGCAGCGAGGATATGGGATCCAGGCCTGACTGAACACAAAACAGAGGGCCCTCATCATGAAACTGTGAGCAACCCAGCCGTTGGGACCTCAGAGCAGAAGGCCCACATTCCCATGTGGTTGGGAACCTGGCAGGAGTGTACTCGCACCACAGGGCGCACATTAGAGAATTTTGGGAGCCCAAAAGTTAGGGCCTGACGCCAGAGGGCCCTCATCACCGAGGAGAGGAAGCTCCCAGCAGGCTCCAACTGCCACAAGAGGTCCGACGTTGCCAAGGTGGGGTGTGCCAGCCAGGCAGGAGTGACCTCACAGCAGAGGGTCCACCTCACAGAAGGGTGAGGAACCCAGCCAGGATCAGACTCTCACCAGAGGGCCCACATCACCAAGGGGATAGGAACCAGGCAGGAGTGTCCTCACACCAGTGGGGCCACATAATCGAAAGGTGAGGGACCCAGCACACGTAGCCTCAAACCAGAGGACACACATCACCAAGGGGCTGGGAGTCAGGCAGGCAGGAGGAGTCTCAAAACAGAGGGCCCATAGAAGAAAAAAGGTGAGGAATCCCGCAGTTGGAACCTCCCCGCAGGCAGCCAGGAGCAGCGAGGCTATTGGATCCAGGGCGGAGTGAACTCACACCAGAGGACCCTCATCATGAAACTGAGCAACCCACCGTTGGGACCTCAGAGCAGAAGGCCCACATTCCCATGGGGTTGGGAACCTGGCAGGAGTGTAGTCGCACCACAGGGCGCACATCAGAAAATTTTGGGAGCCCAGGAGTTAGGGTCTGACGCCAGAGGGCCCTCATTACCGAGGGGTGGAGACCCCCAGCAGGCACCAACTCCCAACTGAGGGCCCACGTCGCCAAGGTGATGTGTGCCAGCCAGGCAGGAGTGACCTCACAGCAGAGGATCTACCTCACAGAAGGGTGAGGAAACCAGCCAGGATAAGACTCTCACCAGAGAGCCCACATCACCAAGGGGATCGGAAAAAGGCAGCAGTGTCCTCACACCAGTGTGGCCACATTATAGAAAGGTGAGGAACCCAGCACATGTGGCCTAAACCAGAGGACCCACATTTCCAAGGTGCTCCGAGTGAGGCAAGCAGGAGTAGCCTAACAACACAGGGCCCACAGAATAAAAAATGTGAGGAATCCAGCAGTTTGAACCTCCCAGCAGGTGGCCCAGAGCACGGAGTCTATGGGATCCAGGCCACAGTGAACTCACAGCAGAGGGCCCACATCATGAAACTGTGAGCAACCCAGCCGGTGGAACCTCAGAGCAGAAGACCCACATCCCCATGGGGATAGGAACCTCGCAGGAGTGTCCTCGCACAACTTAACACGTATCAGAAAATGTGGGAACCCAGCAGTTAGGGCCTGACGCCAGAGGGCCCTCATCACCGAGGAGAGGAGGCTACCAGCAGGCTCCAAATGCCACCAGAGGGCCGACGTCACCAAGGCAATGGGAGCAAGCCAGGCAGGAGTTACCTCACAGCAGAGGGCCCACCTCACAGAAGTGTGAGGAACCCAACCAGGATCAGACTCTAACCAGAGGGCCCACATCACCAAGGGGATGGAAACCAGGCAGGAGTGTCCTCACACCAGTGGGGCCACATCAGCCAAAGGTGAGGAACACAGCACATGTGGCCTCAAATAAGGGGACACACATCACGAAAGGGCTGGGAGTGAGGCATGCAGGAGGAGACTCACAACAGAGGGCCCATAGAATAAAAAGGTGAGGAACCCCACAGTTGGAAGCTCCAAGCAGGTGGCCCAGAGCACCGAGGCTATGGGATCCATGCCGGAGTGAACTCACAGCAGAGGGCCCACGTTCTGACACTGTGAGCAACCCAGCCGTTGGGACCTCAGAGCAGAAAGCCAACATCCCCATGGGCATGGGACCCCGGCAGGAGTGTACTCGCACGACAGGGCGCACATCAGAAAATTTTGGGAGCCCATGAGTTAGGGCCTGACGCCAGAGGGCCCTCATTACCGAGGGGAGGAGACTCCCAGCAGGCACCAACTCCCAACTGAGGGCCCACATCGCCAAGGTGACGTGTGCCAGCCAGGCAGGAGTGACCTCACAGCAGAGGGTCTACCTCACAGAAGGGTGAGGAATCCAGCCAGGATCAGGCTCTCACCAGAGGGCCCCCATCACCAAGTGGATGGGAACCAGGCAGGAGTGTCCTCACACCAGTGGGGCCACATCAATAAAGGTGAGGAAACCGGCACATGTGGCCTCAAACCAGAGGACCTACATCACAAAGGGGCTGGGAGTGAGTCAGGAAGGAGGAGCATGAAAACACAGAACCCAAAGAATAGAAAAGGTAAGGAATTCAGCAGTAGTAACCTCCCAGCAGGCGGCTCAGAGCACAGACTCTATGGGATCTAGGCCTGAGTGAACTAACACCAGAGAGCCAACATCATGAAACGGTGAACAACACAGGTGTTGGGACCTTAGAGCAGAAGGCCCACATGCCCATGGGGATGGGAACCTGGCAGGAGTGCCCTCGCACCACTTAGGACGTATCAGAAAATGTGGGAACCCAGCAGTTAGGGCCTGATGCCAGAGGGCCTCATCACCGAGGGGAGGAGGCTCCCAGCAGGCTCCAACTGCCACCAGAGGTCCGACTTCGCCAAGGCGGGGTGTGCTAGCCAGGCAGGAGTGACCTCAGAGAAGAGGGCCCACCTCACAGAAGTGTGAGGAACCCAACCAGGATCAGACTCTCGCCGGAGGGACCACATCACCAAGGGGATGGGAAGCAGGCAGGAGTGTCCTCACACCAGTGGGGCCACATCATCAAAAGATGAGGAACCCATCACATGTGGCCTCAAACCAGAGGACACACATCACCAAGGGGCTGGGAGTGAGGCAGGTGTCTGGAGGGGCACATTTAACTCTAATTTCCCACCAGGAAGAGGAATTAACCAAAGGCTCAGAGTGCCGTGCCACACCCTGATTACGGCCTGAAGCAAACCTGCGGTTTTGTGGCCAGCTTTCAAGGAAGCGAGTTAAGAAAGGAAATCACGGGCACTGTAATTCACAAACCTGCAGAGTTATAAATGACAGCTATTGGCAAAAATATATTGAAGTAAGTCTGCAAAGAGGACTTGAAAACGAGGCAGAATTGAGGAATCATATTTCAGGAGGTAGATTGGAATTGCATTTAAAACATGTGAAAAGCGGCAGATCTTTGACAGTGATGCACTTGGACGAACAGTGCGTATACATTTTTTCCTGAATATATTCAGGAAAAAACGCATATGCCCTTTTTGGCCAACCAAGCACTCGAGCAATGGAAATCCGTACTACAATGAAGTCTCATTTCCCATTCGTCAAAAGGGCCATCTGAAAAAAGTGTAAAAACCAGAAACACAGGACAGGCCATGGAGAACAGGGAGCCTTGTTATGCTGATGGGCGGGATGTAAATTGCCAACAGACACTCTGGAGATGTTTATGGTGTATCCTGAAACATCTGAAAAACAAAGCTACGGAGACTAGGGCACTTCCACTTTTGGCCCTATAGCTTAGGAAAATTAAAATCAACAAGACACAGCCAACACAAAATTTAGGGCTGCTGTGTTTACAAGAACCTCGAGTCCAGTACAAATTAAATATCCCAGAAAGAAAAAAATGGATAAAGGAGTTGTGCTACTTACGTACAACGGAATATCACTCAGCAATGAAATCAATGTCATCAGGCCTGTAGCAGCAAATTGAGTGGATTTAAGTATGATGATTCTAAGAGAAATATGTCACACAGAGAAAGATAATTATCATAAGATATCACTAATAGAGGGAGTGTAAACTTGGCTACACATAAACTGAATTACAAAACCGAACAGTCTCACATTTAGATAAAAACTTATGCTTGCTTAAGGGGAAAGTTGAGTTGGGGTGCTGTATAAAACCAGAGATTGAAATTAGCACACATACCATTCCATAAGCCAAATATGTAATAGACAAGACCTACTCTTTGCTCAACGAAATAGACTCATCCATGGTGTATCACCTCACACCTGTTAGAATGGGCATCATCAGAAAATCTACAAACAACAAATGCTGGAAAGGGTGTGGAGATAAGGAACCCTCTTCCACTATTGTTGGGAATGTAAATTGATACAGTCACTGTGGAGAACATTATGGAGTTTCTTATAAAACTAAGAATAGAATTACCATATGATCCAGCAATCCCACTACTGGGCATATACCCAGACAAAACCATAAATCAAAAAGAGACATTCACCTCAATGTTCATTGCATCACTATTTACAATATCCAGGTAATGGAAGCAACCTAAATGCCCACAGACAGACGAATGCATAAAGATGTGGTACAAATATAAAATGGAATATTACTAAGCCATAAAAAGGAATGAAATTGGGTCATTTGTAGAGACGTTGATGGATCTAGAGACTGTCATACAGAGTGAAGTAAGTCAGAAATAGAAAAACAAATCTTGTATATTAATGCATATATGTGGAACCTAGAAAAATTATACAGATGAACCGTTTTTTAAGGCAGAAATAGAGCAACAGATGTAGACAACAAACGTATGGACACCAAGGGGGGAAAGCTGTTGGGGGGTGGTGGTGGGAGGATTGAGAGATTGGGATTGGCATGTATACATTTATATGTATAAAATAGATAACCAAAAAGAACCTGCTGTATAAAAAAATAAAATAAAATTCAAAATTACAAAAAGTAAAACAGAAAAAATATTCTTCCCTTCACATACATGTATTTATATGAATAAATTATTTCCATGCTTATATCTGTAAATACAAAAAAGAGGAATAAAATCTACCTTGAACCAAAAATGAAAAAAAGAAAAAAAAAAACAGAACCCACCAGTTACACAGAGGAAAACCGTATCAGGGCACTTGCTCCAGTTGTAAACAATTCTGTAGTTGGCCAGTGGTGGGGAATCATCTCCCATTCAGCCAGCAGGCCCCACGCAACAAGCGTCCTCATTGCAAAGCTGGGGGACCGTGCCAAGGCATCTGTGAGTAAATGTGGGCCGAGCCCCAGGCCAGCTGCTGCTGAAATGTTCCCACCCTTCCCAGGTAAAACACCTGAATATGTACAAGGACTTGAAAGCCTAGAGGAAGGGCCATGGAGCCACATGAGCGACAGCATGCCAGCCGATTTGGTGCTTGCAGGCCAGCCAGGATGGTCCTGGCCCTGGGTACTCTTCTGGAAGCTTTCCATTTCCCTGCCTGAGATACCCCTGCTGTCCGGGCCCCCACTGCTTTCTTCCTCACTCACCTCTGCCCAGGGAGAAATTCCAGAGGCAGGTATGGGTGGCACATCCTCTTCTTTAGCAGGTGGCATCTTGGTAACTGCTGCAGAAAGTCCAGCAGAGCCCCACTCACACTGGGCCACCCACAAAGCCGTGGCCTCTCACTCCCTCCCACCAGTCCAGCCCCGAGGCTGCTGACAGGGCAGAGAAAATGGCGTCAGGCACAGCTGCAGGGGCTCTTGCTGCCTGGAGCGGTGTTTATATTGATCTCAAACAGGCACACCTGGGGAGGGCTGGCCGGCACGGTCAGGCTTCCCAGGCCAGCCAATAATCACCCCTCTGGCGCTCACAGTTGCAGAAACTGGAACTTGCTGAATCGGCCAGGTCCAAGGAACAGGTGTGGGCTCCTGAGAGTCAGGATAGACAAGGGGTTGCAGCTCTGGCTTGTTTTCTAATTATATTATCTGGCCCATGAGTGGGAGACAACTTCAAGAAAACCCTCTCCTAATGAGAGGAACCCAGGAGTCAGGGAGAGGAGGGGTGGGTGGTGGGTGGAGACAGAGGCCTGGTGCCCCGGGTGCGGTGGAAGTCTCTGGAAGACCAGGTGAAGGGAGGCCACACAGAGTGATGCCCAGGGTCACAGACCTGTTGGAGCTGCTGTTTCTTAGTTCAAGTCCTGCTCTGAGGTGCTCTGTGTCAGATCTGAGTGACAGGTGAGCTGGAAGTGCTCTGCAATGAGGGCGATGTGCACGGTACCTGTGTGCCCAGCCCTGCCAGGGTAACTGCAAGGGTAGCTCTGTATCATGGGAGGGGCCTGACCATGAGAGCCCCATGGGCTGCAGGGGAACTTGCCCAGGGAACCCCATATCCTGGGAGGGGTCTGAACAGGAGAGCACCGTGGGCTGCGGTGGGGGTGGGGTACCTGCCCAGGTGAGCTCCATATCCTGGGATTGGCCTGACCTCGAGAGCCCCATGGGCTGCTGGAGTCCTGGTAAAGGATGCCAGGACAGTCAGTGAAGACACCGACGATATACCTCCAGTAGTTCCTAAATCCTACACCCTGCTGGTCATTCTACCAACCACCGGGACATGGTATTCTGTATTAGTCTTCAATGATGCCTTCTTTTGTATTCTATTAGTCCCAGAGTCACAAGAAATTTTGGCTTGTGAGTGGCAGGACTCAACATACAACTAAAACAATACTTCTGGGCCGTGTTGCCCCAAGGGTTCAAAAATTCCCACACCATCTTTGGGGAAAGCTCAGTTAAAGACCTAAAAGTTCTACCTCTGGAAAAGGAAACACTCCTTCAATATGCAGACGACATTCTGATCGCCAGCCCTACTAAGGAGACCTCTGAACTACCAAGCCAATAAAGGATAGAAGTTGTCAAATAAAAAGCTCAAATATCACAGACTACGGTGACCTGCCTGGGCTTCATTCTCACAGAAGGTCGGAGAAGCCCATCTCAGGAAAGGGAAGAAACAATTTACAGCCTTACCCATTTCTAAAACTAGAAGACAGCTTAGGGGTTCCTGGGGAGGCCAGGGTTGGTGCTTCTGGATCCCTAACTACAGTCTACTAGCTGGGCCTCTATATGAAACACTGAAAGGAAAAGATGATGATCCTTTTGAATAGAATCCAGAAGTGGCCTTTCAAGAATGGAAAGAGCAGTCAATTCAGACCCTTGCCCTGGAACTCCCTAATTTAGCTAAACCCTTTGACCTTTACATTCCTGGTGAATGGTGAATCGCTATTGGAGTATTAGTGCAAAAACTGGGACCACTTGAAATGGAACAATGCAAGAATGCCATCCCGGTAGGATAAACTACGGTCACCAATGGGCTTGGCCCACCGCCACATCTGGCCAAGATACTGGCGGTATCTGAAAACCTGGAAATCAGCAGCACAAAAGGCCACCTCCCTCCTAAGGGAAAAGGACCCCACGTGGTGACCCTAAGCCCCAACCATGCCCTGAAGTTGCAGGGTTTGCTCCGTGGGCACACTGACCTCGAGTGAGGAGGCCCTCCAACTCCAACCTCCAGAGAGATAACCGGGGTAAAGGGGCACCATGACGACTCATGTGACCATCACTTGACCTGGAGTTTCTCTCATAAAACAACAAGAGTGTGTCCCAAAAGAGTAGACTACTGCTTGCAGGACTTACTGCACCCAGAGCGGACCTAATAATCTTGGCGGGGGAAACGTATATCACGCTGTCACCATAGAAGAGCCTACAGACACTGTGATGATGGTGGCCAATAAGACCAGCTGGACTCCTGTTTACTTCAAAAGGCTGTTGACTCAGTGGCCATCATGGTCCTTCATCACCACTGACCCTGGGCTGTCTGGGAGTTGAGCAGGCAGGGTCCTGACACCTGGTGCTCTTTTTACGTTAATTCAGGGGCCTAATTGAAGAAAGTGCAGACTACTGGTCAGAGCATCTAGGCTGGCAGAAACGGTCAGCCTAAGGTGGCCGAACAAATGCAGGGCGGGGTGAAACTGGACCTCACAGCGTCACTGCACATCTCCTTCCTGGACCCTTAAAGGTCATTAGAATCTATAACGCTTCCAATACTGGTGCTCAGGCAGACGAGCGGGGAGGCAGGAGGCCTGGGGACAATCAACGTCACCTGGAGGCTGCTGGGGAGAAGTTCTGACCCTCGCCCACGGGTATGAGGGCTCCTAACTCAGCACTCAGCAGTTACAGAAGAACGGTCTGCACCCTCAGCACTCTAAGAATGAGGAAGGGGAAAAAAGGCAGAAGAGGGCTTTTTCCCAGGCAAAGCCCCTTAAAAATCCCTGGGAGATAAAAATAGAATCTGGGCAATAAAATAAAGTCTAACCTTTTTTATCCTTTGTGCTTTGTCTAATTTCACATGCTCCTAGGGTCCCGCATACAGAGGTTCAACAGCCGGCACTTCAGACCAGACTTCCTAGTGCGGAATGGCTGGGTCGACACCTCAGCTCCTGGGACACAGTGCACACTCTGCGATATAGAGCCTGAGCTGCAGCCAACCGGGCCCTCGAGAGCTCCGCCCCCTCCCTCCCACTGACTCTGACAGGATCTCTACACAGCAGCCCAGCCCACAGCCCACGGGGTAGCACATGCTCTCACCTCTCCATTCTCTGATCAAAATATAAAGTTTCCTTTGCTTCTGAACCAAACTCAGTCTCAATCTGTTGTCTCCAATGAAACTGGGCGGGGGGACACTTGTTGGGGTCCACTCTGGAGGATCAGTAACAGAAATTGAGAACATTGTAACTTCAATGAACAGATGTTTGAGCCAAACTGTAATTAACATAGAACAGTGTATAAGGCTCGGGTAAAATAAGATGTTTCTAACACTCCCATTTGATATTTCCATCACTTTATTAGAAGCAAGTTCAGTGAAAAGGTTTGTCTTATTTGTCAGGTCAATATTAGAGAAACGAAGTGATTTCTTTCCAAGGATGTACATCTAATAATCTTGGTTAAAGCTTCAATCTTGTTTTAAATGCTTTTCCATTGAAAATGATACCTCTCTTTCAGCTCCCCCAATTCTGAGAAGTATAAAATCTTATAATTTATTATTACCAAAGGGAAAAGGTGGGAGGAGGGATAAATTAACAGTTTGGGATTAACACATACACACTGCTATGTATAAAATCGATCGTCAACAAGGAACTACTGTATAGCACAGGGAACTACACTCAATATTTTACAATAACCTATAAGGGGAAATCATCTGAAAAAGAATAGATATTTTTATTGACATCATCTATTCATGACAGTTAAAATGGAACGTAAGGGAAGCCGGTGGTGAGTGCTTCTGACCCTGAAGACTTCAATCATCTAAAGTTTGGACTCTGCCTACTTCCCAAGGCCCTTAATGAACATATGTGTAGCCGTAGCTTAAAAAATTCCCCAGTTTGGGTTGTGGAGAGACACTGATTTTGTAAAAGCCCTGGTGTTCTCCTCACATGAATGGGACCCTTCCTACAGCTAAAACATGCCTGTCACACCCAGAGGATGGTATACCGTCTGATCGGGAAGAGTTTGGAAAAGGCATCTCATCTCCTCATCTCCTGGTGCTCGGGTTCACCCCTCCAGCGTCTTTACGAACAGTCTCCCCACTTGGAGATGTCAGCACTGTCAACATCCTGTTGCAGACAGTTTGGAATTTGTCCAGAGGATGAAGCAGAAGGAGGAGGAACAATGAGAGACAAGTCCTAGGTGTTCGGACAGGCACATGTCACTCTTATTTCCAATCAGGAAGACGAATTGACCAAAGGCTAGGGTTGCCCATGGAAACAGAATAGGGCTTGAGGAAATTCTGCTGCTTTGTGGCCAGTTCCCATAAAGACAAGTTGAAAAATGGAACTCAGGGACACTAAAATTCACGAAACTGCAGAGATGAAAATATCTATCACTGAAAAATGTCTTGAGGAAAGTCAGAGGAAAGGACTTGTAAGCAACGGAGAATGGCAGGAAAGGGATTGGAAGAGGTAGAAAGGACTCGCCATTAAGCACAAGAAAAGGGGCTGAACATTGCCAACATTGCAATTGGCCAAAAAGGGTGTATGCGTCTTTTTCTGTATGTATTCAAGAAAAGGGCATACACTTTTTTAGCCAACCAAACAGGTGGGCACTGGAAATCAATACTACAAAACATATCACTTCGCATCAGTCAGAAGAGCCTTCCTCATAAAGTGTAAACACCAGAAATGCAGGACAGGGCAAGGAGAAAAGGGAGCCCTCTGAGGCTTATACTGGAAATGTATATTGCCAACGGTCACTCTGGAGAAGTGTATTGTGTTTACTAAAGCACCTAAAAAATGAGCTACAGAGCACAGGGCACTTGCACTCATGGACGTATATCTTGGGAAAAACAAAAATCGAGAGGACACAGGCACCCCAATATTTACCGCCTCTATGTTTAAAAGATCCTCGACTAGGATATAATTTATAAGTCTCTGGAGGGAAAAACTGGATAGAGATGTGGCACTTATGTAGAGTGGAATATTACTCAGCCTGGAAATCAATGAAATATGGCCAGTTGTAACAACCACAGAGGAGTTACGTATGATCATTCGAAGTCACATAATTCAAAAAGAAAAAGACACACGATATTACTAATATATGGAATGTAAACGTGGCTACAAATGAACTGAATTACAAAACAGAATGGGGTCTCAAATTTAGAAAACCAACATATGCTTGCTTAAGGATAAAGGAGAGCTGGGGTGCTGCATAAAACCAGAGATAGAAATTAGCACAGATACCTTTCCATAAGCCAAATATGTAATAGTCAAGACCTACCAGTTGCTCCACGAAATGGACTAAACACCCCATATTCAACGCCTAGGAATACACCTGACTAGTAAGAATCTTCAAACCCATGGATTTATATGTCTCCGTAACAGAATCAAGCGTGTGTATAGATTTATGAACGCAGCAGAGAAAATCCGATAAATCCAATTATCAAAATGAATTACAAAAACAAAACATAATGACAGTGAAATAGAGAGCTATTCTTAAATAATTCATTCAGAGCTTGTGATGCAACCTGGATTAACCACATCTGCACCAAGAGCTGAGTGAGACATAAGGTTGGACACTTCGGGCGGATAGCACTGGTGAGGTACGATGAAGAAACGCAGATCCTTTGAAGTCATACTGCATGGTACCCATTCCATGGGTCCCAACTCTCCAGGTTTAAGAGATTCTTCCTTCAGCTAAAACATGCATGGGAAACCCAAAGTAAGGTCCACCGTGTGACTGGGAAGCGTTTTCAAATGCATCTCAGTTTTTGTCCCCTTTTACACGGGTTCACCATTCCAGACCCTTTACTAACACTCTCTCCACTTGGAGGGTCAGTGCCTTTAACCTCCTGTTTGGCACAGTTTGGAAATTCTGCGCAAGGTGAACAGGAATAGTGAGAACCAATCAGAGACTAGCTGTAGGTGTCTGCACGAGCAAATTTAATGCTCATTTCCCACCAGGAAGAGGAATTAACCAAAGGCTCAGCATGCCGTGCCAGAACCAGATTAGGGCCTGAAGCAATCATGTGGGTTTGCGGACAACTCACAAGAAAGCGAGTTGAAGAAAGGAGCTCAGGGGCACTGTAATTCACAAAACTGCAGAGTTATAAATGACAGCTATCGTCCAAAAATGTACTGAAGTAAGTCTTCGAAGAGGACTTGAAAGCGGGGCAGAATTTCAGGAAAACGATTTCAGGGGGTAGACTGGAATTGCACTTAAAGCATAGGAAAAGAGGCAGAATGTCCACAATGATGCACTTGGCCAAAAAGGGCGTATGCGTTTTTTCCTGAATATATTCAGGAAAAAACGCATACACTCTTTTTGGCCAACCAAGCAAGCGTGTAAAGGAAATCTGCACTACCATGAAGTCACATTGCCCCCCGTTCCAAAAGGCCATCTGAAACAGGTGTAAAATCCAGAAAGGCAGGACATGTCATGGAGAACCGGGAGCCTTGTTATGCTGATGGGCAGTATGTAAATTGCCAACAGTCACTCTGGAGAAGTGTATGGTGTTTCCTGAAACACGTAGGAAACAAAGCAACACAGCCTATGGCACTTCCACTTAGGGTCCTATAGCTTAGGGAAATTAAAATCAAAAACACACAGCCACCCCAAAGTTTGGGACGGCTCTCTTTACAAGAACCTCGTCTACGGTACAAGTTCAATATCCGAGAAAGCAAAAAATGGATAAAGAAGTTGTGGTACGTATGTACAATGGAATATCACTCAGGAATGAAATCTACGTCATCAGGCCCGTAGCGGTATAATGAGTGGATTCAGGTACGACGATACTAGGAGAAATAAGTCACACAGAAAAAGAAACATCATAAGATATCTCTAATATACGGACGGTAAACTTGGCTACACATGAACTGAATTACAAAACAGAACAGGGTCTCAAATTTAGAAAACCAACTTATGCTTGTTTATGGGGAAAGGTGAGTTGGGGTGCTGCATCAAACCAGAGATTGAAATTAGCACAGATACCGTTCCATCAGCCAAATATATAATAGACAAGACCTACTCCTTGCTCAACGAAATGGACTCAACACCCTATATTCAACGGCTGGGAATATACCTGACAAGTAAGAATCTTAAGGCCCATGGATTTCTATGTCTCCATAAAGAAATCAAGCGTGTGTATAGGGGCCTAAACGCAGCAGTGAAAATCCGATAAATCCCATTATCAAAATAAATTTCACAAACAAAACACAATGACAGTGAAATAGAGAGCAATTCTTAAATAATTCATTCAGGGCTTGTGATGCAACCTGGATTTACCACATCTACACCCAGAGCTGGGTGAGATATAAGGCTGGACACTTCGGGCTGATAGCATTGGTGAGGTTCGGTGAGCAAACGCAGACCCTTTGAAGTCATACTGCATGGTACGCATTCCATGGGTCCCAACTCTCCAGTTTTAAGGGATTCTTCCTTCAGCTAAAACATGCATGGGAAACCCAGAGTATGGTCCACCGTGTGATTGGGAAACGTTTTCAAATGCATCTCAGGTTTCGCCCCCTGGTACTCGGGTTCACCGTTCCAGACGCTTTACTAACACTCTACCCACTTGGAGAGTCAGTGCCTTTAACCTCCTGTTTGGCACAGTTTGCAATTTCTGCGCAAGATGAACAGGAATAGGGAGAACCAATGAGAGACTAGCTGTAGGTGTCTGCACGGGCAAATGGAACGCTCATTTCCCACCAGGAAGAGGAATTAACCAAAGGCTCATCGTGCCCTGCCGGAACCAGATTAGGGCCTGAAGAAATCCTGCGGTTTTGCGGCCAGCTCACATGAAAGCGAGTTGAAGAAAGGAGCTCAGGGGCACTGTAATTCACAAACCTGCAGAGTTATGAATGACAGCTATCGTCCAAAAATGTATTGAAGTAAGTCTTCGAAGAGGACTTGAAAGCGGGGCAGAATTTCAGGAAAACGATTTCAGGGGGTAGACTGGAATTGCACTTAAAGCATAGGAAAAGAGGCAGAATGTCGACAATGATGCACTTGGCCAAAAAGGGCGTATGCGTTTTTTCCTGAATATATTCAGAAAAAACACATACGCAATTTTTGGCCAACCAAGTAAGCGTGTAAAGGAAATCTGCACTACAAAGAAGTCTCACTGCCCCCCAGTCCAAAGGGCCATCTGAAACAAGTGTAAAATCCAGAAAGGCAGGACAGGTCATGGAGAACAGGGAGCCTTGTTATGCTGATGGGCGGGATGTAAATTCCCAACAGCCACTCTGGAGAAGTGTATGGTGTTTTCTGAAACATGTAGGAAACAAAGCAACACAGCCTATGGCACTTCCACTTAGGGTCCTATAGCTTAGGGAAATTAAAATCAAAAACACACAGCCACCCCAAAGTTTGTGACGGCTCTGTTTACAAGAACCTCGTCTACGGTACAAGTTAAATATCCGACAAAGCAAAAAATGGATAAAGAAGTTGTGGTACGCACGTACAATGGAATATCACTCAGCAATAAGATCTACGTCATCAGGCCCGTAGCGGCATAATGAGTGGATTCAGGTATGACGATTCTACGAGAAATAAGTCACACAGAAAAAGAAACATCATAAGATATCACTAATACACGGAACGTAAACTTGGCTACACATGAACTGAATTACAAAACAGAACAGGGTCTCAAATTTAGAAAACCAACATATGCTTGCTTATGGGGAAGGTGAGTTGGGGTGCTGCATCAAACCAGAGATTGAAATTAGCACAGATACCGTTCCATAAGCCAAATATATAATAGACAAGACCTACTCCTTGCTCAACGAAATGGACTCAACACCCCATATTCAACGCCTGGGAATATACCTGAAAAGTAAGAATCTTAAGACCCATGGATTTATATGTCTCCATAAGGAAATCAAGCGTGTTTACAGCGGCCTAAACGCAGCAGTGAAAATCCGATAAATCCCATTATCAAAATAAATTTCACAAACAAAACACAATGACAGTGAAATAGAGAACAATTCTTAAATAATTCATTCAGGGCTTGTGATGCAACCTGGATTTACCACACCTGCACCCATAGCTGGGTGAGACATAAGGCTGGACACTTCGGGCTGATAGCATTGGTGAGGTTCGGTGAGCAAACGCAGACCCTTTGAAGTCATACTGCATGGTAACCATTCCATGGGTCCCAACTCTCCAGGTTTAAGGGATTCTTCCTTCAGCTAAAACATGCATGGGAAACCCAGAGTATTTTCCACCTTGTCATTGGGAAACGTTTTCAAATGCATCTCAGGTTTCGTCCCCTGGTACTCGGGGTCACCGTTCCAGACGCTTTACTAACACTCTCCCCACTTGGAGAGTCAGTGCCTTTAACCTCCTGTTTGGCACAGTTTGCAATTTCTGGGCAAGATGAACAGGAATAGGGAGAACCAATGAGAGACTAGCTGTAGGTGTCTGCACGGGCAAATGGAACGTTCATTTCCCACCAGGAAGAGGAATTAAGCAAAGGCTCAGCGTGCCCTGCCGGAACAAGATGAGGGTCTGAAGCAATCCTGCGGTTTTGCAGCCAGCTCAGAAGAAAGCGAGTTGAAGAAAGGAGCACAGGGGCACTGTAATTCACAAACCTGCAGAGTTATGAATGACAGCTATCGTCCAAAAATGTATTGAAGTAAGTCTTCGAAGAGGACCTGAAAGCGGGGCAGAATTTCAGGCAAACGATTTCGGGAGTAGACTGGAATTGCACTTAAAGCATAGGAAAAGAGGCAGAATGTCCACAATGATGCACTTGGCCAAAAAGGGCGTATGCGTTTTTTCCTTAATATATTCCGGAAAAAACGCATACGCCCTTTTTGGCCAACCAAGCAAGCGTTTAAAGGAAATCTGCACTACAATGAAGTCTCATTGCCCCCCGGTCCAAACGGCCATCTGAAACAAGTGTAAAATCCAGAAAGGCAGGACAGCTCATGGAAAGAGGGAGCCTTGTTATGCTGATGGGCGGGATGTAAATTGCCAATAGCCACTCTGGAGAAGTGTATGGTGTTTCCTGAAACACGTAGGAAACAAAGCAACACAGCCTATGGCACTTCCACTTAGGGTCCTATAGCTAAGGGAAATTAAAATCAAAAACACACAGCCACCCCAAAGTTTGGGACGGCTCTTTTTACAAGAACCTCGTCTACGGTACAAGTTAAATATCCGAGAAAGCAAAAAATGGATAAAGAAATTGTGGTACGTACATACAATGGAATATCACTCAGCAATGAAATCTAGGTCATCAGGCCCATAGCGCCATAATGAGTGGATTCAGGTACGACGATTCTACGAGAAATAAGTCACACAGAAACAAAAATAAAATAAGATATCACTAATACACGGAACGTAAACTTGGCTACACATGAACTGAATTCCAAAACCGAACAGGGTCTCAAATTTAGAAAACCAACTTATGCTTGCTTATGGGGAAAGTTGAGTTGGGGTGCTGCATCAAACCAGAGATTGAAATTAGCACAGATACCGTTCCATAAGCCAAATATATAATAGACAAACCTACAACTTGCTCAACGAAATGGACTCAACACCCCATATTCAACGCCTGGGAATATACCTGACAAGTAAGAATCTTAAGACCCATGGATTTATATGTCTCCATAAGGAAAGCAAGCGTGTGTACAGGGGTCTAAACGCAGCAGTGAAAATCCGATAAATCCCATTATCAAAATAAATTTCACAAACAAAACACAATGACAGTGAAATAGAGAGCAATTGTTAAATAATTCATTCAGGGCTTGTGATGCAACCTGGATTTACCACATCTACACCCAGAGCTGGGTGAGACATAATGCTGGACACTTCGGGCTGATAGCATTGGTGAAGTTCTGTGAGCAAACGCAGACCCTTTGAAGTCATACTGCATGGTACCCATGCCATGGTTCCCAACTCTCCAGGTTTAAGGGATTCTTCCTTCAGCTAAAACATGCATGGGAAACCCAGAGTATGGTCGACCGTGTGATTGGGAAACGTTTTCAAATGCATCTCAGGTTTCGTACCCTGGTAATCGGGTTCACCATTCCAGACGCTTTACTAACACTCTCCCCACTTGGAGAGTCAGTGCCTTTAACCTCCTGTTTGGCACAGTTTGCAATTTCTGTGCAAGATGAACAGGAATAGGGAGAACCAATGAGAGACTAGCTGTAGGTGTCTGCACTGGCAAATGGAACGCTCATTTCCCACCAGGAAGAGGAATTAACCAAAGGCTCAACGTGCCCTGCCGAAACCAGATTAGGGATTGAAGCAATCCTGCGGTTTTGCGGTCAGCTCACAAGAAAGCGAGTTGAAGAAAGGAGCTCAGCGGCACTGTAATTCACAAACCTGCAGAGTTATGAATGACAGCTATCGTCCAAAAATGTATTGAAGTAAGTCTTCGAAGAGGACTTGAAAGCGGGGCAGAATTTCAGGAAAACGATTTCAGGGGGTAGACTGGAATTGCACTTAAAGCATAGGAAATGAGGCAGAATGTCCACAATGATGCACTTGGCTAAAAAGGGCATATGCGTTTTTTCCTGAATATATTCAGGAAAAAACGCATACGCCCTTTTTGGCCAACCAAGGAAGCGTGTAAAGGAAATCTGCACTACAATGAAGTCTCACTGCCCCCCGTTTCAAACGGCCATCTAAAACAAGTGTAAAATCCAGAAAGGCAGGACAGGTCATGGAGAAGAGGGAGCCTAGTTATGCTGATGGGCGGGATGTAAATTGCCAACAGCCACTCTGGAGAAGTGTACGGTGTTTCTTGAAACACGTAGGAAACAAAGCAACACAGCCTATGGCACTTCCACTTAGGGTCCTATAGCTTAGGGAAATTAAATTCAAAAACACACAGCCACCCCAAAGTTTGGGACGGCTCAGTTTACAAGAACCTCATCTACGGTACAAGTTAAATATCCGAGAAAGCAAAAAATGGATAAACAAGTTGTGGTACGTACGTACAATGGAATATCACTCAGCAATGAGATCTACGTCATCAGGCCCATAGCGGCATAATGAGTGGATTCAGGTATGACGACTCTACGAGAAATAAGTCACACAGAAAAAGAAACATCATAAGATATCACTAATACACGGAACGTAAACTTGGCTACACATGAACTGAATTACAAGACAGAACAGGGTCTCAAATTTACAAAACCAACTTATGGTTGCTTATGGGGAAAGGTTAGGTGGGGTGCTGCATAAAACCAAAGATTGAAATTAGTACAGATACCGTTCCATAAGCCAAATATATAATACACAAGACCTACTCCTTGCTCAACGAATTGGACTCAACACCCCTTATTCAACGCCTGGGAATATACCTGACAAGTAAGAATCTTAAAACCCATGGATTTATATGTCTCCATAAGGAAATCAAGCATGTGTACAGCGGCCTAAACACAACAGTGAAAATCCGATAAATCCCATTATCAAAATAAATTTCAAAAACAAAACACAATGACAGTGAAATAGAGAGCAATTCTTAAATAATTCATTCAGGGCTTGTGTTGCAACCTGGATTTACCACATCTAACCCAGTGCTGGGTGAGACATAAGGCCGGACACTTTGGGCTGATAGCATTGGTGAGGTTCGGTGAGCAAACACAGACCCTTTGAAGTCATACTGCATGGTAGCCATTCCATGGGTCACAACTCTCCAGGTTTAAGGGATTCTTCCTTCAGCTAAAACATGCATGGGAAACCCAGAGTATGGTCCACCGTGTGATTGGGAAACGTTTTCAAATGCATCTCAGATTTCGCCCCCTGGTACTCGGGTTCACCGTTCCAGACGCTTTACTAACACTCTCCCCACTTGGAGAGTCAGTGCCTTTAACCTCCTGTTTGTCCCAGTTTGCAATTTCTGCGCAAGATGAACAGGAATAGGGAGAACCAATGAGAGACTAGCTTTAGGTGCCTGCACGGGCAAATGGAACGCTCGTTTCCCACAAGGAAGGGGAATTAGCCAAAGGCTCAGTGTGCCCTGCCGGAACCAGATTAGGGTCTGAAGCAATTCTGCGGTTTTGCGGTCAGCTCAAAAGAAAGCGAGTTGAAGAAAGGAGCTCAGGGGCACTGTAATTCACAAACCTGCAGAGTTATGAATGACAGCTATCGTCCAAAAATGTATTAAAGTAAGTCTTCGAAGAGGACTTGAAAGCAGGGCAGAATTTCAGGAAAACGATTTCAGGAGGTAGACTACAATTGCACTTAAAGCATAGGAAAAGAGGCAGAATGTCCACAATGATTCACTTGGCCACAAAGGGCGTATGCGTTTTTTCCTGAATATATTCAGGAAAAAACGAATACACCCTTTTTGGCCAACCAAGCAAGCGTGTAAAGGAAATCTGCACTACAATGAAGTCTCACATCCCCACGGGCAAAAGGGCCATCTGAAAAACGTGTAAAATCCAGAAAGGCAGGACAGGTCATGGAGAACAGGGAGCCTTGGTATGCTGATGGGCGGGATTTAAATTGCTAACAGCCACTCTGGAGAAATGAACAGTGTTTCCTGAAACACCTAAAAAACTAAGCAACGGAGCCTACGGCACTTCCACTTATGGCCCTATAACTTAGGGAAATTAAAATCAAAAACACACAGCCACCCCAAAGTTTGGGACGGCTGTGTTTACAAGAACCTCGTCTACGGTACAAGTTAAATATCCCAGAATGCGAAAAATGGATAAAGAATTTGTGGTGCATACGTACAATTGAATATCACTCAGCAATGAGATCTACGTCATCAGGCCCGTAGCGGCATAATGAGTGGATTCAGGTACGACGACTCTACGAGAAATAAGTCACACAGAAATAGAAACATCATAAGATATCACTAATACACGGAACGTAAACTTGGCTACACAGGAACTGAATTACAAAACAGAACAGGGTTTCAAATTTAGAAAACCAACTTATGGTTGCTTATGGGGAAATGTGAGTTGGGGTGCTGCATAAAACCAGAGATTGAAATTAGCACAGATACCGTTCCATAAGCCAAATATATAATAGACAAGACCTACTCCTTGCTCAACGAAATGGCCTCAACAACCCATATTCAACGCCGGGGAATTTACCTGACAAGTAAGAATCTTAAGACCCATGGATTTATATGTCTCCATAAGGAAATCAAGCATGTGTACAGCGGCCTAGACGCTGCAGTGATTTTCCGATAAATCCCATTATCAAAATAAATTTCAAAAACAAAACACAATGACAGTGAAATAGAGAGCAGTTCTTAAATAATTCATTCAGGGCATATGATGCAACATGGATTTACCACATCTACACCCAGAGCTGGGTGAGACATAAGGCTGGACACTTCGGGCTGATAGCATTGGTGAGGTTCGTTGAGCAAACGCACACCCTTTGAAGTCATACTGCATGGTACCCATTACATGGGTCCCAACTCTCCAGGTTTAAGGAATTCTTCCTTCAGCTAAAACATGCATGGGAAACCGAGAGTATGGTCCACCGTGTGATTGGGAAACGTTTTCAAATGCATCTCAGGTTTCGTCCCCTGGTACTCGGGTTCACCATTCCAGACGCTTTACTAACACTCTCCCCTCGTGGAGAGTCAGTACCTTTAACCTCCTGTTTGGCACAGTTTGAAATTTCTGCGCAAGATGAACAGGAATAGGGAGAACCAATGAGAGACTAGCTGTAGGTGTCTGCACGGGCAAATGGAACGCTCATTTCCCACCAGGAAGAGGAATAAACCAAAGGCTCAGCATGCCCTGCAGGAACCAGATCAGGGCCTGAAGCAATCTTACGGTTTTTCGGCCAGCTCACAAGAAAGCGAGTTGAAGAAAGGAGCTCAGGGGCACTGTAATTCACAAACCTGCAGAGTTAAGAATGACAGCTATCGTCCAAAAATGTATTGAAGTAAGTCTTCGAAGAGGACTTGAAAGCGGGGCAGAATTTCAGGAAAACGATTTCATGGGGTAGACTGGAATTGCACTTAAAGCATAGGAAAAGAGGCAGAATGTCCACAATGATGCACTTGGCCAAAAAGGGCGTATGCGTTTTTTCCTGAATATATTCAGGAAAAAACGCATACGCCCTTTTTGGCCAACCAAGCAAGCGTGTAAAGGAAATCTGCACTACAATGAAGTCTCACTGCCCCCTGGTCAAAAGGGTCATCTGAAAAATGTGTAAAATACAGAAAGGCAAGACAGGTCATGGAGAACAGGGAGCCTTGTTATGCTGATGGGCGGGATGTAAATTGCCAACAGCCACTCTGGAGAAGTGTATGGTGTTTCCTGAAACACGTAGGAAACAAAGCAACACAGCCTATGGCACTTCCACTTAGGGTCCTATAGCTTAGGGAAATTAAAATCAAAAACACACAGCCACCCCAAAGTTTGGGACGGCTCTGTTTACAAGAACCTCGTCTACGGTACAAGTTAAATATCTGAGAAAGCAAAAAATGGATAAAGAATTTGTGGTACGTACATACAATGGAATATCACTAAGCAATGAAATCTAGGTCATCAGGCCCATAGCGGCATAATGAGTGGATTCAGGTACGACGATTCTACGAGAAATAAGTCACACAGAAAAAGAAACATCATAAGATATCACTAATACACGGAACGTAAACTTGTCTACACATGAACTGAATTACAAAACAGAACAGGGTCTCAAATTTAGAAAACCAACTTATGCTTGCTTATGGGGAAAGGTGAGTTGGGGTGCTGCATAAAACCAGAGATTGAAATTAGCACAGATATCGTTCCATAAGCCAAATATATAATAGACAAGACCTACTCCTTGCTCAACGAAATGGACTCAACACCCCATATTCAACGCCTGGTAATATACCTGACAAGTAAGAATCTTAAGACCCATGGATTTATATGTCTCCATAAGGAAAACAATCGTGTGTACAGCGACCTAAACGCAGCAGTGAAAATCCGATAAATCCCATTATCAAAATAAATTTCAGAAACAAAACACAATGACAGTGGAATAGAGAGCAATTCTTAAATAATTCATTCAGGGCTTGTGATGCAACCTGGATTTACCATATCTACACCCAGAGCTGGGTGAGACATAAGGCTGGGCACTTCGGGCTGATAGCATTGGTGAGGTTCGGTGAGCAAACGCAGACCGTCTGAAGACATACTGCATGGTACCCATTCCATGGGTCCCAACTCTCCAGGTTTAAGGGATTCTTACTTCAGCTAAAACATGCATGGGAAACCCAGAGTATGGTCCACTGTGTGATTGGGAATCGTTTTCAAATGCATCTCATGTTTCGTCCCCTGGTACTCGGGTTCACCGTTCCAGACGCTTTACTAACACTCTCCCCACTTGTAGAGTCAGTGCCTTTAACCACCTGTTTGGCACAGTTTGCAATTTCTGCGCAAGATGAACAGGAGTAGGGAGAACCAATGAGAGACTAGCTGTAGGTATCTGCACGGGCAAATGGAACGCTCATTTCCCACCAGGAAGTGGAATTAACCAAAGGCTCAGCGTGCCCTGCCGGAACCATATTAGGGCCTAAAGCAATCCAGCAGTTTTGCGGCAGCTCACAAGAAAGCGAGTTGAAGAAAGGAGCTCAGGGGCACTGTAATTCACAAACCTGCAGAGTTAAGAATGACAGCTATCGTCCTAAAATGTATTGAAGTAAGTCTTCGAAGAGGACTTGAAAGCGGGGCAGAATTTCAGGAAAACGATTTCATGGGGTAGACTGGAATTGCACTTAAAGCATAGGAAAAGAGGCAGAATGTCCACAATGATGCACTTGGCCAAAAAGGGCGTATGCGTTTTTTCCTGAATATATTCAGGAAAAAACGCATACGCCCTTTTTGGACAACCAAGCAAGCGTGTAAAGGAAATCTGCACTACAATGAAGTCTCACTGCCCCCTGGTGAAAAGGGCCATCTGAAAAATGTGTAAAACACAGAAATGCAAGACAGGTCATGCAGAACAGGGAGCCTTGTTATGCTGATGGGCGGGATGTAAATTGCCAATAGCCACTCTGGAGAAGTGTATGGTGTTTCCTGAAACACGTAGGAAACAAAGCAACACAGCCTATGGCACTTCCACTTAGGGTCCTATAGCTAAGGGAAATTAAAATCAAAAACACACAGCCACCCCAAAGTTTGGGACGGCTCTTTTTACAAGAACCTCGTCTACGGTACAAGTTAAATATCCGAGAAAGCAAAAAATGGATAAAGAAATTGTGGTACGTACATACAATGGAATATCACTCAGCAATGAAATCTAGGTCATCAGGCCCATAGCGCCATAATGAGTGGATTCAGGTACGACGATTCTACGAGAAATAAGTCACACAGAAACAAAAATAAAATAAGATATCACTAATACACGGAACGTAAACTTGGCTACACATGAACTGAATTCCAAAACCGAACAGGGTCTCAAATTTAGAAAACCAACTTATGCTTGCTTATGGGGAAAGTTGAGTTGGGGTGCTGCATCAAACCAGAGATTGAAATTAGCACAGATACCGTTCCATAAGCCAAATATATAATAGACAAACCTACAACTTGCTCAACGAAATGGACTCAACACCCCATATTCAACGCCTGGGAATATACCTGACAAGTAAGAATCTTAAGACCCATGGATTTATATGTCTCCATAAGGAAAGCAAGCGTGTGTACAGGGGTCTAAACGCAGCAGTGAAAATCCGATAAATCCCATTATCAAAATAAATTTCACAAACAAAACACAATGACAGTGAAATAGAGAGCAATTGTTAAATAATTCATTCAGGGCTTGTGATGCAACCTGGATTTACCACATCTACACCCAGAGCTGGGTGAGACATAATGCTGGACACTTCGGGCTGATAGCATTGGTGAAGTTCTGTGAGCAAACGCAGACCCTTTGAAGTCATACTGCATGGTACCCATTCCATGGTTCCCAACTCTCCAGGTTTAAGGGATTCTTCCTTCAGCTAAAACATGCATGGGAAACCCAGAGTATGGTCGACCGTGTGATTGGGAAACGTTTTCAAATGCATCTCAGGTTTCGTACCCTGGTAATCGGGTTCACCATTCCAGACGCTTTACTAACACTCTCCCCACTTGGAGAGTCAGTGCCTTTAACCTCCTGTTTGGCACAGTTTGCAATTTCTGCGCAAGATGAACAGGAATAGGGAGAACCAATGAGAGACTAGCTGTAGGTGTCTGCACTGGCAAATGGAACGCTCATTTCCCACCAGGAAGAGGAATTAACCAAAGGCTCAACGTGCCCTGCCGAAACCAGATTAGGGATTGAAGCAATCCTGCGGTTTTGCGGTCAGCTCACAAGAAAGCGAGTTGAAGAAAGGAGCTCAGCGGCACTGTAATTCACAAACCTGCAGAGTTATGAATGACAGCTATCGTCCAAAAATGTATTGAAGTAAGTCTTCGAAGAGGACTTGAAAGCGGGGCAGAATTTCAGGAAAACGATTTCAGGGGGTAGACTGGAATTGCACTTAAAGCATAGGAAATGAGGCAGAATGTCCACAATGATGCACTTGGCTAAAAAGGGCATATGCGTTTTTTCCTGAATATATTCAGGAAAAAACGCATACGCCCTTTTTGGCCAACCAAGGAAGCGTGTAAAGGAAATCTGCACTACAATGAAGTCTCACTGCCCCCCGTTTCAAACGGCCATCTAAAACAAGTGTAAAATCCAGAAAGGCAGGACAGGTCATGGAGAAGAGGGAGCCTAGTTATGCTGATGGGCGGGATGTAAATTGCCAACAGCCACTCTGGAGAAGTGTACGGTGTTTCTTGAAACACGTAGGAAACAAAGCAACACAGCCTATGGCACTTCCACTTAGGGTCCTATAGCTTAGGGAAATTAAATTCAAAAACACACAGCCACCCCAAAGTTTGGGACGGCTCAGTTTACAAGAACCTCATCTACGGTACAAGTTAAATATCCGAGAAAGCAAAAAATGGATAAACAAGTTGTGGTACGTACGTACAATGGAATATCACTCAGCAATGAGATCTACGTCATCAGGCCCATAGCGGCATAATGAGTGGATTCAGGTACGACGACTCTACGAGAAATAAGTCACACAGAAAAAGAAACATCATAAGATATCACTAATACACGGAACGTAAACTTGGCTACACATGAACTGAATTACAAGACAGAACAGGGTCTCAAATTTACAAAACCAACTTATGGTTGCTTATGGGGAAAGGTTAGGTGGGGTGCTGCATAAAACCAAAGATTGAAATTAGTACAGATACCGTTCCATAAGCCAAATATATAATACACAAGACCTACTCCTTGCTCAACGAATTGGACTCAACACCCCTTATTCAACGCCTGGGAATATACCTGACAAGTAAGAATCTTAAAACCCATGGATTTATATGTCTCCATAAGGAAATCAAGCATGTGTACAGCGGCCTAAACACAACAGTGAAAATCCGATAAATCCCATTATCAAAATAAATTTCAAAAACAAAACACAATGACAGTGAAATAGAGAGCAATTCTTAAATAATTCATTCAGGGCTTGTGTTGCAACCTGGATTTACCACATCTAACCCAGTGCTGGGTGAGACATAAGGCCGGACACTTTGGGCTGATAGCATTGGTGAGGTTCGGTGAGCAAACACAGACCCTTTGAAGTCATACTGCATGGTAGCCATTCCATGGGTCACAACTCTCCAGGTTTAAGGGATTCTTCCTTCAGCTAAAACATGCATGGGAAACCCAGAGTATGGTCCACCGTGTGATTGGGAAACGTTTTCAAATGCATCTCAGATTTCGCCCCCTGGTACTCGGGTTCACCGTTCCAGACGCTTTACTAACACTCTCCCCACTTGGAGAGTCAGTGCCTTTAACCTCCTGTTTGTCCCAGTTTGCAATTTCTGCGCAAGATGAACAGGAATAGGGAGAACCAATGAGAGACTAGCTTTAGGTGCCTGCACGGGCAAATGGAACGCTCGTTTCCCACAAGGAAGGGGAATTAGCCAAAGGCTCAGTGTGCCCTGCCGGAACCAGATTAGGGTCTGAAGCAATTCTGCGGTTTTGCGGTCAGCTCAAAAGAAAGCGAGTTGAAGAAAGGAGCTCAGGGGCACTGTAATTCACAAACCTGCAGAGTTATGAATGACAGCTATCGTCCAAAAATGTATTAAAGTAAGTCTTCGAAGAGGACTTGAAAGCAGGGCAGAATTTCAGGAAAACGATTTCAGGAGGTAGACTACAATTGCACTTAAAGCATAGGAAAAGAGGCAGAATGTCCACAATGATTCACTTGGCCACAAAGGGCGTATGCGTTTTTTCCTGAATATATTCAGGAAAAAACGAATACACCCTTTTTGGCCAACCAAGCAAGCGTGTAAAGGAAATCTGCACTACAATGAAGTCTCACATCCCCACGGGCAAAAGGGCCATCTGAAAAACGTGTAAAATCCAGAAAGGCAGGACAGGTCATGGAGAACAGGGAGCCTTGGTATGCTGATGGGCGGGATTTAAATTGCTAACAGCCACTCTGGAGAAATGAACAGTGTTTCCTGAAACACCTAAAAAACTAAGCAACGGAGCCTACGGCACTTCCACTTATGGCCCTATAACTTAGGGAAATTAAAATCAAAAACACACAGCCACCCCAAAGTTTGGGACGGCTGTGTTTACAAGAACCTCGTCTACGGTACAAGTTAAATATCCCAGAATGCGAAAAATGGATAAAGAATTTGTGGTGCATACGTACAATTGAATATCACTCAGCAATGAGATCTACGTCATCAGGCCCGTAGCGGCATAATGAGTGGATTCAGGTACGACGACTCTACGAGAAATAAGTCACACAGAAATAGAAACATCATAAGATATCACTAATACACGGAACGTAAACTTGGCTACACAGGAACTGAATTACAAAACAGAACAGGGTTTCAAATTTAGAAAACCAACTTATGGTTGCTTATGGGGAAATGTGAGTTGGGGTGCTGCATAAAACCAGAGATTGAAATTAGCACAGATACCGTTCCATAAGCCAAATATATAATAGACAAGACCTACTCCTTGCTCAACGAAATGGCCTCAACAACCCATATTCAACGCCGGGGAATTTACCTGACAAGTAAGAATCTTAAGACCCATGGATTTATATGTCTCCATAAGGAAATCAAGCATGTGTACAGCGGCCTAGACGCTGCAGTGATTTTCCGATAAATCCCATTATCAAAATAAATTTCAAAAACAAAACACAATGACAGTGAAATAGAGAGCAGTTCTTAAATAATTCATTCAGGGCATATGATGCAACATGGATTTACCACATCTACACCCAGAGCTGGGTGAGACATAAGGCTGGACACTTCGGGCTGATAGCATTGGTGAGGTTCGTTGAGCAAACGCACACCCTTTGAAGTCATACTGCATGGTACCCATTACATGGGTCCCAACTCTCCAGGTTTAAGGAATTCTTCCTTCAGCTAAAACATGCATGGGAAACCGAGAGTATGGTCCACCGTGTGATTGGGAAACGTTTTCAAATGCATCTCAGGTTTCGTCCCCTGGTACTCGGGTTCACCATTCCAGACGCTTTACTAACACTCTCCCCTCGTGGAGAGTCAGTACCTTTAACCTCCTGTTTGGCACAGTTTGAAATTTCTGCGCAAGATGAACAGGAATAGGGAGAACCAATGAGAGACTAGCTGTAGGTGTCTGCACGGGCAAATGGAACGCTCATTTCCCACCAGGAAGAGGAATAAACCAAAGGCTCAGCGTGCCCTGCAGGAACCAGATCAGGGCCTGAAGCAATCCTACGGTTTTTCGGCCAGCTCACAAGAAAGCGAGTTGAAGAAAGGAGCTCAGGGGCACTGTAATTCACAAACCTGCAGAGTTAAGAATGACAGCTATCGTCCAAAAATGTATTGAAGTAAGTCTTCGAAGAGGACTTGAAAGCGGGGCAGAATTTCAGGAAAACGATTTCATGGGGTAGACTGGAATTGCACTTAAAGCATAGGAAAAGAGGCAGAATGTCCACAATGATGCACTTGGCCAAAAAGGGCGTATGCGTTTTTTCCTGAATATATTCAGGAAAAAACGCATACGCCCTTTTTGGCCAACCAAGCAAGCGTGTAAAGGAAATCTGCACTACAATGAAGTCTCACTGCCCCCTGGTCAAAAGGGTCATCTGAAAAATGTGTAAAATACAGAAAGGCAAGACAGGTCATGGAGAACAGGGAGCCTTGTTATGCTGATGGGCGGGATGTAAATTGCCAACAGCCACTCTGGAGAAGTGTATGGTGTTTCCTGAAACACGTAGGAAACAAAGCAACACAGCCTATGGCACTTCCACTTAGGGTCCTATAGCTTAGGGAAATTAAAATCAAAAACACACAGTCACCCCAAAGTTTGGGACGGCTCTGTTTACAAGAACCTCGTCTACGGTACAAGTTAAATATCTGAGAAAGCAAAAAATGGATAAAGAATTTGTGGTACGTACATACAATGGAATATCACTAAGCAATGAAATCTAGGTCATCAGGCCCATAGCGGCATAATGAGTGGATTCAGGTACGACGATTCTACGAGAAATAAGTCACACAGAAAAAGAAACATCATAAGATATCACTAATACACGGAACGTAAACTTGTCTACACATGAACTGAATTACAAAACAGAACAGGGTCTCAAATTTAGAAAACCAACTTATGCTTGCTTATGGGGAAAGGTGAGTTGGGGTGCTGCATCAAACCAGAGATTGAAATTAGCACAGATATCGTTCCATAAGCCAAATATATAATAGACAAGACCTACTCCTTGCTCAACGAAATGGACTCAACACCCCATATTCAACGCCTGGTAATATACCTGACAAGTAAGAATCTTAAGACCCATGGATTTATATGTCTCCATAAGGAAAACAATCGTGTGTACAGCGACCTAAACGCAGCAGTGAAAATCCGATAAATCCCATTATCAAAATAAATTTCAGAAACAAAACACAATGACAGTGGAATAGAGAGCAATTCTTAAATAATTCATTCAGGGCTTGTGATGCAACCTGGATTTACCATATCTACACCCAGAGCTGGGTGAGACATAAGGCTGGGCACTTCGGGCTGATAGCATTGGTGAGGTTCGGTGAGCAAACGCAGACCGTCTGAAGACATACTGCATGGTACCCATTCCATGGGTCCCAAGTCTACAGGTTTAAGGGATTCTTCTTTCAGCTAAAACATGCATGGGAAACCCAGAGTATGGTCCACTGTGTGATTGGGAATCGTTTTCAAATGCATCTCATGTTTCGTCCCCTGGTACTCGGGTTCACCGTTCCAGACGCTTTACTAACACTCTCCCCACTTGTAGAGTCAGTGCCTTTAACCACCTGTTTGGCACAGTTTGCAATTTCTGCGCAAGATGAACAGGAGTAGGGAGAACCAATGAGAGACTAGCTGTAGGTATCTGCACGGGCAAATGGAACGCTCATTTCCCACCAGGAAGAGGAATTAACCAAAGGCTCAGCGTGCCCTGCCGGAACCAGATTAGGGCCTGAAGCAATCCTGCGGTTTTGCGGCCAGCTCACAAGAAAGCGAGTTAAAGAAAGGAGCTCAGGGGCACTGTATTTCACAAACCTGCAGAGTTAAGAATGACAGCTATAGTCCAAAAATGTATTGAAGTAAGTCTTCGAAGAGGACTTGAAAGCGGGGCAGAATTTCAGGAAAACGATTTCATGGGGTAGACTGGAATTGCACTTAAAGCATAGGAAAAGAGGCAGAATGTCCACAATGATGCACTTGGCCAAAAAGGGCGTATGCGTTTTTTCCTGAATATATTCAGGAAAAAACGCATACGCCCTTTTTGGACAACCAAGCAAGCGTGTAAAGGAAATCTGCATTACAATGAAGTCTCACTGCCCCCTGGTCAAAAGGGCCATCTGAAAAATGTGTAAAATAGAGAAATGCAAGACAGGTCATGGAGAACAGGGAGCCTTGTTATGCTGATGGGCGGGATGTAAATTGCCAACAGCCACTCTGGAGAAGTGTATGGTGTTTCCTGAAACACGTAGGAAACAAAGCAACACAGCCTATGGCACTTCCACTTAGGGTCCTATAGCTTAGGGAAATTAAAATCAAAAACACACAGCCACCCCAATGTTTGGGACGGCTCTTTTTACAAGAACCTCGTCTACGGTACAAGTTAAATATCCGAGAAAGCAAAAAATGGATAAAGAAATTGTGGTACGTACATACAATGGAATATCACTCAGCAATGAAATCTAGGTCATCAGGCCCATAGCGGCATAATGAGTGGATTCAGGTACAACGATTCTACGAGAAATAAGTCACACAGAAACAGAAATAAAATAAGATATCACTAATACATGGAACGTAAACTTGGCTACACATGAACTGAATTACAAAACAGAACAGGGTCTCAAATTTAGAAAACCAACTTATGCTTGCTTATGGGGAAAGTTGAGTTGGGGTGCTGCATCAAACCAGAGATTGAAATTAGCACAGATACCGTTCCATAAGCCAAATATATAATAGACAAACCTAAAACTTGCTCAACGAAATGGACTCAACACCCCATATTCAACGTCTGGGAATATACCCGAGAAGTAAGAATCTTAAGACCCATGGATTTATATGTCTCCATAAGGAAATCAAGCGTGTGTACAGGGGTCTAAACGCAGCAGTGAAAATCCGATAAATCCCATTATCAAAATAAATTTCACAAACAAAACACAATGACAGTGAAATAGAGAGCAATTCTTAAATAATTCATTCAGGGCTTGTGATGCAACCTGGATTTACCACATCTACACCCAGAGCTGGGTGAGACATAATGCTGGACACTTCGGGCTGATAGCATTGGTGAAGTTCTGTGAGCAAACGCAGACCCTTTGAAGTCATACTGCATGGTACCCATTCCATGGTTCCCAACTCTCCAGGTTTAAGGGATTCTTCCTTCAGCTAAAACATGCATGGGAAACCCAGAGTATGGTCGACCGTGTGATTGGGAAACGTTTCCAAATGCATCTCAGGTTTCGTACCCTGGTACTCGGGTTCACCGTTCCAGACGCTTTACTAACACTCTCCCCACTTGGAGAGTCAGTGCCTTTAACCTCCTGTTTGGCACAGTTTGCAATTTCTGCGCAAGATGAACAGGAATAGGGAGAACCAATGAGAGACTAGCTGTAGGTGTCTGCACGGGCAAATGGAACGCTCATTTCCCACCAGGAAGAGGAATAAAAAAAGGCTCAGCGTGCCCTGCCGAAACCAGATTAGGGCCTGAAGCAATCCTGCGGTTTTGCGGTCAGCTCACAAGAAAGCAAGTTAAAGAAAGGAGCTCAGGGGCACTGTAATTAACAAACCTGCAGAGTTATGAATGACAGCTATCGTCCAAAAATGTATTGAAGTAAGTCTTCGAAGAGGACTTGAAAGCGGGGCAGAATTTCAGGAAAACGATTTCAGGGGGTAGACTGGAATTGCACTTAAAGCATAGGAAATGAGGCAGAATGTCCACAATGATGCACTTGGCCAAAAAGGGCGTATGCGTTTTTTCCTGAATATATTCAGGAAAAAACGCATACGCCCTTTTTGGCCAACCAAGCAAGCGTGTAAAGGAAATCTGCACTACAATGAAGTCTCACTGCCCCCCGTTCCAAACGGCCATCTAAAACAAGTGTAAAATCCAGAAAGGCAGGACACGTCATGGAGAACAGGGAGCCTTGTTATGCTGAAGGGCGGGATGTAAATTGCCAACAGCCATTCTGGAGAAGTGAATGGTGTTTCCTGAAACACGTAGGAAACAAAGCAACACAGCCTATGGCACTTCCACTTAGGGTCCTATAGCTTAGGGAAATTAAAATCAAAAACACACAGCCACCCCAAAGTTTGGGACGGCTCTGTTTACAAGAACCTCGTCTACGGTACAAGTTAAATATCCGAGAAAGCAAAAAATGGATAAAGAAGTTGTGGTACGTACGTACAATGGAATATCACTCAGCAATGAGATCTACGTCATCAGGCCCGTAGCGCCATAATGAGTGCATTCAGGTACGACTATTCTACGAGAAATAAGTCACACAGAAAGAGAAACATCATAAGATATCACTAATACAGAGAACGTAAACTTGTCTACACATGAACTGAATTACAAAACAGAACAGGGACTGAAATTTAGAAAACCAACTTATGCTTGCTTATGGGGAAAGCTGAGTTGGGGTGCTGCATAAAACCACAGATTGAAATTAGCACAGATACCGTTCCATAAGCCAAATATATAATAGACAAGACCTACTCCTTGCTCAACGAAATGGACTCAACACACCATATTCAGCGCCTGGGAATATACCTGACAAGTAAGAAACTTAAGACCCATGGATTTATATGTCTCCATAAGGAAAGCAAGCGTGTGTACAGCGGCCTAAACGCAGCAGTGAAAATCCGATAAATCCCATTATCAAAATAAATTTCACAAACAAAACACAATGACAGTGAAATAGAGAGCAATTCTTAAATAATTCATTCAGGGCTTGTGATGCAACCTGGATTTACCACATCTACACCCAGAGCTGGGTGATACATAAGGCTGGACACTTCGGGCTGATAGCATTGGTGAGGTTCGGTGAGCAGACGCAGACCCTTTGAAGTCATACTGCATGGTACCCATTCCATGGGTCCCAACTCTCCAGGTTTAAGGGATTCTTCTTTCAGCTAAAACATGCATGGGAAACCCAGAGTATGGTCCACCGTGTAATTGGGAAACGTTTTCAAATGCATCTCAGGTTTCGTCCCCTGGTACTCGGGTTCACCGTTCCAGACGCTTTACTAACACTCTCCCCACTTGGAGAGTCAGTGCCTTTAACCTCCTGTTTGGCACGTTTTGCAATTTCTGCGCTAGATGAACAGGAATAGGGAGAACCAATGAGAGACTAGCTGTAGGTGTCTGCACGGGCAAATGGAACGCTCATTTCCCACCAGGAAGAGGGATTAACCAAAGGCTCTGCATGCCCTGCCGGAAACAGATTAGGGCCTGAAGCAGTCCTGCGGTTTTTCGCCCAGCTCACAAGAAAGCGAGTTGAAGAAAGGAGCTCAGCGGCACTGTAATTCACAAACCTGCAGAGTTATGAATGACAGCTATCGTCCAAAAATGTATTGAAGTAAGTCTTCGAAGTGGACTTGAAAGCGGGCCAGAATTTCAGGAAAACGATTTCAGGGGGTAGACTGGAATTGCATTTAAAGCATAGGAAAAGAGGCAGAATGTCCACAGTGATTCACTTGGACAAAAAGGGCGTATGCGTTTTTTCCTGAATATATTCAGGAAAAAACGCATACGCCCTTTTTGGCCAACCAAGCAAGCGTGTGAAGGAAATCTGCACTACAATGAAGTCTCACTGCCCCCCGGTCCAAACGGCCATCTGAAACAAGTGTAAAATCCAGAAAGGCAGGACAGGTCATGGAGAAGAGGGAGCCTAGTTATGCTGATGGGCGGGATGTAAATTGCCAACAGCCACTCTGGAGAAGTGTATGGTGTTTCCTGAAACACGTAGGAAACAAAGCAACACAGCCTATGGCAATTCCACTTAGGGTCCTATAGCTTAGGGAAATTAAAATCAAAAACACACAGCCACTCCAAATTTTGGGACGGCTCTATTGACAAGAACCTCATCTACGGTACAAGTTAAATATCCGAGAAAGCAAAAAATGGATAAAGAAGTTGTGGTACGTACGTACAATGGAATATCACTCAGCAATGAGATCTACGTCATCAGGCCCGTAGCGGCATAATGAGTGGATTCCGGTACGACGATTCTACGAGAAATAAGTCACACAGAAAAAGAAACATCATAAGATATCACTAATACACGGAACGTAAACGTGGCTACACATGAACTGAATTACAAAACAGAACAGGGTCGCAAATTTAGAAAACCAACTTATGCTTGCTTATGGGGAAAGGTGAGTTGGGGTGCTGCATCAAACCAGAGATTGAAATTAGCACAGATACCGTTCCATAAGCCAAATATATAATAGACATGACCTACTCCTTGCTCAACGAAATGGAATCAACACCCCATATTCAACGCCTGGGAATATACCTGACAAGTAAGAATCTTAAGAAACATGGATTTATATGTCTAAATAAGGAAGACAAGCGTGTGTACAGTGGCCTAAACGCAGCAGTGAAAATCCGATAAATCCCATTAACAAAATAAATTTCAAAAAGAAAACACAATGACAGTGAAATAGAGAGCAATTCTTAAATAATTCATTCAGGGCTTGTGATGCAACCTGGATTTACCACATCTACACCCAGAGCTGGTTGAGACATAAGGCTGAACACTTCGGGCTGATAGCATTGATGATGTTTGGTGAGCAAATGCAGACCCTTTGAAGTCATACTGCATGGTAGCCATTCCATGGGTCCCAACTCTCCAGGTTTAAGGGATTCTTCCTTCAGCTAAAACATGCATGGGAAACCCGGAGTATGTTCCACCGTGTGATTGGGAAACGTTTTCAAATGCATCTCAGGTTTCATCCCCTAATTCTCGGGTTCACCGTTCCAGACACTTTACTAACACTCTCCCCACTTGGAAAGTCAGTGCCTTTAACCTTCTGTTTGGCACAGTTTGCAATTTCTGCGCAAGATGAACAGGAATAGGGAGAACCAATGGAGAATAGTTGTAAGTGTCTGCACGGGCAAATGGAACGCTCATTTCCCACCAGGAAGAGGAATTAACCAAAGGCTCAGCATGCCCTGCCGGAACCAGATTAGGGCCTGAAGCAATCCTGCGGTTTTGCGGCCAGCTCACAAGATAGCGAGTTGAAGAAAAGAGCCCAGGGGCACTGTAATTCACAAACCTGCAGAGTTATGAATGACAGCTATCGTCCAAAAATGTATTGAAGTAAGTCTTCGAAGAGGACTTGAAAGCGGGGCAGAATTTCAGGAAAACGATTTCAGGGGGTAGACTGGAATTGCACTTAAAGCATAGGAAATGAGGCAGAATGTCCACAATGATGCACTTAGCCAAAAAGGGCGTATGCGTTTTTTCCTGAATATATTCAGGAAAAAATGCATAAACCCTTTTTGGCCAACCAAGCAAGCGTGTAAAGGAAATCTGCACTACATTGAAGTCTCACTGCCCCCCGGTCAAAAGGGCCATCTGAAACAAGTGTAAAATCCAGAAAGGCAGGACAGGTCATGGAGAACAGGGAGCCTTGTTATGCTGATGGGCGGGATGTAAATTGCCAACAGCCACTCTGGAGAAGTGTATGGTGTTTCCTGAAACACGTAGGAAACAAAGCAACACAGCCTATGGCACTTCCACTTAGGGTCCTATAGCTTAGGGAAATTAAATTCAAAAACACACAGCCACCCAAAATTTGGGACGGCTCTGTTTACAAGAACCTCGTCTACGGTACAAGTTCAATATCCGAGAAAGCAAAAAATGGATAAAGAAGTTGTGGTACGTACGTACAATGGAATATCACTCAGCAATGAGATCTACGTCATCAGGCCCGTAGCGGCATAATGAGTGGATTAACGTACGAGGAGTCTACGAGAAATAAGTCACACAGAAAAAGAAACATCATAAGATATCACTAATACACGGAACATAAACTTGGCTACACATGAACTGAATTACAAACAGAACAGGGTCTCAAATTTAGAAAACCAACTTATGCTTGCTTATGGGGAAAGGTGAGTTGGGGTGCTGCATCAAACCAGAGATTGAAATTAGCACAGATACCGTTCCATAAGCCAAATATATAATAGACAAGACCTACTGTTGCTCAACGAAATGGACTCAACACCCCATATTCAACGCCTTGGAATATACCTGACAAGTAAGAATCTTAAGACCCATCGATTTATATGTCTCCATAAGGAAGTCAAGCGTGTGTACAGTGGCCTAAACGCAGCAGTGAAATCCGATAAATCCCATTAACAAAATAAATTTCACAAACAAAACACAATGACATGCAAATGAAGCAAATGACAAAGGATTAATCTCCAAAATTTACAAGCAGCTCATGCAGCTCAATAACAAAAAAACAAACAACCCAATCCAAAAATGGGCAGAAGACCTAAATAGACATTTCTCCAAAGAAGATATACAGAATGCCAACAAACACATGAAAGAATGCTCAACATCATTAATCATTAGAGAAATGCAAATCAAAACTACAATGAGATATCATCTCACACCAGTCAGAATGGCCATCATCAAAAAATCTAGAAACAATAAATGCTGGAGAGGGTGTGGAGAAAAGGGAACACTCTTGCACTGCTGGTGGGAATGTGAATTGGTTCAGCCACTATGGAGAACAGTATGGAGGTTCCTTAAAAAACTACAAATAGAATTACCATATGACCCAGCAATCCCACTACTGGGCATATACCCTGGGAAAACCAAAATTCAAACAGAGTCATGTACCAAAATGTTCATTGCAGCTCTATTTACAATAGCCCGGAGATGGAAACAACCTAAGCGCCCATCATCGGATGAATGGATAAAGAAAATGTGGCACATATATACAATGGAATATTACTCAGCCTTATAAAGAAATGAAATTGAGCTATTTGTAATGAGATGGATAGACCTAGAGTCTGTCATACAGAGTGAAGTAAGTCAGAAAGAAAAAGACAAATACCGTATGCTAACACATATATATGGAATTTAAGGGGAAAAAAAATGTCATGAAGAACCTAGGGGTAAGACAGGAATAAAGACGCAGACCTACTGGAGAACGGACTTGAGGATATGGGGAGGGGGAGGGGTGAGCTTTGACAGGGCGAGAGAGAGTCATGGACATATACACACTAACAAACGTAGTAAGGTAGATAGCTAGTGGGAAGCAGCCGCAAGGCACAGGGATATTAGCTTGGTACTTTGTGACAGCCTGGAGGGGTGGGATAGGGAGAGTGGGAGGGAGGGAGACGCAAGAGGGAAGACATATGGGAACATATGTATATGTATAACTGATTCACTTTGTTATAAAGCAGAAACTAACACACCATTGTAAAGCAATTATACCCCAATAAAGATGTTTAAAAAAAAAACAACACAATGACAGTGAAATAGAGAGCAATTCTTAAATAATTCATTCAGGGCTTGTGATGCAACCTGGATTTACCACATCTACACCCAGAGCTGGGTGAGACATAAGGCTGGACACTTCGGGCTGATAGCATTGGTGAGGTTCGGTGAGCAAACGCAGACCCTTTGAAGTCATACTGCATGGTAGCCATTCCATGGGTCCCAACTCTCCAGGTTTAAGGGATTCTTCCTTCAGCTAAAACATGCATGGGAAACCCAGAGTATGGTCCACCGTGTGATTGGGAAACGTTTTCAAATGCATCTCAGGTTTCGACCCCTGGTACTGGGGTGCACCGTTCCAGACGCTTTACTAACACTCTCCCCACTTGGAGAGTCAGTGCCTTTAACCTCCTGTTTGGCACAGTTTGCAATTTCTGCGCAAGATGAACAGGAATAGGGAGAACCAATGAGAGACTAGCTGTAGGTGTCTGCACGGGCAAAGGGAACGCTGATTTCCCACCAGGAAGAGGAATTAACCAAAGGATCAGCATGCCCTGCTGGAACCAGATTAGGGTCTAAAGCACTCCAGCAGTTTTGCGGCCAGCTCACAAGAAAGCGAGTTGAAGAAAGGAGCTCAGGGGCACTGTAACTCACAAACCTGCAGAGTTATGAATGATAACTATCGTCCAAAACTGTATTGAAGTAAGTCTGCGAAGTGGACTTGAAAGCGGGGCAGAATTTCAGGAAAACGATTTCAGGAGGTAGACTGGAATTGCACTTAAAGCATAGGAAAAGAGGCCGAATGTCGACAATGATGCATTTGGCCAAAAAGGGGCGTATGCGTTTTTTCCTGAATATATTCAGGAAAAAACGCATACGCCCTTTTTGGTCAACCAAGCAAGCGTGTCAAGGAAATCTGCACTACAATGAAGTCTCACTGCCCCCCGGTCAGAAGGGCCATCTGAAAAAAGTGTAAAATCCAGAAAGGCAGAACAGGTCATGGAGAACAGGGAGCCTTGTTATGCTGATGGGCGGGATGTAAATTGCCAACAGCCACTCTGGAGAAGTGTATGGTGTTTCCTGAAACACGTAGGAAACAAAGCAACACAGCCTATGGCACTTCCACTTAGTGTCCTATAGTTTAGGGAAATTAAAATCAAAAACACACAGCCACCCCAAAATTTGGGACGGCTCTGTTTACAAGAACCTCGTCTACGGTACAAGTCAAATATCCGAGAAAGCAAAAAATGGATAAAGAAGTTGTGGTACGTACGTACAATGGAATATCACTCAGCCATGAGATCTACGTCATCTGGCCCGTAGCGGCATAATGAGTGCATTAAGGTACGACGATTCTACGAGAAATAAGTCACACAGAAAAAGAAACATCATAAGGTATCACTAATACACGGAACGTAAACTTGGCTACACATGAACTGAATTACAAAACAGAACAGGGTCTCAAATTTAGAAAACCAACTTATGCTTGCTTATTGCGAAAGGTGAGTTGGGGTGCTGCATCAAACCAGAGATTGAAATTAGCACAGATACCGTTCCATAAGCCAAATATATAATAGAAAAGACCTACTCCTTGCCTAACGAAATGGAATCAACACCCCATATTCAACGCCTGGGAATATACCTGACAAGTAAGAATCTTAAGACCCATGGATTTATATTTCTAAATAAGGAAGTCAAGCGTGTGTACAGTGGCCTAAACGCAGCAGTGAAAATCCGATAAATCCCATTAACAAAATAAATTTCACAAACAAAACACAATGACAGTGAAATAGAGAGCAATTCTTAAATAATTCATTCAGGGCTTGTGATGCAACCTGGATTTACCACATCTACACCCAGAGCTGGTTGAGACATAAGGCTGAACACTTCGGGCTGATAGCATTGGTGATGTTTGGTGAGCAAACGCAGACCTTTTGAAGTCATACTGCATGGTACCCATTCCATGGGTCCCAACTCTCCAGGTTTAAGGGATTCTTCCTTCAGCTAAAACATGCATGGGAAACCCGGAGTATGTTCCACCGTGTGATTGGGAAACGTTTTCAAATGCATCTCAGGTTTCATCCCCTGGTACTCGGGTGCACCGTTCCAGACACTTTACTAACACTCTCCCCACTTGGAAAGTCAGTGCCTTTAACCCTCTGTTTGGCACCATTTGCAATTTCTGCGCAAGATGAACAGGAATAGGGAGAAGCAATGAGAGACTAGCTGTAGGTGTCTGCACGGGCAAATGGAACGCTCATTTCCCACCAGGAAGAGGAACTAACCAAAGGCTCAGCGTGCCCTGCCGGAACCAGATTAGGGCCTGAAGCAATCCTGCGGTTTTGCGGCCAGCTCACATGAAAGCGAGTTGAAGAAAGGAGCTCAGGTGCACTGTAATTCACAATCCTGCAGAGTTATGAATGACAGCTATCGTCCAAAAATGTATTGAAGTAAGTCTTCTAAGAGGACTTTAAAGCGGGGCAGAATTTCAGGAAAACGATTTCAGGGGGTAGACTGGAATTGCACTTAAAGCATAGGAAAAGAGGCAGAATGTTGACAAAGATGCACTGGGACAAAAAGGTCGTATGCGTTTTTACTTGAATATATTCAGGAAAAAACGCATACGCACTTTTTGGCCAACCAAGCAAGCTTGTAAAGGAAATCTGCACTACAATGAAGTCTCACTGCCCCCCGGTCCAAACGGCCATCTGAAACAAGTGTAAAATCCAGAAAGGCAGGACAGGTCATGGAGAACAGGGAGCCTTGTTATGCTGATGGGCGGGATGTAAATTGCCAACAGCCACTCTGGAGAAGTGTATGGTGTTTCCTGAAACACGTAGGAAACAAAGCAACACAGCCTATGGCACTTCCACTTAGGGTCCTATAGCTTAGGGAAATTAAAATCAAAAACACACAGCCACCCCAAAGTTTGGGACGGCTCTGTTTACAAGAACCTCGTCTATGGTACAAGTTAAATATCCGAGAAAGCAAAAAATGGATAAAGAAGTTGTGGTACGTACGTACAATGGAATATCACTCAACAATGAGATCTACGTCATCTGGACCGTAGAGGCATAATCAGTGGATTCAGGTACGACGATTCTACGAGAAATAAGTCACACAGAAAAAGAAACATCATAAGATATCACTAATACACGGAACGTAAACTTGGCTACACATGAACTGAATTACAAAACAGAACAGGGTCTCAAATTTAGAAAACCAACTTATGCTTGCTTATGGGGAAAGGTGAGTTGGGGTGCTGCATCAAACCAGAGATTGAAATTAGCACAGATACCTTCCATAAGCCAAATATATAATAGACAAGACCTAATCCTTGCTCAACGAAATGGACTCAACACCCCATATTCAACGCCTGGGAATATACCTGACAAGTAAGAATCTTAATACCCATGGATTTATATGTCTCCATAAGGAAGTCAAGCGTGTGTACAGTGGCCTAATGCAGCAGTGAAAATCCCATAAATACAATTATCAAAATAAATTTCACAAACAAAACACAATGACAGTGAAATAGAGAGCAATTCTTAAATAATTCATTCAGGGCTTGTGATGCAACCTGGATTTACCACATCTACACCCAGAGCTGGGTGAGACATAAGGCTGGACACTTCGGGCTGATAGCATTGGTGAGGTTCGGTGAGCAAACGCAGACCCTTTGAAGTCATACTGCATGGTAGCCATTCCATGGGTTCCAACTCTCCAGGTTTAAGGGATTCTTCCTTCAGCTAAAACATGCATGGGAAACCGAGAGTATGGTGCACCGTGTGATTGGGAAACGTTTTCAAATGCATCTCAGGTTTCGACCCCTGGTACTGGGGTGCACCGTTCCAGACGCTTTACTAACACTCTCCCCACTTGGAGAGTCAGTGCCTTTAACCTCCTGTTTGGCACAGTTTGCAATTTCTGCGCAAGATGTACAGGAATAGGGAGAACCAATGAGAGACTAGCTGTAGGTGTCTGCACGGGCAAATGGAACGCTGATTTCCCACCAGGAAGAGGAATTAACCAAAGGCTCAGCATGCCCTGCTGGAACCAGATTAGGGCCTAAAGCAATCCAGCAGTTTTGCGGCCAGCTCACAAGAAAGTGAGTTGAAGAAAGGAGCTCAGGGGCACTGTAATTCACAAACCTGCAGAGTTATGAATGACAGCTATCGTCCAAAAATGTATTGAAGTAAGTCTTCGAAGTGGACTTGAAAGCGGGGCAGAATTTCAGGAAAACGGTTTCAGGGGGTAGACTGGAATTGCAATTAAACATAGGAAAAGAGGCCGAATGTCGACAATGATGCACTTGCCCAAAAAGGGCGTATGCGTTTTTTCCTGAATATATTCAGGAAAAAACGCATACGCCCTTTTTGGTCAACCAAGCAAGCGTGTCAAGGAAATCTGCACTACAATGAAGTCTCACTGCCCCCCGGTCACAAGGGCCATCTGAAAAAAGTGTAAAATCCAGAAAGGCAGGACAGGTCATGGAGAACAGGGAGCCTTGTTATGCTGATGGGCGGGATGTAAATTGCCAACAGCCACTCTGGAGAAGTGTATGGTGTTTCCTGAAACACGTAGGAAACAAAGCAACACAGCCTATGGCACTTCCACTTAGGGTCCTATAGCTTAGGGAAATTAAAATCAAAAACACACATCCACCCCAAAGTTTGGGATGGCTCTGTTTACAAGAACCTCATCTACGGTACAAGTTAAATATCCGAGAAAGCAAAAAATGGATAAAGAAGTTGTGGTACGTACGTACAATGGAATATCACTCAACAATGAGATCTACGTCATCAGGCCCGTAGCGGCATAATGAGTGCATTAAGGTACGACGATTCTACGAGAAATAAGTCACACAGAAAAAGAAACATCATAAGATATCACTAATACACGGAACGTAAACTTGGCTACACATGAACTGAATTACAAAACAGAACAGGGTCTCAAATTTAGAAAACCAACTTATGCTTGCTTATTGCGAAAGGTGATTTGGGGTGCTGCATCAAACCAGAGATTGAAATTAGCACAGATACCGTTCCATAAGCCAAATATATAATAGAAAAACCTACTCCTTGCTCAACGAAATGGAATCAACAACCCATATTCAACGCCTGGGAATATACCTGACAAGTAAGAATCTTAAGACCCATGGATTTATATGTCTAAATAAGGAAGTCAAGCGTGTGTACAGTGGCCTAAACGCAGCAGTGAAAATCCGATAAATCCCATTAACAAAATAAATTTCAAAAACAAAACACAATGACAGTGAAATAGAGAGCAATTCTTAAATAATTCATTCAGGGCTTGTGATGCAACCTGGATTTACCACATCTACACCCAGAGCTGGTTGAGACATAAGGCTGAACACTTCGGGCTGATAGCATTGGTGATGTTTGGTGAGCAAACGCAGACCTTTTGAAGTCATACTGCATGGTACCCATTCCATGCGTCCCAACTCTCCAGGTTTAAGGGATTCTTCCTTCAGCTAAAACATGCATGGGAAACCCGGAGTATGTTCCACCGTGTGATTGGGAAACGTTTTCAAATGCATCTCAGGTTTCATCCCCTGGTACTCGGGTGCACCATTCCAGACACTTTACTAACACTCTCCCCACTTGGAAAGTCAGTGCCTTTAACCCTCTGTTTGGCACAGTTTGCAATTTCTGCGCAAGATGAACAGGAATAGGGAGAAGCACTGAGAGACTAGCTGTAGGTGTCTGCACGGGCAAATGGAACGCTCATTTCCCACCAGGAAGAGGGATAAACCAAAGGCTCAGCATGCCCTGCCGGAACCAGATTAGGGCCTGAAGCAATCCTGCGGTTTTGCGGCCAGCTCACAAGAAAGCGAGCTGAAGAAAGGAGCTCAGGGGCACTGTAATTCACAAACCTGCAGAGTTATGAATGACAACTATCGTCCAAAAATGTATTGAAGTAAGTCTTCAAAGAGGACTTCAAAGCGGGGCAGAATTTCAGGAAAACGATTTCAAGGGTTAGACTGGAATTGCACTTAAAGCATAGTAAAAGAGGCAGAATGTCGACAATGATGCACTTGCCCAAAAAGGGCATATGCGTGTTTTCCTGAATATATGCAGGAAAAAACGCATACGCCCTTATTGGCCGACCAAGCAAGCGTGTAAAGGAAATCTGCACTACAATGAAGTCTCATTGCCCGCCAGGCTAAAGGGCCATCTGAAACAAGTGTAAAATCCAGAAAGGCAGGACACGTCATGGAGAACAGGGAGCCTTGTTATGCTGATGGGCAGGATGTAAATTGCCAACAGCCACTCTGGAGAAGTGTATGGTGTTTCCACAAACACGTAGGAAACAAAGAAACACAGCCTATGGCACTTCCACTTATGGTCCTATAGCTTAGGGAAATTAAAATCAAAAACACACAGCCACCCCAAAGTTTGGGACGGCTCTGTTTACAAGAACCTCATCTATGGTACAAGTTAAATATCCGAGAAAGCAAAAAATGGATAAAGAAGTTGTGGTACGCACGTACAATGGAATATCACTCAGCAATGAAATCTACGTCATTAGGCCCGTAGCGGCATAATGAGTGGATACAGGTACGATGATTCTACGAGAAATAAGTCACAGAAAAAAAGAAACCTCATAAAATATCACTAATACACGGAATGTAAACTTGGCTACACATGAACTGAATTACAAAACAGAACAGGGTCTCAAATTTAGAACACCAACTTATGCTTGCTTATGGGAAAGGTGAGTTGGGATGCTGCATAAAACCAGAGATTAAAATTAGCACAGATACCGTTCCATAAGCCAAATATATAATAGACAAGACCTACCCCTTGCTCAACCAAATGGACTCAACACCCCATATTCAACGCCTGGGAATATACCTGACAAGTAAGAATCTTAAAACCCATGGATTTATATGTCTCCATAAGGAAATCAAGCATGTGTACAGAGGCCTAAACGCAGCAGCAAAAATCCGATAAATCCCATTATCAAAATAAATTTCCAAAACAAAACACAATGACAGTGAAATAGAGAGCAATTCTTAAATAATTCATTCAGGGCTTGTGATGCAACCTGGATTTACCACATCCACACCAAGAGCTGGGTGAGAAATAAGTCTGGACACTTCACGCTGATAGCATTTTTGAGGTTCAGTGAGCAAACGCAGACCCTTTGAAATCATACTGCATGGTACCCATTCCATGGGTCCCAACTCTCCAGGTTTAAGGGATTCTTCCTTCAGCTAAAACATGCATGGGTAACCCAGAGTATGATCCACCGTGTGGTTGGGAAACGTTTTCAAATGCATCTCAGTTTTCGTCCCCTGGAACTCGGGTTCACCATACCAGACGCTTTACTAACACTCTCCCCACTTGGAGAGTCAGTGCCTTTAACCTCCTGTTTGGCACAGTTTGCAATTTCTGCGCAAGATGAACAGGAATAGGGAGAACCAATGAGAGACTAGCTGTAGGTGTCTACACGGGCAAATCGAATGCTCATTTCCCACCAGGAAGAGGAATTAACCAAAGGCTAAGCGTGCCCTGCCAGAAAAAATTAGGGCCTAAAGCAATCCTGCGGTTTTGCGGCCAGCTCACAAGAAAGCGAGTTGAAGAAAGGAGCTCAGGGGCACTGTTATTCACAAACCTGCAGAGTTATGAATGACAGCTATCATCCAAAAATATATTGAAGTAAGTCTTCAAAGAGGACTAGAAAGTGGGGCAGAATTTCAGGAAAACGATTTCAGGGGGTAGACTGGAATTGCACTTTAAGCATAGGAAAAGAGGCAGAATGTCGACAATGATGCACTTGGCCAAAAAGGGCGTATGCGTTTTTTCCTGAATATATTCAGGAAAAAAGGCATACGCCCTTTTTGGCCAACCAAGCAAGCGTGTAAAGGAAATCTGCACTACAATGAAGTCTCACTGCCCCCGGATCAAAAGGGCCATTTTAAAAATGTGTAAAATCCAGAAAAGCATCACAGGCCCTGGAGAACAGGGAGCCTTGTTATGCTGATGGTCGGGATGTAAATTGCCAACAGCCACTCTGGAGAAGTGCATGGTGTTTCCTGAAACACGTAGAAAACAAAGCAACACAGCCTATGGCACTTCCACTTATGGTCCTATAGCTTAGGGAAATTGAAATCGAAAACACACAGCCACTCCAAATTTCGGACAGCTCTGTTTACAAGAACCTCGTCTATGGTACAAGCTAAATATCTCAGAAAGCAAAAAATGGATAAAAAAGTTGTGGTACGTACGTACAATGGTATATCACTCAGCAATGAAATCTTTGTCATCAGGCCCGTAGCGGCATAATGAGTGGATTCAGGTACGATGATTCTACGTGAAATAAGTCACACAGAAAAAGAAACATCATAAGATATCACTAATACACGGAACGTAAACTTGGCTACACATGAAGTGAATTACAAAACACAACAGGGTCTCACATTTACAAAACCAACTTACGTTTGCTTATGGGGAAAGGTGAGTTGAGGTGCCGCATTAAACCAGAGAATGAAATTAGCACAGATACCGTTCCATAAGCCATATATGTAATATACATGATCTACTCCTTGCTCAATGAAATGGACTCAACATCACATATTCAACCCCAAGTATATACGTGACTAGAACGAGTCTTAAAACCTATGTATTTATATGTCTCCATAAGGGAATCCAGTGTGTGTACAGCGGCATAAACGCAGCATTGAAAATCAGCTAAATCCCATTATACAAATAAATTTTAAAAACTATCACAAAGACTGTGAAATAGAGAGCAATTCTTAAATAATTCATTCATGGCTTGTGATGAGACCTGGGTTTACCACATCCACACCCACAGCTGGGTTAGACATAAGGCTGGACACTTGGGGCTGATAGGATTGGTGAGGTTCGGTCAGCAAATGCAGATCACTAGAAGTAATACTGCATGGTACCTATTCCAAGGGTCCCAGCTTTCCAGGTTTAAGGGATTCGTCCTTCAGCTCAAACATGCATGGGGAATGCAGAGTATGGTCCACCGTGTGATCAGAAAGCGTTTTTAAATGCATCTCAGTTTTCGTCCCCTGGTCCTCGGGTTCACCATTCAAGACACTTTACTAACACTCTCCCCACTTGGAGAGTCAGTGCCTTTAACCTCCTGTTTGGTACAGTTTGCAATTTCTGCGGAAGATGAACATGAATAGGGAGAACCAATGAGAGACTAGCTGTGGGTTTGTGGACAGGCACATTTAACTCTCATTTCCCTCCAGGAAGAGGAACTAACCACAGGCTCAGCGTTCCATGCCGGAACCAGATTAAGGCCTGAAGCAATCCTGCGGTTTTGCGGCCAATTCACAAGAAAGCGAGTTGAAGTAAGAGGCTCAGGGGCACTGTAATTCACAAACCTGCAGAGTTATGAATGACAGCTATCGTCCAAAAATGTATTCAAGTAAGGCTGCAAAGAGGACTTGAAAACGGGGCAGAATTGCCGGAATGCGATTTCAGGAGGTAGACGGGAATTGCTCTGAAAGCATAGGAAAAGAGGCAAAACCTCGACAATGATGCACTTGACCAAAAAGTGCATATGCGTTTTTTTCCAGGGCCCTCATTTACGAGGGTAGGAGGCTCCCAGCATGCTCCAGGGGCCAACAGAGGCCCCACGTTGCCAAGGTGACGTGAGCCAGCCAGCCACGTGTGACCTCACATCAGAGGGCCCACCTCACAGAAGGATAAGGAACCCAGCCAGGATCAGACTCTCACCAGAGGGCCCACATCACCAAGGGGATGGGAACCAGGCAGGAGTGTCCTCACACCCGTGGGGCCACATCATCGAAAGTTGAGGTACCCAGCACATGTAGCCTCAAACCAGAGGACCCACATCACCATGGGTCTCGGAGTGAGGCAGGCAGGATTAACCTCACAACACATGGCCCACTGTATAAAAAAGGTGAGGAATCCAGCAGTTGGAACTTCCCAGCAGGCGGCCCAGAGCACCGAGGGTATGAGATCCAGGCCACAGTGAACTCACAGCAGAGGGCCCTCATCGTGATACTGTAAGCAACCCAGCCGTTGTGACCTCAGAGCACAAGGCCCACATCCCCATGGGGAAGGGAACCAAGCAGGAGTGTCATCGCACCAGTGGGCACACATCAGAAAAGGTGGGGAGCACAGCAGTTAGGGCCTGATGCCAGAGAGCCCTCATCACTGAGGGGACGTAGCTCCCAGAAGGCTCCAACTGCTACCAGAGGCCCGATGTCACCAATGCGGGGTGTGCCAGCCAGGCAGGAGTGACCTCAGAGCAGACGGCCAACCTCACAGAAGTGTGAGGAAACCAAAGATGATCAGACTCTCACCAGAGGGCCCACATCACCAAGGGAATGGGAACAGGGCAGGAGTGTCCTCACACCAGTGGGGCCACATCACCGAAATGTGAGGGACCCAGCACACGTGGCCTCAAACCAGAGGACACACATCAAAAAGGAGCTGGGAGTGAGGCAGGCAGGAGGAGCCTCAAAACAGCGGGACCATAGAATAAAAAAGGTGAGGAATCCCACAGTTGGAACCTCCCAGCAGGCAGCCAGCAGCAGCGAGGCTATGGGATCCAGTCCTGACTGAACTCACAACAGAGGGCCCTCATCATGAAACTGTGAGCAACCTAGCCGTTAGGACCTCAGAGCAGAAGGCCCACATTTCCATGGGGTTGGGAACCTGTCAGAAGTGTACTCACACCACAGGGCACACATCAGAGAATTTTGGGAGCCCAGAAGTTAGGACCTGACGCCAGAGGGCCCTCATTACCGAGGGGAGGAGACTCCAAGAAGGCACCAACTCCCAATTGAGGGCCCAGGTCACCAAGGTAACGTGTGACAGCCAGGCAGGAGTGAGCTCACAGCACAGGGCCTACCTCACAGAAGGGTGAGGAACAAAGCCAGGATAAGACTCTCACCAGAGGGCCCACATTACCAAGGGAATCAGAACCAGGCAGGAGTGTCCTCACGCCAGTGTGGCAATATCATAGAAAGGTGAGGAACCCAGCAAATGTGGCCTAAACCAGAGAACCCACATCTCCAAGGGGCTCGGAGTGAGGCAGGCAGGAGTAGCCTCACAACACAGGGCCCATAGAATAAAAAAGCTGAGGAATCTAGCAGTGGGAACCTCCCAACAGACGGCCCAGAGCACTCAGTCTATGCGATCCAGGCCTCAGTGAACTCACAGCAGAGGACCCATATCATGAAACTGTGAGCAACCCAGACGTTGGGACCTCAGAGCAGAAGGCCCACATCCTCATGGGGTTGGGAACATGGTAAGAGTGTCCTCGCACCACTTAGAACGTATCAGAAAATGTGGGTACCCAGCAGTTAGGGCCTGACACCAGAGGGCCCTCATCACCAAGGGGAGGAGGCTCACAGCAGGCTCCAACTGCCACAAAAGGGCCGACATCGCCAAGGCGGGGTGTGCCAGCTGGGCAGGAGTGACCTCAGAGCAGAGGGCCCACCTCAAAGAAGTGTGAGGAACCCAACCAGGATCAGACTCTCACCAGGGGGCCCACATCACCAAGGGGATGGGAACCAGGCAGGAGTGTCCTCACACCAGTGGGGCCACATCAGCGAAAGATGAGGAACCCAGCACATGTGGCCTCAAACCAGAGGACACACATCACCAAGGGGCTGGGAGTGAGGCAGGTGTCTGGACGGGCACATTTAACTATAATTTCCCACCAGGAAGAGGAATTAACCAAAGGGTCAGAGTGCCGTGCCGGACCCTGATTACGGCCTGAAGCAAACCTGTGGTTTTGTGGCCAGCTTACAAGGAAGCGAGTTAAGAAAGGAACTCAGGGGCACTGTCATTCACAAACCTGCAGTTATAAATGACAGCTATCGTCCAAAAATATATTGAAGTAAGGCAGCGAAGAAGACCTGAAAGTGGGGCAGAATTGCAGGAAACCGATTTCATGATGTAGACAGTAATTGCTTTTAAAGCATAGGAAAAGAAGCAGAACGTCTACAGTGATGCACTTGGCCAAGAAGGGCATATGCGTTTTATAGAGGACCCTCATTAATGAGGGGAGGAGGCTCCCAGCACACACCAAAGGCCAACAGACGGCCCATGTCATCAAGGCGACATGTGCCAGCCAGGCAGGAGAGACCTCATATCACAGGGTCTACCTCACAGAAGGGTGAGGCACCCAGCGAGGATCAGACTCTCACCAGAGGGCCCACATCACCAAGGGGATGGGAACCAGTCAGGAGTGTCCTCACACCAGTGGGGCCACATCATCCAAAGTTGAGGAACACAGCACATGTGACCTCAAACCAGAGGACACACATCACCAAGGGACTGGGAGTGAGGCAGGCAGGAGGAGCCTCAAAACAGAGGGCCCATAGAATAAAAAAGGTGCGGAATCGCGCAGTTGGATCCTCCCAGCAGGCGGCCAGGAGCAGCGAGGCTATGGGATCCAGGCCAGAATGAACTCACACCAGAGGGCCCTCATCATTATACTGTGATCAACCCAGCCGTTGGGACCTCAGAGCAGAAGGCCCACATCCACATGGGTATGGGAAACTGGCAGGAGTGCCATCACACCAGTGGGCACACATCAGAAAATATGGGTACCCAGCAGTTAGTGACTGACGCCACAGGGCCCTCATCACCGAGGGGAGGAGGCTCCCAGCAAGCTCCAACTGCCACCAGAGGGCCGACGTCACCAAGGCAACGGGAGCAAGCCAGGCAGGAGTGACCTCACAGCAGAGGTCCCACCTCCCAGAAGTGTGACGAAACCAGTCAGGATCAGACTCTCACCAGACGGCCCACATCACCAAGGGGATGGGAACCAGGCAGGAGTGTCCTCACACCAGTGGGTCCACATCACTAAAAGGTGAGTAAACCGGCACATGTGGCCTGAAACCACAGGACCCACATCACCAAGGAGCTGGGAGTGAGGCAGGCAGGAGGAGCCTCACAACACAGGGCCGAAAGAATAAAAAAGGTGAGGTATCCAGCAGTTGGAACCTCGCAGCAGGCGGCCCAGAGCACAGAGACTATGGGATCCTGGCCTGAGTGAACTAACACCAGAGAGCCTATATCATGGAACTGTGAGCAACCCAGACGTTGGAACCACAGAGCAGAAGGCCCACATCCCCATGGGGATGGGAAACTTACAGGAGTGTCCTGTTATCACTGGGCTCACATCAGATAACATGGGGAGCCCAGCAGTGATGGCCTCACGCCAGAGGGCCCTCATCACCGAGGGGAGGAGGCTCCCAGTAGGTTCCAACTGCCACCAGAGGGCCGATGTCACCAAGGCAATGGGAAGCCAGGCAGGAGTTACCTCACAGCAGAGGGCCCACCTCACAGAAGGGTGAGGAACCCAGCCAGGATCAGACTCTCACCAGAGGGCTCATATCACCAAGGGGATGGGAACCAGGCACAAGTATCCTCACACCAGTGGGGCCACATCATCGAAAGGTGAGGGACCCAGCACACGTGGCCTCTAATCAGAGGACACACATAAACAAGGGGCTGGGAATGAGGCAGGCAGGAGGAGCCTCAAAACAGAGGGCCCATAGAATAAAAAAGGTGAGGAATCCCGCAGTTGGAACCTCCCAGCAGGCGGCCTGGAGTAGCGAGGCTATGGGATCCAGGGTGAGTGAACTCACACCAGAGGGCCCTCATCATGAAACTGTGAGAAATCCAGACGTTGGGACCTCACAGCAGAAGGCCCACATTCCCATGGGCTTGGGAACCTGACAGGAGTGTACTCGCACCACAGGGCGCACATCAGAAAATTTTGAGAGCCCAGGAGTTAGGGCCTGACGCCAGAGAGCCCTCATTACCGAGGAAAGGAGACTCCCAGCAGGCACCAACACACAATTGAGGGCCCACGTCGCCAAGGTGACGTGTGCCAGTCAGGCAGGAGTGACCTCACAGCACAGGGCCTACCTAACAGAAGGGTGAGGAAACCAACCAGGATAAGACTCTCGCCAGAGGGCCCACATCACCAAGGGGATCAGAACCAATGTGGCCACATCATAGAAAGGTGAGGAGTGTCCTAACACCAATGTGGCCACATCATAGAAAGGTGAGGAACCCAACACATGTGGCCTCAAAGCAGAGGACCCACATCTCCAAGGGACTCGGAGTGAGGTAGGCAGGAGTAGCCTTACAACACAGGGCCCATAGAATAAAAAGGTGAGGAATCCAGTAATTGGAAGCTCCCAGCAGGCGGCCCAGGGCACCCAGTCTATGAGATCTAGGCCGCAGTGAACTCACAGCAGAGGGCCCACATCATGATACTGTGAGCAACCCAGCCATTGGGACCTCAGAGCAGAAGGCCCACATCCCCATGGGGATGGGAAACTGGCAGGAGTGTCATCGCACCAGTGGGCGCACATCAGAAAATGTGGGGAGCCCAGCAGTTAGGGCCTGATGCCAGAGGGCCCTCATCACCGAGGGGAGGAGGCTCCCATCCCACTCCAACTGCAACCAGAGGGCCCACTTGGCCAAGGCGACGTGTGCCATCCAGGCACGAGTGACCTCACAGCAGAGAGCCCACCTCCCAGAAGTGTGAGGTATCCAGCCAGGATCAGACTCTCACCAGAGGGCCCACATCACCAAGGGGATGGGAACCAGGCAGGAGTGTCCTCACACCAGTGGGGCCACATCAATAAAGGTGAGGAAACCAGCACATGTAGCCTCAAACCACAGGACCTACATCACCAATGGGGGGAGTGAGGAAGGCAGGAGGAGCCTCACAACACAGGGCACAAAGAATAAAAAAGGTGAGGAATCCAGCAGTTGGAACCTCGCAGCAGGCGGCCCAGAACACAGGGGCTATGGGATCTAGGCCTGAGTGAACTAACATCACAGAGCCAACACCATGAAACTGTAAGGAACCCAGGCGTTGGGACCTCAGAGCAGAAGGCCCACATCCCAATGGGGATGGGAACCTGGCAGGAGTGTCCTGGCATCACTGGGCTCACATCAGAAAACGTGGGGAGCACAGCAGTTAGAACCTGACGCCAGAGGGCACTCATCACTGAGGAGAGGAGGCTCCCAGCAGGCTCCAACTGCCACCAGAGGGCCTACGTCTCCAAGGCAATGGGAGCAAGCCAGGCAGGATTTACCTAAGAGCAGAGGGCCCACCACACAGAAGGGTGAGGAACGCAGCCAGTGTCAGACTCTCACCAGAGGGCCCACATCACCAAGGGGATGGGAACCAGGCAGGAGTTTCCTCACACCATTGGGGCCACATCATTGAAAGGTGAGGAACCCAGCACATGTGGTCTCGAACCAGAGGACACACATCACCAAGGGGCTGGGAATGAGGCAGGTGTCTGGACGGGCACATTTAACTCTCATTTCCCACCAGGAAGAGGAATTAACCAAACGCTGAGCATGCCATGCCAGAACCAGATTACAGCCTGAAGCAAACCTGCGGTTTTGTGGCCAGCTCACAAGGAAGCGAGTTAAGAAAGGAAATCAGGGGCACTGTAATTCTCAAACCTGCAGAGTTATAAATGACAGCTATTGTCAAAAATATATTGAAGTAAGGCTGCAAAGAGGACTTGAAAACGAGGCAGAATTGCAGGAATCAGATTTCAGGAGGTAGATTTGAATTGCCTTTAAAGCATATGAAAAGCAGCAGATCTTTGACAGTGATGCACTTGGACAAAAAGTGCATATACATTTTTTCCTGAATACATTCAGGAAAAAACGCATACGCTCTTTTTTGTCAACCAAGCACTGGAGCAATGGAAATCTGCACTACAATGAAGTCTCTTTTCCCATTCGTCAAAATGGCCATCTGAAAAAAGTGTAAAAACAAGAAACACAGGACAGGCCATGGAGAACAGGGAGCCTTGTTATGCTGATGGGTGGGATGTCAATTGCCAACAGACACTCTGGAGATGTTTATGATGTATCCTGAAACATCTAAAAAACAAAGCTACAGAGCCTAGGTCACTTCCACTTATGGCCGTATAGCTTAGGAATATTAAAATCAACAAGACACAGCCAACACAAAATTTAGGGCTGCTGTGTTTACAAGAACCTTGAGTCCTGTGCACATTAAATATCCCAGAAAGAAAAAAATGGATAAAGAAGTTGTGCTACTTATGTACAATGGAATATCACTCAGCAATGAGATCAATGTCATCAGGCCTGTAGCAGCAAATTGAGTGGATTTAAGCACGATGATTCTAAGAGAAATATGTCACACAGAGAAAGATAGTTATCATAAGATATCACTAATAGAGGGAGTGTAAACTTGGCTCCACATGAACTGGATTACAAAACCGAACAGAGTCTCACATTTAGATAAAAAACTTATGCTTGCTTAAGGGGAAAGTTGAGTTGGGGTGCTGTATAAAACCAGAGATTGAAATTAGCACAGATACCTTTCCATAAGCCAAAAATGTAATAGACAAGACCTACTCCTTGCTCAACGAAATAGACTCATCCATGGTGTATCACCTCACACTGGTTAGAATGGGCATCATCAGAAAAATCTACAAACAACAAATGCTGGAAAGGGTGTGGAGATATGGAACCCTCTTCCAGTATTGTTGGGAATGTAAATTGATACAGTCACTGTGGAGAACATTATGGAGTTTCTTATAAAACTAACAATAGAATTACCATATGATACAGCAATCCCACTACTGGTCATATACCCAGACAAAACCATAAATTAGAAAACAACATTCAGCGCAATGTTCATTGCATCACTATTTACAATATCCAGGTAATGGAAGCAACCTAAATGCCCACAGACAGACGAATGCATAAAGATGTGGTACATATATAAAATGGAATATTACTAAGCCATAAAAAGGAATGAAATTGGGTCACCTGTAGAGACGTTGATGAATCTAGAGACTGTCATACACAGTGAAGTAAGTCAGAAAGAGGAAAACAAAACAAATCTTGTATATTAATGCATATATGTGGAACCTAGAAAAATTGTACAGATGAACCGTTTTGCAAGGCAGAAATAGAGCAACAGATGTAAACAATGAACGTATGGACACCAAGGGGGGAAAGCTGTTGGGGGGATGGTGGTGGGAGGTGTTGAGAGATTGGGATTGGCATGTATACATTTATATGTATAAAACAGATAACCAAAAAGAACCTGCTGTATAAAAAATAAAATAAAATTCAAAATTAAAAAAAATAAAATTAAAAAAAGTAAAACAGAAAAAATATTCTTCCCTCACATACATGTATTTATATGAATAAATTATTTCCATGCATATATCTGTAAATACAGAGGAGAAGAATAAAATCTACCTTGAACCAAAAACGAAAAAAAGAAAGAGAAAAACAGAACCCACCAGTTACACAGAGGAAAACCCTATCAGGTCACTTGCTCCAGTTGTAAACAATTCTGAAGTTGGTCAATGGTGGGGAATCATCTCCCATTCAGCCAGCAGGCCCCACGCAATAAGCGTCCTCATTGCAAAGCTGGGGGACCATGCCGAGGCATCTGTGAGTAAACGTGGGCCAAGCCCCAGGCCAGCTGCTGCTGAAATGTTCCCACCCTTCCCAGGTAAAACACCTGAATATGTACAAGGACTTGAAAGCCTAGAGGAAGGGCCATGGAGCCACACGAGCGACAGCATGCCGGCCGACTTGATGCCTGCAGCCCAGCCAGGATGGTCCTGGCCCTGGGTGCTCTTCTGGAAGCTTTCCATTTCCCTGCCTGAGATACCCCTCCTGTCCTGGCCCCCACTGCTTTCTTCCTTCCTCACCTCTCCCCAGGAAGAAATTCCAGCGGCAGATATGGGTGACACATCCTCTTCCTTAGCAGGTGGCATCTTGGCAACTGCTGCAGAAAGTCCAGCAGAGCCCCACTCACACTGGACCACCCACAAAGCCGTGGCCTCTCACTCCCTCCCACCAGCCCAGCCCCGAGACTGTTGACAGGGCAGAGAAAATGGCGTCAGGCACAGCTGCAGGGGCTCTTGCTGCCTGGAGCGGTGTTTATATCGATCTCAACCCAGGCACACCTGGGGAGGTCTGGCCGGCACGGTCACGCTGCCCAGGTCAGCCAATCATCACCCCTCAGGGGCTCACAGTTGCAGAAAATGGAACTTGCTGAATCGGCCAGGTCCAAGGAACAGGTGTGGGCTCTTGAGAGTCAGGATAGACAAGGGGCTGTAGTTCTGGCTTGTTTTCTCATCATTTTATCTGGCCCATGAGTGGGAGACAACTTCAAGAAAACCCTCTCCTAATGAGAGGAACCCAGGAGTCAGGGAGAGGAGGGGAGGGTGGTGGGTGGAGACAGAGGCCTGGTGCCCCGGGTGCAGTGGAAGTCTCTGGAAGACCAGGTGGAGGGAGGCCTCACAGAGTGATCCCCAAGATCACAGACGTTTTGGAGCTGCTGTTTGTTAGTTCAAGTCCTGCTCTGAGGTGCTCTGTGTCAGATCTGAGCGACAGGTGAGCTGGGAGTGCTTTGCAATGTGCACTATGTGCACGGCTCCTGTTTGCCCAGACTTGCCACGGAACATGCAAGGGTAGCTCTGTATCCTGGGAGGGACGTGACAACGAGAGCCCCATGGGCTGCAGGTGACCTGCCCAGGGAACACCATATCCTGGGAGGGGCCTGAACACGAGGGCCCTGTGGGCTGGGGTGGGGGTGTGGTACCTGCCTGGGTGAGCTCCATATCCTGGGATTGGCCTGACTTTGAGAGCCCCATGGGCTGCAGCAGTCAAGGTAACGGATGTCAGGAGAGTCAGTGAAGCCACCGAGGATATACCTCCAGTAGTTCCTAAATCCTATACCCTGCTGGTTATTCTACCAACGACCAGGACTTGGTATTCTGTATTAGTCTTCAATGATACCTTCTTTTACACTTTTTTCACATGGCCCTTTTGACCGGGGGGCAGTGAGACTTCATTGTAGTGCAGATTTCCTTTAAACACTTGCTTGGTTGGCCAAAGAGTGCGTATGCGTTTTTTCCTGAATATATTCAGGAAAAAACCCATATGCTCTTTTTGGCCAAGTGCATCATTGTCGACATTCTGCCTCTTTTCCTATGCTTTAAGTGCAATTCCAGTCTACCCCCTGAAATCGTTTTCCTGAAATTCTGCACCGCTTTAAAGCCCTCTTCACAGACTTACTTGAATATATTTTGGACGATAGCTATCATTCATAACTCTGCAGGTTTGTGGATTACAGTGCCCTTGAGCTCTTTTCTTCGACTCGCTTTCTTGTGAGCTGACCGCAAAACCGCAGGATTGCTTCAGGCCCTAATCTGTTTCTGGCAGGGCACGCTGAGCCTTTGGTTAATTCCTCTTCCTGGTGGGAAATAAGCGTTCCATTTGCCCGTGCAGACACCTACAGCTAGTCTCTCATTGGATCTCCAAATTCCTGTTCATCTTGCGCAGAAATTGCAAAGTGTGCCAAACAGGAGGTTAAAGGCACTGACTCTCCAAGTGGGGAGAGTGTTAGTAAAGCGTCTGGAATGGTGAACCCGAGTACCAGGGGACGAAAACTGAGATGCATTTGAAAACGTTTCCCAATGACACGGTGGAACGTACTCTGGGTTTCCCATGCATGTTTTAGCTGAAGGAAGAATCCCTTAAACCTGGAGAGTTGGGACCCATGGAATGGGTACCATGCAGTATGACTTCAAAGGGTCTGCATTTGCTCATCGAACCTCACCAATGCCATCAGCCCGAAGTGTCCAGCCTTATGTCTCAACCTAACCCTTACCCGAAGCCTTAACCTTATCCGTCCCCTAATCATACGTTAACACTAACCCGTATCCTAACACGTACGCTCATCTTAAACCGTTGTCGTACCCTAACCTGTACCCTAAACCGTCCCCGTCCCCAAACCCTAACAAATCCTAACCCTAACTCTTACCCAAACCCTTACCCTAAACCGTCCCATAATCGTAACACGTACGCTAACACTAAACTGTACCCTAACATGTACTCTCACCCTAAACCGTGGTCGTACACTAAGCTGTACCCTAAACCGTCCCCATCCAGTAACCCTAAACCTAACCCTAACCCTAACGATAACCCTTACCCGAAACCTTACCCTAACCCGTCCCCTAATCCTAACCCGTACGCGAACAATAACCCGTACCCTAACACGTACGCTCACCCTAAACCGTTTTTGTACCCTAAGCTGTACCCTAAACCATCCGTGTCCCAGTCCCCTAACCCAAACCCTAACCCTAATCCTTACCCAAAGCCTTACTCTAACCCTTCCTTTAATCCTAACCCGTACGCTAACACTAACCCATACCCTGAAACGTACGCTCACCCTAAACCGTTGTCGTACCCTAACCTGTAACCTAAACCGTCCCCGTCCCCTAACCCTAACCCTAACCCTAACCTTAACCCTTACCCGAAGCCTTACACTAACCCGTCCCCTAATCCTAACCCGTGCGCTAACACTAACCCGTACCCTAACATGTATGCTCACCCTAAACCATTGGCGAATCCTAACCTGTACTCTAAACTGTCCCCGTCCCCGTCCCCTAATCCTAACCCTGACCCTTACTCGAAGCCTTACCCTAACACGTCACCTAATCCTAACCCGTACGCTAACACTAACCCATACCCTAACACGTACGCTCACCCTAAACTGTTGTCGTACCCTAACCGGAACCCTAAACCGTCCCAGTCCCCTAACCGTAACCCTAACCCTAACCCTAACCCTAACCCTTACCCGAAGCCTTACCCTAACCCGTCCCCTAATCCTAACCCGTACGCTAACACTAACCCATACCCTAACACGTATGCTCACTCTAATCCTTTGTCATACCCTAACCTGTACCCTAAACCGTCCCCGTCCCCTTCCCCTAAACCTAACCCTAACCCTAACCCTAACCGTTACCCGAAGCCTTACTCTAATCCGTCCCTTAATCCTAACCCGTACGCTAACACTGACCAATACCCTAACACGTACCCTCACCCTAAACCGTTGTCGTACCCTAACCTGTAACCTAAACCGCCACGTCCCCTAACCCTAACCCTAACCCTAACCTTAACCCTTACCCGAAGCCTTACACTAACCCGTCCCCTAATCCTAACACATGCGCTAACACTAACCCGTACCCTAACACGTACGCTCACCCTAAACCGTTGGTGAACCCTAAACTGTACCCAAAACCGTCCCTGTCCCCGTCCCCTAACCCTAACCCTTACCCGAAACGTTACGCTAACCCGTCCCCTAATCCTAACCCGTACGCTAACACTAACCTGTACCCTAACACATACGCTGACCCTAAAACGTTGTTGTACCCTAACCTGTACCCTAAACCGTCCCCGTCCTTTAACCGTAATCCTAACCCTTACCCGAAGCTTTACCCTAACCCGTCCCCTAATCCTAACCCGTACCCTAACACTAACCCGTACCCTAACACGTACGCTCACCCTAAACCATTGTCGTACCGTAAACTTTACCCTAAACCATCCCCGTCCCCGTCCCCTAACCCTAACCCTAACCCTAACCCTAACCCTAACCCTTACCCGAAGCCTTACCCTAACCCGTCCAGTAATCCTAACACTTACGCTAACACTAACCAGTACCCTAACAGGTACGCTCACCCTAAACCGTTGTCGTACCCTAAACTCTACCCTAAACTGTCCCGGTCCCCTAACCATAACCCTAACCCTAACCCCAACCCTTACCCGAAGCCTTACCCTAACCTGACCCCTAATCCTAACCCGTACGCTAACACTAACCCATACCCTAACACGTACGTTCACCCTAAACCGTTGTCGTACCCTAACCTGTACCCTAAACCGTCCCTGTCCCCTAACCCTAACCATAACCCTTACCCTAACCCTTACCAGAAGCCTTACACTAACCCGTCCCCTAATCCTAAACCGTACGCTAACACTAACCTGTACCCTAACATGTACTCTCACCCTAAACCGTGGTCGTACCCTAACCTGTACCCTAAACCGTCCCCATCCCGTAACCCTAACCAAAACCCTAACCCTAACGCTAACCCTTACCCGAAACTTTACCCTAACCCGTCCCCTAATCCTAACCCATACGTTAACACTAACCCGTACCCTAACATGTACGCTCAACCTAAACCGTTGTTGTACCATAAACTGTACCCTAAACCATCCGTGTCCCAGTCCCCTAACCCTAACACTAACCCTAATCCGTACCCGAAGCCTTACTCTATCCCTTCCCTTGATCCTAACCCGTACTCTAACATTAGGCCATACCCTAAAACGTACGTTCACACTAAACCGTTGTCGTACCCTAACCTGTAAGCTAAACCGTCCCCATCCCCTAAACCTAACCCTAACCCTAACCCTTAAACGAAGGCTTACCCTAACCCGTCCCCTAATCCTGACACTTACGCTAACACTAACCCGTACCCTAACACGTACGCTCACCCTAAACCGTTGTCGTACACAAACCTGTACCCTAAATCATCCCCATCCCCTAACCTTAACCCTAACCCTAACCCTTAAACGAAGGCTTACCCTAACCCGTCCCCTAATCCTAACCAGTACGATAACACTAACCCATACCCTAACACGTACGCTCACCCTAAACTGTTGGCGTACCCTAATCTGTAGCCTAAACCATCCCTGTCCCCTAACCCTAACCCTAACCCTAACCCTAACCCTTAAACGAAGGCTTACCCTAATCCGTCCCCTAATCCTAACCCGTACACTAACCCTAACCCGTACCCTAACACGTACGCTCACCCTAAACAGTTGTCGTACCCTAACCTGTACCCTAAACCTTCCCCATCACCTAACCCAAACCTTAACCCTAACCCTAACCCTTACCCGAAGCCTTACCCTAAACCGTCCCCTAATAGTAACCCGTACGCTAACACTAACATATACCCTAACATGTACGCTCACCCTAAACCGTTTTCGTACCCTACCCTTTATGCTAAACCATCACCGTCCCCTAACCCTAACCCTAGCCCTAACCCTAACCCTTACCCGAACCCTTACATTAACCCGTCACATAATCCTAACCCGTACGCTAACACTAACACGTACCCGAACACGTACGTTCACCCTACACCATTGTCGTACACTAAACTGTACCATAAACCATCCCCGTACCCTAACCCTAATCCTAACCCTAACCCTAACCCAAACCCTTATCCGAAGCCTTAACCTAACCCGTCCCCTAATCCTGACCCGTAAGCTGACACTAACCTGTACCCTAACACATACGCTTACCCTAAACCTTTGTCGTACCCTAACCTGTACCCTTAACCATCCCCAACCCTAACCCTAACCCTAAGCCTAACACTTACCCGAAACCTTAACCAAAACCGTCCCCTAATCCTGACCCGTACGCTAACACTAAACCGTACCCTAACACGTACGCTCACGCTAAACCGTTGTCGTACCCTAACCTGTCACCTAAACCGTCCCCGTCCCCTAACCCTAACCCTAAACCTAAACCTAACCCTTAACCGAAGCCTTAACCTAACCCGTCCCTTAATCCTAACCCGTACGCTAACACTAACACATACCCTAAAACCTACGCTCACCCTAAACCGTTGTCGTACCCTAACCTGTAACCTAAACCGTCCCCTAACCCTAACCCTAACCCTAACCCTAACCCTTACTCGAAGCCTTACCCTAACCCGTCCCCTAATCCTAACCCGTACGCTAACACTAACCCGTACCCTAATATGTACGCTCAGCCTAAACCATTTTCATACACTAACCTGTACCCTAAACCAACCCCGTCCCCTAACCCTAAACCTAACCCTAACCCTAACCCTAACCCTAAACCTTACCTGAATCCTTACCCTAACCCGTCCCCTAATCCTAACCCGTACGCTAAATGTAACGCGTACCCTAATATGTACGCTCAGCCTAAACCATTGTCGTACACTAACCTGTACCCTAAACCGTTCCCGTACCCTAACCCTAACACTAACCCTAACCCTAACCCTAACCCTAATCCTAACACTGAAATGAAGGCTTACCCTAACCCGTCCCCTAATCCTAACCCATACACTAACCCTAACCCGTACCCTAACACGTACGTTCACCCTAAACCGTTGACGTACCCTAACCTGTACCCTAAACCGTCCCCGTCCCCTAACCCTAACTCTAACCCTAACCCTAACCCTAACACTTACCCGAAGCCTTAAACAAACCAGTCCCCTAATCCTGACCCGTACGCTAACACTCAAATATACCCTAACATGTATGCTCACGCTAAACCGTTGTCGTACCCTAACCTGTAACCTAAACCGTCCCCGTCCCCTAACCCTAACCCTAACCCTAACCCTTATCCGAAGCCTTACCATGACCCGACCCCATTCCTAACCCATACGCTAACACTAACCCATACCCTAATATGTACGCTCACCCTGAACCGTGGTCGTACGCTAACCTGTATCCCAAACCGTCCCCCTCCCGTAACACTAACCCTAACCCTAACCCTAAAACTAACCCTTACCCAAAGCCTTACCCTAACCCGTCCCATAATCCTGACCCGTACGCTAACACTAACACGTACCCTAACATGTACGCTCACCCTAAACCGTTGTCGTACCCTAACCTGTACCCTAATCCGTCCCCATCCCCTAAACCTAACCCTAATTCTTACCCGAAGCCTTACCCTAACACGTCCCCTAATCCTAAACCGTACGCTAACACTAACCCCTACCCTAACACGTACGCTAACCCTAAACCGTTTTCGTAACCCTAACCCTAACCCTAACCCTAACCCTAACCCTTACCCGAAGCCTTACCCTAACCTGTCCCCTAATCCTAACTCGTACGCTAACACTAACACATACCCTAACATGTACGCTCACACTAAACCGTTGTCATACCCTAACCTGTACCCTAAACTGTCCCCTAACCCTAACCCTAACACTAACCCTAACCCTAACCCTTACCCGAAGCCTTCCCCTAACCCGTCCCCTAATCTAACCCGTACGCTAACACTAACCCATACCCTAACACGTACGCTCACCCTAAACCGTTGTCGTACCCTAACCTGTACCCTAAACCATCCCAATCCCCTAACCCTAACCCTAACCCTAACCATAAGCCTTACCCGAAGCCTTAACCTAACACGTACCCTAATCCTGACCCGTACGGTAACACTAAACCTTACCCTAACTCGTACGCTCACGCTAAACCGTTGTCGTACCCTAACATGTAACCTAAACCGTCCCCGTCCACTAACCCTAACCCTAAACCTAACCCTAACCTTTATTCGAAGCTTTACCCTAACCCGTCCCCTAATCCTAACCCATAGGCTAACACTAACCCGTACCCTAACACGTACACTCACCCTAAACCGTTGTCGTACACTAACCTGTATCCTAAACCATCCCCGTACCGTAACCCTAACCCTAACCCTTACCCGAAGCCTTACCCTAACTCGTCCCCTGATCCTAACCCAAACCCTAACACGTACGCTCACTCTAAAACCTTGTCGTACCCTAAACTGTACCCTAAACCGTCCCCGTCCCCTATCCCTAACCCTAACCCTAACCCTTACCCGAAGCCTTACCCTAACCCATCCCCTAATCCTAACCCATACGCTAACACTTACCCGTACCCTAACACGTACACTCACCCTAAATTCTTGTCGTACACTAACCTGTACCCTAAACCGCCCCATCCCCTAACCGTAACCCTAACACTAAACCTTACCTGAAGCCTTACACCAACCCGTCACCTAATCCTAACCCGTACGCTAAAACTAACCCATACCCTAACACGTTCGCTCACCCTAAACCGTTGTCGTACACTAACCTGTACCCTAAACCATCCCCGTCCCCTAACCCTAACCCAAAACGTAACCCTAACACTAACCGTTACATGAAGTCTTACCCTAACCTGTCCCCTACTACTAACCTGTACGCTAACACTAACCCGTACCCTAACATGTACGCTCACCCTAAACCTTTGTGGTACCCTAAACTGTACCCTAAACCGTCTCTGTCCCCTAACCCTAACCTTAACCCTAACCCTAACCCTAACCTGTACCCTAAACCGTCCCGGTCCCCTAACCCTAACCCTAACCCTAACCCTTACCCGAAGCCTTAACCTAACTCGCCCCAATTCCTAAACCGTACGCTAACACTAACCCGTACCCTAACTCATACGCTCACCCTAAACCGCTGTCGTACCCTAACCTGTACCCTAAACGGTCCCCATCCCCTAACCCTAACCTTATCCCTAACCCTAACCCTTACCCGAAGCCTTACCCTCACCCGCCCCTAATCCTAACCCGTACGCTAACACTAACCAGTTACCTAACACGTACGCTCACCCTAAACCGTTGTTGTATCCTAACCTGTATGCTAAACCGTCCCCATTCCCTAACCATAACCCTAACCCTAACCCTAAACCTAAGCCTTACCCGAAGCCTTACCCAAAACCGTCCCCTAATCCTAACCCGTACGCTAACACTAACCCGTTCCCTAATACGTACGCTCACCCTAAATCGTTGTTGTACTCTACCCTGTACCCTAAACCGTCCCCGTCCCATAACCCTAACCATAACAATAAACCTAAACCTAACCCTTACCCGAAACCTTACCCTAACCCGTCCTTTAATCCTATCCCGTACACTAACACTAACCCATACCCTAACACGTACGCTCACCCTAATCCATTGTCGTACCATAACCTATACCCTAAACCGTCCCCGTCCCCTAACCCTAACGCTTACCCGAGGCCTTACCCTAACCCGTCCCCTAATACTAACCCGTACGCTAACACTAACACATACCCTAACATGTACGCTCACACTAAACTGTTGTCGTACGCTAACCTGTAACCTAAACCGTCCCCATCACCTAACCCTAACCCTACCCCTAAACCTAACCCTTAACCTAACCCGTCACCTAATCCTAACCCGTACGCTAACACTAACCCGTACCCTAACACGTACACTCACCCTAAACCGTTGTCATACCCTAAACTGTACCCTAAACCGTCCCCGTCCCCTAACCCTAACCCTAACCCTAAACGTACCCTAACTCTTACCCGAAGCCTTACCCTAACCTGTCCCATAATCTTATCCTGAACGGTAACACTAACACATACCCTAACACGTACGCTCACCCTAAACCGTTGACGTACACAAACCTGTACCCTAAACCGTCCCCATCCCCTAACCCTAACCCTAAACCTAACCCAAACCCTTACCCGAATCCTTACACTAACCTGTCACCTAATCCTAACACGTACGCTAACGCTAAACCGTACCGTAAAACGTACGCTCATACTAAACCTTTGTCGTACCCTAACCTGTACCCTAAACCGTCCCCGTCCCCGTCCCCTAACCCAAATCCTAACCCTAACCCTAACCCTTACCCGAAGCCTTACCCTAACCCGTCCCCTAACCCTAAACCGTACGCTAACACTAACCCATACCTTAACACGTACGCTCACCCTAAAAGGTTGTCGTACCCTAACCTGTACCCTAAATCGTCCCTGTCCCCTAACCCTTACCCTAACCCTAACCCTAACCCTAACCCTTACCCGAAGCCTTACACTAACCCGTCACATAATCCTAAACCGTACGCTAACACTAACCCGTACCCTAACACGTACGCTCACACGAAACCGTTGTCGTACCCTAACCTGTACCCTAAACCTTCCCCGTCTACTAACCCTAACCCTAACCCTTACCTGAAGCCTTAACCTAACCCTTCCCCTAATCCTAACCCGTACGCTAACACTAAACTGTACCCTAACACATACGCTCACACTAAACCGTTGTCGTACACTAACCTGAAACCTAAACCGTCAGCATCCCCTAACCATAACCCTAACCCTAACTCTAAACCTAACCATTACCCAAACCCGTCCCTTAATCCTAACCCATACGCTAACACTAAACCGTACCCTAACACGTACGCTCACCCTACACCATTGTTGTACACTAACCTGTACCCTAAACCGTACCCGTCCCATAACCCTAACCCTAACCCTAACCCTAAACCTTACCCTTACCCGAAGCCTTAACCTAACCGTCCCCTAATCCTATCCCGTACGCTAACACTAACCCATACCCTAACACGTACGCTCACCCTAAAACATTGTTGTACACTAACCTGTACCCTAAACCGTCCCGGTCCCCTAACCCTAACCCTAACACTAAACCTTACCTGAAGCCTTACACTAACCCGTCACCTAATCCTAACCCGTACGCTAAAACTAACCCATACCCTAACACGTTCGCTCACCCTAAACCGTTGTCGTACCCTAACCTGTACCCTAAACCATCCCCGTCCCCTTACCCTAAACCTAAACTTAACCCTAACCCTAACCATTACCTGAATCCTTACCCTAACCCGTCACGTAATCCTAACCCATACGCTAACACTAACCCATACCCTAACACGTACGCTCAGCATAAACTGTTGTCCTACTCTAACCTGTACCCTAAAGCGTCCCTGTCCCCTAACCCTAACCCTAACCCTAACCGTAAGGCTAACCCTTACCCGAAGCCTTAACCTAACCCGTCCCCTATTCCTAACCCGTACGCTAACACTGACACATACCCTAACACGTACGCTCACCCTAAACCGTCGTCGAACCCTAACCTGTACCCTAAACCGTCCCCGTCCCCTAACCCTAACCCTAACCCTAGCCCTAACCCTAACCCTTACCCAAAGCCTTACCCTAACCTGTCCCCTTATCCTAACCCGTACGCTAACACTAACCCGTACCCTAACACGTACGCTCACCCTAAATACTTGTCGTACACTAACCTGTACCCTAAACCGTCCCCGTCCCCTAGCCCTAACCCTAAACCTTACCCGAAGCCTTACCCTAATCCGTCCCCTAATCCTAACACATAGGCTAACACTAAACCGTACCCTAACACGTACGTTCACACTAAACCGTTGTCGTACCCTAACCTGTACCCTAAACCTTCCCCGTCTACTAACCCTAACCCTAACCCTAACCCTAACCCTTACCTGAAGCCTTAACCTAACCCTTCCCCTAATCCTAACCCGTATGCAAACACTAACCCGTACCCAACATGTACACTCACCCTAAACCGTTGTCTTCCCCTAACCTGTACCCTAAATCGTCCCTGTCTCCTAACCCTAACCCTAACCCTAACCCTAAACTGTACCCTAAACCGTCCCGTTCCCCTAACCCTAACCCTAATCCTAACACTAACCCGAAAAGCTACCCTAACCCGTCCACTAATCCTAACCCGTACGCTAACACTAACCCGTGCCCTAACACGTACGCTCACCCTAAACCGTTGTCGTACCCTAAACTGTACCCTAAACCATCGCGGCCCCCTAACACTAACCGTAACCCTAACCCTAATACTAACCCTTACCCGAAGCCTTACCTTAACCCGTCCCCTAAGCCTAACTCGTACACTAACACTAACCCGTGCCCTAACACATACACTCACCCTAAACCATTGTCGTACACTAATCTGTACCCTAAACCGTCCCCGTCCCGTAACCCTAACCCTAACCCTAACCCTAACCCTAACCCTTAACCAAAGCCTTACCCTAACCCGTCAACTACTCCTAACCCGTACGCTAACACTAACCCGTACCATAAGACGTACACTCACCCTAAACCGTTGTCGTACCCTAACCTGTACCCTAAACCGTCCCCGTCCCCGTCCCCTAACCCTAACCCTAAACCGAACACTAACCCTTACCGGAAGCCTTACCCTAACCCTTCCCCTAATCCTAACCCGTACGCTAACACTAACCCATACCCTAACACTTACGCTCACCCTGAACTGTTTTCGTACCCTAACCTGTACCCTAAACCGTCCCCATCCCATAACCCTAACCCTAACCCTTACCCGAAGCCTTACCCTAACCCGTCCCCTAATCCTAAACCGTACGCTAACACTAACCCATACCCTAACAAGTACGCTCACCCTAAACCGTTGTCGTACCCTAACCTGTAACCTAAACCGTCACCGTCCCCTAACCCTAACCGTAACCCTAAACCTAAACCTTACCCGAAGCCTTAGCCTAAGCCGTCCCCTAATTCTAACCCCTACGCTAACATTAACACATACCCTAACACGTACGCTCACACTAAATCGTTGTCGTACGTTAACCTGTAACCTAAAACATCCCCATCCCCTAACCCTAACTCTAACCCTAACACTAACACTTACCCGAAGCCTTACCCTAACATGTCCCCTAATCCTAACACGTTCGCTAACACTAAACCGTACCCTAACACGTACGCTCACCCTAAAACCTTGTCGTACACTAACCTGTACCCTAAACCGTGCCCATCCCCTAACCCTAACCCTAAACCTAACTCTAAGCCTAACCCTTACCCGAAGCCTTACCCTAACCCGTCCCATAATCCTAACCCGTACGCTAACACTAACACATACCCTAACACGTACGCTCACCCTAAAACATTGTCATACCCTAAACTGTACCCTAAACCGTCCCCGTCCCCTAACCCTAACCCAAACCCTAACCCTTACCCGAAGTCTTACACTAACTCGTCCCCAAATCCTAACCCGTACGCTAACACTAACCCGTACCCTAACACGTACGCTCACACTAAACCGTTGTCCTACCCTAACCTGTACCCTAAACGGTCCCCGTCCCCTAACCCTAACCTTATCCCTAACCCTAACCCTTACCCGAAGCCTTACCCTCACCCGTCGCCTAATCCTAACCCATACGCTAAGACTAACCTGTACCCTAACACGTACGCTCACCCTAAACTTTGTCATATCCTAACCTGTACCCTAAACCGTCCCCATCCCCTAACCATAACCCTAACCCTAACCCTAAACCTAACCCTTACCCGAAGCCGTACCCAAAACCGTCCCCTAATCCTAAACCGTACGCTAACACTAACCCGTACCCTAATACGTACGCTCAACCTAAACCGTTGTTGTACTCTACCCTGTACCCTAAACCATCCCCGTCCCATAACCCTAACCCTAACAATAACCCTAAACCTAACCCTTACCCGAAACCTTACCCTAACCCATCCCCTAATCCTATCCCGTACGCTAACACTAACCCGTACTCTAACACGTACGCTCACCCTAAACAGTTCTTGTACCCTAACCTATACCCTAAACCGTCCCCGTCCCCTAACCATAACGCTAAACCTAACCCTAACACTTACCCGAGGCCTTACCCTAACCCTTCCCCTAATACTAACCCGTACGCTAACACTAACACATACCCTAACACGTACGCTCACACTAAACTGTTGTCGTACCCTAACCTGTACCCTAAACCGTCCCCGTCCCCTAACCCTTACCCTAACCCTAACCCTACCCTAACTCTTACCCGAAGCCTTACCCTAACACGTCCCATAATCTTATCCCGAACGGTAACACTAACCCGTACCCTAACACGTACGCTCACCCTAAATCGTTGACGTACCCTAACCTGTACCCTAAACCGTCCCCGTCCCCTAACCCTAACCCAAACCCTTACCCGAATCCTTACCCTAAGCTGTCACCTAATCCTAACACGTACGCTAACGCTAAACCGTACTCTAAAACGTACGCTCATACTAAACCATTGTCGAACCCTAACCTGTACCCTAAACCGTCCCCGTCCCCGTCCCTTAACCCTAATCCTAACCCTAACACTAACTCTTACCCGAAGCCTTACCCTAACCCGTCCCCTAATCCTAACCCGTACACTAACACTAACCCGTACCCTAACACGTACGCTCACCCTAAACCGTTATCGTACCCTAACCTGTACCCTAAACCGTCCCCGTCACCGTCCCCTAACCTTAACACTAACCCTTACCCGAAGCCTTACCCTAACCCGTCCCCTAATCCTAAACCGTACGCTAACACTAACCCGTACCCTAACACGTACGCTCACCCTAAGCCGTTGTAGTACCCTAATCTGTACCCTAAACTTTCAACGTGCCCTAACCCTAACCCTAACCCTAACCCTAACCCTTACCCGAAGCCTTACCATAACCCATACGCTAACACTAACCGGTACCCTAACACGTACGCTCAACCTAAACCATTGTCGTACCCTAACCTGTACCCTAAACCGTCCCTGTACCCTAATCCTAACTGTAACCCTTACCCGAAGCCTTACCGTAATCCATCCCCTACTCCTACCCGTACGCTAACACTAACACGTACCCTAACAGTTATGCTCACCCTACACCGTTGTCGTACACTAACCTATACCCTAAACCGTCCCCGTCCCCTAACCCTAACACTATCCCTTACCCGAAGTCTTAGCATAACCCGTACGTTAACACTAACCGGAACCCTAACACATACGCTCAACCTAAACCGTTGTCGTACCCTAACCTGTACCCTAAACCGTCGCTTTACCCTAAACCTAACCCTAACCCTTACCCGAAGCCTTACGCTAAACCGTCACCTAAACCTAACCCGTACGCTAACACTAAACCATACCCTAACACGTACGCTCACCCGAAAACGTTGTCGTACCCTAACCTGTACCCTAAACCGTCACCATACCCTAACCCTAACCCTAAACCTAACCTTTACCCGAAGCCTTACCGTAACCCGTACGCTAACGCTAACCGGTACCCTAACACGTACGCTCAACTTAAACTGTTGTCGTACCCTAACCTGTACCCTAAACCGTCCCCATTCCCTAACCCTAACCCTAACATTTACCCGAAGCCTTACTCTAACCCGTCCCCTAATACTAACCCGTACACTAACACTAACCTGTACCATAACACGTACGCTCACCCTGAAACGATTTCGTACCCTAACCTGTATCCTAAACCGTCCCCGTCCCCGTCCCCTAACCATAACCCTAACACTTACCCGAAGCCTTACCCTAACCCGTCCCCTAATCCTAACCCGTACGCTAACACTAACCCGTACCCTATCACGTACGCACACCCTAAACCGTTGTCATACCCTAACGTGTACCCTTAACCGTCCCCATCCCCTAACCCTAAACCTAAACCTAACCCTAACCCTTACCCGAAGTCTTACACTAACCCGTCCAATAATCCTAAACCGTACGCTAACACTAACCCATACCCTACAACATACGCTCACGCTAAAACGTTGTCCTACCCTAACCTGTACACTAAACCGTCCCCGCCCCGTAAACCTTACGCTAACCCTAAACCTAACCCTTACCCGAAGCCTTACCCTAACCCGTCCCATAATCCTAACACGTACGCTAACACTAACCCGTACCCGAACACGTACCCTCACCCTAACCATTGTCGTACACTAACCTGTACCCTAAACCATCCCCATCCCAGTCCCCTAACCCTAACCCTAACCCTAACACTAAACCTTCCCCGAAGCCTTACCCTAACCCGTCCCCTAATCCTAACCCGTACGCTCACACTAACCTGTACCCTAACAAGAACGCTCACCATAAACAGTTGTCATAACCTAACCTGTAGCCTAAACCGTCCCCATCCCCTAACCCTAACCCTAACCCTAACCCTTACCCGAAGCCTTCCCCTAACCCGTCCCCTAATCCTAACCGGTACGCTAACACTAACCCGTACCCTAACACGTATGCTCGCCCTAAACCTTTGACGTACCCTAACCTGTACACTAAACCGTCCCTGTCCCCTAACCCTAACCCTAAACCTAACCCTAAACCTTACCCGAAGTCTTACACTAACCCGTCCCCTAATCCTAACCCGCACGCTAACACTAACCCGTACCCTAACATGTTCGCTCACCCTAAATCGTTGTCGTACCCTAACGTGTACCCTAAACCGTCCCCGTCCCCATCCCCTCACCCTAACCCTAACCCTAACCCTAACCCTTACCCGAAGCCTTACCCGAACCCGTCCCCTAATCCTAACCCGTACGCTAATACTAACCCGTACCCTAAAACGTACGCTCAGCCTAAAATGTTGTCGCACTCTAACCTGTACCATAAACAGTCCCCGTCCCCTAACCCTAACCATAACCCTAACCCTTACCTGAAGCCTTACCCTAACCCTTCCCCTAATCCTAACCCATACGCAAACACTAACCCGTACCCAACACGTACACTCACCCTAAACCGTTGTCTTACCCTAACCTGTACCCTAAATCGTCCCCGTCTCCTAAACCTAACCGTAACCCTAACACTAACCCTAATCCTTACCCGAAGCCTTACCCTTACCCGTCCCCTAATCCTAACCCGTACGCTAACACTAACCCGTACCGTAACACGTACGCTCAACCTAAACCGCTGTCGTACCCTAACCTGTACCCTAAACCGTCCCGGTCCCCTAACCCTAACCCTAACACTAAACCTTACCTGAAGCCTTACACTAACCCGTCACCTAATCCTAACCCGTACGCTAAAACTAACCCGTACCCTAACACGTTCGCTCACCCTAAACCGTTGTCGTACCCTAACCTGTACCCTAAACCATCCCCGTCCCCTTACCCTAAACCTAAACGTAACCCTAACCCTAACCGTTACCTGAATCCTTACCCTAACCCGTCACGTAATCCTAACCCATACGCTAACACTAACCCATACCCTAACACGTACGCTCACCCTAAACTGTTGTCGTACCCTAACCTGTACCCTAAAGCGTCCCTGTCCCCTAACCCTAACCCTAACCCTAACACTAACCCTAAGCTGTACCCTAAACCGTCCCGGTCCCCTAACCCTAACCCTAACCCTAACACTAACATTTACCCGAAGCCTTACCTTAACACGTCCCCTAACCCTAACTCGTACACTAACACTAACCCGTGCCCTAACACGTACGCTCACCCTAAACCGTTGTCGTACACTAATCTGTACCCTAAACCGTCCCCATCTCGTAACCCTAACCCTAACCCTAACCCTAACCCTAAACCTTAACCGAAGCCTTACAATAACCCGTCCCCTAATCCTAACCCGTACGCTAACACTAACCCGTACCATAAGATGTACGCTCACCCTAAACCGTTGTCGTACCCACCGTGTACCCTAAATGGTCCCCGTCCCCGTCCCCTAACCCTAACCCTAACCTGAACGCTAACACTTACCGGAAGCCTTACCCTAACCCGTCCCCTAATCCTAAACCGTACGCTAACACTAACCTGTATCCTAACACGTACGCTCACCCTAAACCGTTGTCGTACCCTAACCTGTAACCTAAACCGTCCCCGTCCCCTAACCCTAACTGTAACCCTAACCCTAAACCTTACCCGAAGCCTTAGCCTAAGCCGTCCCCTAATTCTAACCCCTACGCTAACATTAACACATACCTAACACGTACGCTCACACTAAACCGTTGTCGTACCCTAACCTGTACCCTAAACCATCCCCGTTCCCTAACCCTAAGCCTAACACTTACCCGAAGCGTTAACCTAACCCGTCCCCTAATCCTAACCCGTACGCTCACACTAACTTGTACCCTAACACGTACGCTCACCCTAAACCGTTCTCATACCCTAAACTGTACCCTAAACCGTCCCCGTCCCCTAATCCTAACCCTAAACCTAACCCTTACCCGAAGCCTTACAGTAATCCGTCCCCTAATCCTAACCGGTACACTAACACTAACAACTACCCTAACACGTACGCTCACCCTAAACTGTTGTCGTACCCTAACCTCTAACCTAAACCATTCCTGTCCCCTAAACCTAACCCTAACCCTAACCCTAACACTAACCCTAACCCTTACCCGAAGCCTTACCCTAACCCGTCCCCTAATCCTAACCCTTACGCTAACACTAACCCGTATTCTAACACGTACGCTCACCCTAAACCGTTGACGTACCCTAACCGGTACCCTAAACCGTCCCCGTCCCCTAAACCTAACCCTAACCCTAACCCTAACCCTAACCCTTACCCGAAACTTACGCTAACCTGTCCCCTAATCCTAACCCGTACGCTAACACTATCCCATACCCTAACACGTACGCTCACCCTAAACTGTTGTTGTAGACTAACCTGTACCCTAAACCGTCCCCTTCCCCGTCCCCGTCCCCTAACTCTAACTTTAACCCTAACACTTACCCGAAGCTTTATCCTAACTCGTCCCCTAATTCTAACCCGTAGGCTATCACTAACCCGTACCCTAACATGTACGCTCACCCTAAACCTTTGTCGTACCCTAACCTGTACCCTAAAGCATCCCCGTCCCGGTCCCCTAACCCTAACCCTAACCCTATCCCTTACCCGAAGTCTTACCCTAACCCGTCCCATAATCCTAATCCGTACGCTAACACTAACCCATACCCTATCACGTACGCTCACCCTAAACCGTTATTGTACCCTAAACTGTACCCTAAACTGTCCCCGTCCCCTAACCCTAAGCCTAACCCTTACCCGAAGCCTTACCCTATCCCGACTCCTAATCCTAACCCGTACGCTAACACTAACACGTACCCTAACATGTACGCTCACCCTAAAACATTGTCAAACCCTAACCTGTACCCTAAACCGTCCCCGTCCCCTAACCCTAACCCTAAACCTAACCCTAAACCTAACCCTTACCTGAAGCCTTAACCTAACCCGTCCCCTAATCCTAACCCGTACGCTAACTCTAACCATTGCCCTAACACGTACGCTCATCCTAAACCATTGTCGTAGCCTAACCTGTACCCTAAACTGTCCCCGTACCCTAACCCTAACCCTAACCCTAACCCTAAACCTTACCCGAAGCCTTACCCCAACCCGTCCCCTAACCCTAACCCGTACGCTAAAACTAACCCGAACCCTCACACGTACGCTCACACTAAACCGTTGTTGTATATTAACCTGTACCCTAAACCGTCCCCGTCCCCTAACCCTAACCCTAACCGTAACCCTAACCCTGACCCTTACCCGAAGCCTTACCCCAACCCGTCCCCTAACCCTAACCCGTACGCTAACACTAACCCGTACCCTAACATGTACGCTCACTCTAAACCGTTGTCATACCCTAACCTGTACCCTAAACCGTCCCAGTCCCCTAACCCTAACCCTAATCCTAACCCTAAACCTAACCCTTACCCGAAGCCTTACCCTAACCCGTCCCCTAATCCTAAACCATACGCTAACACTAACCCGTTACCTAACACGTACGATCACCCTAAACCGCTGTCGTCCCCTAACATGTACCTTAAACCTTCCCCGTCCCGTCCCCTAACCCTAACCCTAACCCTAACCCTAAACCTTACCCAAAGCCTTACCCTAACTCGTCCCCTAATCCTAACCCATACGATAACACTAGCCCATACCCTAACACGTACGCTCACACTAAACCATTGTTCTACACTAACCTGTGCCCTAAACCATCACCGTCCCCTAACCCTAACCCTTACCCTAACCCTAACCCTTACCCGAAGCCTTACCCTAACCCGTCTTCTAACCCTAACCCGTACGCTAACACTAACCCATACCCTAACACGTACGCTCAACCTAAAGCGTTGTCGTACACTAACATGTACCCTAAACCTTCCCCGTCCCCTAACCCTAACCCTAACCCGAACCCTAAACCTAACCCTTACCCGAAGCCTCACCCTAACACGTCCCCTAATCCTAACCCGTACGCTAACACTAACCCGTACCCTAACACGTACGCTCACCCTAAACCGTTGTCGTACCCTAACCTGTACCCTAGACCGTCCCCGTCCCCTAACCCTAACCCTAACCCTAACCCTAACCATTACCTTAAACCTTACCCTAACCCGTTCCCTCATCCTAACCCGTATGCTAACAATAATCCGTACCCTACACGTTCGCTCACCCTAAACCGATGTCGTACCCTAACCTGTACCCTAAACCGTCCTCGTCCCCTAACCCTAACCATAACCGTAACCCTAACACTAACCATTACCCGCAGCCTTACCCTAACCCGTCCCCTAATCCTAACCCGTACGCTAAAACTAACACGTACCCTAACACGTACGCTCACCCAAAACCGTTGACATACCCTAACCTGTACCCTAAACCGTCCCCATCCCCTAACCCTAAACCTAACCCTAACGCTATACATAACCGGAAGCCTTACCCTAAACCGTCCCCTAATCCTCAACCCTACGCTAACACTAACCCATACCCTAACACGTACGCTCACCCTAAACCGTTGTCGTACCCTAACCTGTACCCTAAACCGTCCCCGTCCCCTAACCCTAACCCTAACCCTAACCGTAACACTAACCCTTACCCAAAGCCTTACCCTAACCCGTCCTCTAATCCTAAACCGTACGCTAACACTAACCCGTACCCTAACACATACCCTCACTCTAAACCGTTGTCGTACACTAACCTTTACCCTAAACGGTCCCTGTCAAAACCCTAACCCTCTCCATAACCCTAAACCTAACTCTTACCCGAAGCCTTACCCTAACGCGTCACCGAATCCTAACCCATACGCTAACACTAACCCATACCCTAAAACGTACGCTCACCCTAAACCGTTGTCGTACCCTAACCTGTAACCTAAACCGTCCCCGTCCCCTAACACTAACCCTAACCCTAACCCTTACCCAAAGCCTTATCCTAACCTGTCACATAATCCTAACCCGTACACTATCACTAACGCCTACCCTAACACGTACGCTCACTCTAAACCGTTGTCGTACCCTAACCTGTACCCTAAACCGTCCCCGTCCCCTAACCCTAACCCTAACCCTTACCCGAAGCCTTACCCTATCACGGACCCTAATCCTAACCCGTACGCTAACACTAACCCATACCCTAACACGTACGCTCACACTAAACCGTTGTCGTACTCTAACCTGTACCCTAAACCGTCCCCGTCCCCTATCCCTAACCCTAACCCTAACCCTAACACTTACCCAAAGCCTACCCTAACGCGTCCCCTAATCCTAAACCGTACGCTAACACTAACCCGTGCCCTAACACGTATGCTCACCCTAAACCGTTGTCGTACACTAAACTGTATCCTAAACCGTCCCGGTCCCCGTCCCCGAAACCTAACCCTAACCCTAAGCCTCACCCTTACTCGAAGCCTTATCCTAACCCGCCCCTAATCCTAACCCGTACGCTAACAGTAACCCGTACCCTAACCAGTACGCTCACCCTAAACCGTGGTCGTACCCGAACCTGTACCCTAAACCGTCTCTGTCCCCTGACCCTAACCCTAACCCTAACCCTAACCCTAAACCTTACCCGAAGCCTTCCACTAACCCGTCCCCTAATCCTAACCCGTACGCGAACTCTAACCCGTACCCTAACACGTACGCTGACCCTAAACCGTTCTCGTACACTAACCTGTACCCTAAACCATCCCCGTCCCCTAACCCTAAACCTAAACCTAACCCTAACCCTTACCCGAAGACTTACCCTAACCCGTCCCCTTATACTAACCCGTACGCTAACACTAACCCATACCCTAAAACGTACGCTCACACTAAACTGTTGTCGTACACTAACCTGTACCCTATACCGTCCCAGTCCCCTAACCCTAACCCTAACCCTAAACCTAACCCTTACCCGAAGCCTTACCCTAACCATTCCCCTAAACCTAATCCGTATGCTAACAGTAACACCTACCCTAAAACGTATGCTCACCCTAAACCGTTGTCATACCCTAACCTTTACCCTAAACCGTCCCCGTCCCCTAAACTTAACCCTAACACTAACCCTAAACCTAAACCTTACCCGAAGCCTTGCCCTAACCCGTCCCCTAATCCTAACCCGTACACTAACTCTAACCCGTACCCTAACACGTACTCTCACCCTAAACCGTTGTCTTACCCTAATCTGTACCCTAAACCGTTCCCGTCCCCGTCCCCTAACCCTAACCATAACCTTAACCCTAAACATTTCCCGAAGCCTTACACTAACACGTCCCCTAATCCTAACCCATACGCTAACACTAAACCGTACCCTAACACGTAGGCTCACCCTAAATAGTTGTCGTACCCTAACCTGTACCCTAAACCTTCCTCGTGCCCTAACCCTAACCCTAACCCTAACTGTATCCCTAATCCTTACCCGAAGCCTTACCCTAACCCGTCACCAATCCTAACCCATATGCTATCATGTACGCTCACCGTAAAACTTTGTCGCACACTAAACTGTACCCTAAATCATCCACGTCTCCTAACCCTAACCCTAACCCTAAACCTAACCCTAACCCTTACCCGAAGCCTTACCCTAAACCGTCCCCTAATCCTAACCTGTATGCTAACACTAAACCGTACTGTAACACGTACACTGACCCTAAAACGTTGTCATACTCTAAACTGTACCGTAAACCGTCCCCGTCCCCTAACCCTAACCCTAACCCTAACCCTAACCCTAACCCTTACCCGAAACTTACGCTAACCTGTCCCCTAATCCTAACCCGTACGCTAACACTATCCCATACCCTAACACGTACGCTCACCCTAAACTGTTGTTGTAGACTAACCTGTACCCTAAACCGTCCCCTTCCCCGTCCCCGTCCCCTAACTCTAACTTTAACCCTAACACTTACCCGAAGCTTTATCCTAACTCGTCCCCTAATTCTAACCCGTAGGCTATCACTAACCCGTACCCTAACATGTACGCTCACCCTAAACCTTTGTCGTACCCTAACCTGTACCCTAAAGCATCCCCGTCCCGGTCCCCTAACCCTAACCCTAACCCTATCCCTTACCCGAAGTCTTACCCTAACCCGTCCCATAATCCTAATCCGTACGCTAACACTAACCCATACCCTATCACGTACGCTCACCCTAAACCGTTATTGTACCCTAAACTGTACCCTAAACTGTCCCCGTCCCCTAACCCTAAGCCTAACCCTTACCCGAAGCCTTACCCTATCCCGACTCCTAATCCTAACCCGTACGCTAACACTAACACGTACCCTAACATGTACGCTCACCCTAAAACATTGTCAAACCCTAACCTGTACCCTAAACCGTCCCCGTCCCCTAACCCTAACCCTAAACCTAACCCTAAACCTAACCCTTACCTGAAGCCTTAACCTAACCCGTCCCCTAATCCTAACCCGTACGCTAACTCTAACCATTGCCCTAACACGTACGCTCATCCTAAACCATTGTCGTAGCCTAACCTGTACCCTAAACTGTCCCCGTACCCTAACCCTAACCCTAACCCTAACCCTAAACCTTACCCGAAGCCTTACCCCAACCCGTCCCCTAACCCTAACCCGTACGCTAAAACTAACCCGAACCCTCACACGTACGCTCACACTAAACCGTTGTTGTATATTAACCTGTACCCTAAACCGTCCCCGTCCCCTAACCCTAACCCTAACCGTAACCCTAACCCTGACCCTTACCCGAAGCCTTACCCCAACCCGTCCCCTAACCCTAACCCGTACGCTAACACTAACCCGTACCCTAACATGTACGCTCACTCTAAACCGTTGTCATACCCTAACCTGTACCCTAAACCGTCCCAGTCCCCTAACCCTAACCCTAATCCTAACCCTAAACCTAACCCTTACCCGAAGCCTTACCCTAACCCGTCCCCTAATCCTAAACCATACGCTAACACTAACCCGTTACCTAACACGTACGATCACCCTAAACCGCTGTCGTCCCCTAACATGTACCTTAAACCTTCCCCGTCCCGTCCCCTAACCCTAACCCTAACCCTAACCCTAAACCTTACCCAAAGCCTTACCCTAACTCGTCCCCTAATCCTAACCCATACGATAACACTAGCCCATACCCTAACACGTACGCTCACACTAAACCATTGTTCTACACTAACCTGTGCCCTAAACCATCACCGTCCCCTAACCCTAACCCTTACCCTAACCCTAACCCTTACCCGAAGCCTTACCCTAACCCGTCTTCTAACCCTAACCCGTACGCTAACACTAACCCATACCCTAACACGTACGCTCAACCTAAAGCGTTGTCGTACACTAACATGTACCCTAAACCTTCCCCGTCCCCTAACCCTAACCCTAACCCGAACCCTAAACCTAACCCTTACCCGAAGCCTCACCCTAACACGTCCCCTAATCCTAACCCGTACGCTAACACTAACCCGTACCCTAACACGTACGCTCACCCTAAACCGTTGTCGTACCCTAACCTGTACCCTAGACCGTCCCCGTCCCCTAACCCTAACCCTAACCCTAACCCTAACCATTACCTTAAACCTTACCCTAACCCGTTCCCTCATCCTAACCCGTATGCTAACAATAATCCGTACCCTACACGTTCGCTCACCCTAAACCGATGTCGTACCCTAACCTGTACCCTAAACCGTCCTCGTCCCCTAACCCTAACCATAACCGTAACCCTAACACTAACCATTACCCGCAGCCTTACCCTAACCCGTCCCCTAATCCTAACCCGTACGCTAAAACTAACACGTACCCTAACACGTACGCTCACCCAAAACCGTTGACATACCCTAACCTGTACCCTAAACCGTCCCCATCCCCTAACCCTAAACCTAACCCTAACGCTATACATAACCGGAAGCCTTACCCTAAACCGTCCCCTAATCCTCAACCCTACGCTAACACTAACCCATACCCTAACACGTACGCTCACCCTAAACCGTTGTCGTACCCTAACCTGTACCCTAAACCGTCCCCGTCCCCTAACCCTAACCCTAACCCTAACCGTAACACTAACCCTTACCCAAAGCCTTACCCTAACCCGTCCTCTAATCCTAAACCGTACGCTAACACTAACCCGTACCCTAACACATACCCTCACTCTAAACCGTTGTCGTACACTAACCTTTACCCTAAACGGTCCCTGTCCCCTAACCCTCTCCATAACCCTAAACCTAACTCTTACCCGAAGCCTTACCCTAACGCGTCACCGAATCCTAACCCATACGCTAACACTAACCCATACCCTAAAACGTACGCTCACCCTAAACCGTTGTCGTACCCTAACCTGTAACCTAAACCGTCCCCGTCCCCTAACACTAACCCTAACCCTAACCCTTACCCAAAGCCTTATCCTAACCTGTCACATAATCCTAACCCGTACACTATCACTAACGCCTACCCTAACACGTACGCTCACTCTAAACCGTTGTCGTACCCTAACCTGTACCCTAAACCGTCCCCGTCCCCTAACCCTAACCCTAACCCTTACCCGAAGCCTTACCCTATCACGGACCCTAATCCTAACCCGTACGCTAACACTAACCCATACCCTAACACGTACGCTCACACTAAACCGTTGTCGTACTCTAACCTGTACCCTAAACCGTCCCCGTCCCCTATCCCTAACCCTAACCCTAACCCTAACACTTACCCAAAGCCTACCCTAACGCGTCCCCTAATCCTAAACCGTACGCTAACACTAACCCGTGCCCTAACACGTATGCTCACCCTAAACCGTTGTCGTACACTAAACTGTATCCTAAACCGTCCCGGTCCCCGTCCCCGAAACCTAACCCTAACCCTAAGCCTCACCCTTACTCGAAGCCTTATCCTAACCCGCCCCTAATCCTAACCCGTACGCTAACAGTAACCCGTACCCTAACCAGTACGCTCACCCTAAACCGTGGTCGTACCCGAACCTGTACCCTAAACCGTCTCTGTCCCCTGACCCTAACCCTAACCCTAACCCTAACCCTAAACCTTACCCGAAGCCTTCCACTAACCCGTCCCCTAATCCTAACCCGTACGCGAACTCTAACCCGTACCCTAACACGTACGCTGACCCTAAACCGTTCTCGTACACTAACCTGTACCCTAAACCATCCCCGTCCCCTAACCCTAAACCTAAACCTAACCCTAACCCTTACCCGAAGACTTACCCTAACCCGTCCCCTTATACTAACCCGTACGCTAACACTAACCCATACCCTAAAACGTACGCTCACACTAAACTGTTGTCGTACACTAACCTGTACCCTATACCGTCCCAGTCCCCTAACCCTAACCCTAACCCTAAACCTAACCCTTACCCGAAGCCTTACCCTAACCATTCCCCTAAACCTAATCCGTATGCTAACAGTAACACCTACCCTAAAACGTATGCTCACCCTAAACCGTTGTCATACCCTAACCTTTACCCTAAACCGTCCCCGTCCCCTAAACTTAACCCTAACACTAACCCTAAACCTAAACCTTACCCGAAGCCTTGCCCTAACCCGTCCCCTAATCCTAACCCGTACACTAACTCTAACCCGTACCCTAACACGTACTCTCACCCTAAACCGTTGTCTTACCCTAATCTGTACCCTAAACCGTTCCCGTCCCCGTCCCCTAACCCTAACCATAACCTTAACCCTAAACATTTCCCGAAGCCTTACACTAACACGTCCCCTAATCCTAACCCATACGCTAACACTAAACCGTACCCTAACACGTAGGCTCACCCTAAATAGTTGTCGTACCCTAACCTGTACCCTAAACCTTCCTCGTGCCCTAACCCTAACCCTAACCCTAACTGTATCCCTAATCCTTACCCGAAGCCTTACCCTAACCCGTCACCAATCCTAACCCATATGCTATCATGTACGCTCACCGTAAAACTTTGTCGCACACTAAACTGTACCCTAAATCATCCACGTCTCCTAACCCTAACCCTAACCCTAAACCTAACCCTAACCCTTACCCGAAGCCTTACCCTAAACCGTCCCCTAATCCTAACCTGTATGCTAACACTAAACCGTACTGTAACACGTACACTGACCCTAAAACGTTGTCATACTCTAAACTGTACCGTAAACCGTCCCCGTCCCCTAACCCTAACCCTAACCCTAACCCTAACCCTTACCCAAAGCCTTACCCTAACCTGTCCCCTAATCCTAACCCGTACGCTAACACTAACCCATACCTTAACACGTACGCTCACCCTAAACCGTTGTCGTACACTAACCTGTACCCTAAACAGTCCCCGTCCCCTATCCCTAACCCTAACCCTAACCCTAACCCTTACCCGAAGCCTTACCCTAACCCGTCCCCTAATCCTAACCCGTACGGTAACACTAACCCGTGCCCTAACACGTACGCTCACCCTAAACCGTTGTCGTACCCTAACCTGTACCCTAAACCGTCCCCATCCCCTAACCCTAACCCTAAACCTAACCCTAACCCTAACCCTAAACCTAACCATTACCTGAAGCCTTACACTAACACATCCACTAATCCTAAACCGTACGCTAACACTAACCCGTACCCTAACATGTACGCTCACCCTAAACCGTTCTCGTACCCTAACCTGTACCCAAACCGTCCCCGTCCCCGTCCCCTAACCCTAACCCTAACCCTAACCCTAACCCATACCCGAAGCCTTACACTAACCCGTCCACTAAACCTAATCCGTATGCTAACACTAACCTGTGCCCTAACACGTACGCTCACCCTAAACCGTTGTCGTATGCTAACCTGTACACTAAACCGTCCCCTAACCCTAACCCTAACCCTAACCCTAACCCTAACCCTTACCTGAAGCCTTACCCTAACACGTCCCCTAATCCTAACCCGTACGCTAACACTAACCCATACCCTAACACTTACACTCACCCTAAAACGTTGTTATAACCTAAACTGTACCCTAAACCGTCCCCGTCCCCTAAACCTAACCCTAACTGTAAACCTTACCCAAAGCCTTACCCTAAACCGTCTCCTAATCCTAACCCGTACGCTAACACTAACCCGTACCCTAACACGTACGCTCACCCTAAATCGTTGTCGTACCCTAACCAGTACCCTAAACCGTCCCCGTCCCCTAACCCTAACCCTAACACTAACCCTTACCCGAACCTTACCCTAACACGTCCCCTAATCCTAACCCCTATGCTAACACTAACCCGTACTCTAACACGTATGCTCACCCTAAACTGCTGTTGTACACTAACCTGTACCTTAAACCGTCCACTTTCCCGTGCCCGTCCCCTAACCCTAACCCTAACCCTAAACATTACCCGAAGACTTACCCTAACCTGTCCCCTAATCCTAACCCGTAGGCTATCACTAACCGTACCCTAACATGTACGCTCAACCTAAACTTTTGTCGTACCCTAAACTGTACCCTAAACCATCCCCGTCCCCGTCCCATAATCCTAACCCGTACGCTAACACTAACCCGTACCCTAACACGTACGCTCACCCTAAACCATTGTTGTACGCTAACCTGTACCCTAAACCATCCCCGTCCCCGAACCGTAACCCTAAACCTGACCCTAGACCTAAACGTTATACAAAGCCTTACCGTAACCCGTCCCCTAATCCTAACCCATACGCCAACACTAACCCGTACCCTAACACGTATGCTCACCCTAAACCGTTGTCATACCCTGACCTGTACACTAAACCGTCCCCGTCCCCGTCCTCTAACCCTAACCCTAACCATAACCCTAACCATAACCCTTACCTGAAGCCTTACCCTAAACCGTCCCCTAATCCTAACCCGTATGCTAACACTAACCCGTGCCCTAACACGTACGCTTACCCTAAACCGTTTTTGTACCCTAACCTGTAACCTAAACCATACCCGTCCCCCAACCCTAACCCAAAACCTAACTCTAACCCTAACCCTCACCCGAAGCCTTACCTAAACCCGTCACCAATCCTAACCCTTACGCTATCACGTACGCTCACCCTAAACTGTTGTCGTACACTAACCTGTACCCTAAACCGTCCCCATCCCCTAACCCTAACCCTAACCCTAACCCTATCCCTAACCCTGACCCGAAGCCTTACACTAAACCGTCCCCTAATCCTAACCCGTACGCTAACACTAACCTGTACCCTAACACGTACGCTCACCGTAAACCGTTGTCGTGCCCTAACCTGTACCCTAAACCGTCCCCGTCCCCTAACACTAACCCTAACCCTAACCCTAAACCTAACATTTACCCGAAGCCTTACACTAACCCGTCCACTAATACTAACCCATACGCTAACACTAACCGGTACCCTAACATGTACACTCACCCTAAAACGTTGTCATACCCTAAACTGTACCCTAAACTGTCCCCGTCCCCGTCCCTAACCTTAACCCTAACCCTACCCTTACCCGAAGCCTTACCCTAACGCGTCCATTAATCCTAACCCGTACGCTAACACTAACCCATGCACTAACACGTACGCTCACCCTAAACCTTTGTCGTACGCTAAACTGTACCCTAAACCGTCCCCGTCCCCTAATCCTAACCCTAACCCTAACCCTAACACATACCCGAAGCCTTACCCTAACTCGTCCCCTAATCCTAACCCGTACGCTAACACTAACCCGTACCCTAACACGTACGCTCAGCCTAAACCGTTGTCGTACCCTAACATGTACACTAAACCGTCACCGTCCCCTAACCCTAACCCTAACCCTAACCCTAACCCTAACCCTTACCCGAAGCCTTACCCTAGCCCGTCCCCAATTCTAACCCGTACGCTAACACTAACACGTACCCTAACACGTACACTCAACCTATAGCGTTGTCGTACCCAAACCTGTACCCTACACGGTCCCTGTCCCCTAACCCTAACCCTAACCATTACCCGAAGCCTTACGCTAACCTGTCCCCAATCCTAAACTGTACGCTAACACTAATCCGTACCCTAACACGTACGGTTACCCTAAACCGTTGTCATACCCTAACCTGTACCCTAAACCGTCCCCGTCCCCTAACCCTAACCCTAAGCGTTACCCGAATCCTTGCCCTAACAGTCCCCTAATCCTAACCTGTACGCTAACACTAACCCGTACCATAACACGTACGTTCACCCTAAACCTTTGTCGTATCCTAAACTGTACCCTAAACCTTCCCCGTCCCCTTACTCTAACCCTAACCATAACCCTAACCCTAACCCTAACCCTTACCCGAAGCCTTACCCTAACCCGTCCCATAATCCTAACCCGTACACTAACACTAACCCGTGCCCTAACACGTACGCTCAACCTAAACTGTTGTCGTACCCTAAACCGTACCCGTCCCCGAACCTTAACCCTAACCCTAACCCTAACCCTTACCCGAAGCCTTAGCCAATCCCGTCCCCTAATGCTAACCCGTAAGCTAACACTAACCCTTGCCCTAACACGTACGCTCACCCTAAAACATTGTCGTACCCTAACCTGTACCCTAAACCTTCCCCGTCCCCTAACCCTAACCCTAACCCTAACCCTAACCCTTACCCGAAGTCTAAACTTAACCCGTCACCTAATCCTAACCCATACGGTAACACTATCCCGTGCCCTAACACGTACGCTCACCCAAAACCGTTGTCGTACCCTAACCTGTACCCTAAACCGGCCCCGTCCCCATCCCCTAACCCTAACCCTAACCCTAACACTTACCCGAAGCCTTACCCTAACCCGTCTCCTAATCCTACCCTGTATGCCAACACTAATCCGTACCCTAACACGTATGCTCACCCTAAACCGTTGTTGTCCCCTAAACTGTACCCTAAACCAGCCCCGTCCCCGTCCCCTAACCCTAACCCTAACCCTAACACTTACCCGAAACCTTACCCTAACCCGTCTCCTAATCCTAACCCGTACGCTAACACTAACCCGTACCCTAACATGTACGCTCACCCTAAACCATTGTCGTACCCTTACCTGTACCCTAAACCGTCCCTGTCCCCTAAACCTAACCGTAAGCCGTACCCGAAGCCTTGCCCTAACCGTCACCTAATCCTAACCTGTACGCTAACACTAACCCTTACCCTAACACCTACTCTCAGCCTAAAGCGTTGCGGTACCGTAACCTGTACCCTAAACCATCCCCGTCCCCTAACCCTAACCCTAACCCTAACCCTAACTCTAACACTTACCTGAAGCCTTACCCTAACCCGTCCCCTAATCCCAACCCGTACGCTAACACTAACCCGTGCCCTAACACGTACGTTCACCCTAAACCGTTGTCGTACCCTAACCTGTACCCTAAACCGTCCCCGTCCCCTAACCTTAACCCTAACCCAAACCCTAACCCTTACCCGAAGCCTTACCCTATCCCGTCCCCTATTCCTAACCCGTACGCTAACACTAACCCGTGCCCTAACACGTACACTCACACTAAACCGTTGTTGTACCCTAAACTGTACCCTAAACCGTTCCTATCCCCGTCCGCTAACCCTAAACCTAACCCTTACCAGAAGCCTTACGCTAACCCGTCCCCTAACCCTAAACCGTACGCTAACACTAACCCATACCCTAACACGTACGATCACCCTAAATCGTTGTCGTACCCTAACCTGTACCCTAAACCGTCCCCATCCCCTAACCCTAACCATAACCCTAACCCTAACCCTTACCAGAAGCCTTATCGTAACCCGTCCCCTAATCCTAACCCGTACGCTAACACGAACCCGTACGCTAAAACGTACCCTTACCCTAAACCGTTGTCGTAGCCTAACCTGTACCCTAAACCGTACCCTTCCCCTAACCCTAACCCTAACCCTAACCTTAACCCTAACCCTTACCCGAACCTTACCCTAACCCGTCCCCTAATCCTAACCCGTATGTTAACACTAACCCATACCCTAACACGTATGCTCACCCTAAACTGTTGTTGTACACTAACCTGTACTTTAAATCGTCCCCTTTCCCGTCCCCGTTCCCATCCCCTAACCCTAACCCTAACCCTAACCCTTACCCGAAGCCTTACCCTAACCTGTCCCCTAATCCTAACCCATAGGCTATCACTAACCCATACCCTAACATATACGCTCACCCTAAACCTTTGTCGTACCCTCAACTGTACCCTAAACCATCCCCGTCCCCGTCCACTAACCCTAACCCTAAACCTATCCCTTACCCGTAGCCTTACCCTAAACCGTCCCCTAAGCCTAATCCATATGCTAACACTAACCCATACCCCAACACGTACGCTCACCCTAAAACGTTGTCGTACCCTAAACTGTACCCTAAACTGTCCCCGTCTCTTAACCCTAACCCTAACACTAACCCTTACCCGAAGCCTTACCCTAACCCGTCCCCTTATCCTAACCCGTACACTAACACTAACCCGTACGCTAACACGTACGCTCACCCTAAAACATTGTCGTACCCTAACTTGTACCCTAAACCATCCCCGTCACCTTACCCTAAACCTAAACCTAACCCTTACCCGAAGCCTTACCCTAACCTGTCCCCAATCCTAAACTGTACGCTAACACTTATCCGTACCCTAAAACGTACGGTTACCCTAAACCGTTGTCATACCCTAACCTGTACCCTAAACCGTCCCCATCCCCTAACCCTAACCCTAAGCGTTACCCGAATCCTTGCCCTAACAGTCCCCTAATCCTAACCTGTACGCTAACACTAAACCATACCGTAACACGTACGCTCACCCTAAACCGTTGTCGTATCCTAACCTGTACCCTAAACCTTCCCCGTCCCCTTACTCTAACCCTAACCCTAACCCTAACCCTAACCCTTACCCGAAGCCTTACCCTAACCCGTCCCATAATCCTAACCTGTACACTAACACTAACCCGTGCCCTAACACGTACGCTCAACTTAAACCGTTGTCGTACCCTAAACCGTACCCGTCCCCTAACCTTAACCCTAACCCTAACCCTAACCCTTACCCGAAGCCTTAGCCAATCCCGTCCCCTAATGCTAACCCGTACGCTAACACTAACCCTTGCCCTAACACGTACGCTCACCCTAAAACATTGTCGTACCCTAACCTGTACCCTAAACCTTCCCCGTCCCCTAACCCAAACACTAACCCTAACCCTATCCCTAACCCTTACCCGAAGCCTTACCCTAAACCGTCCCATAATCCTAAACCGTACGCTAACACTAACCTGTACCCTAACACGTACGCTCACCCTAAACCGTTGTCGTACCGTAACCTGTACCCTAAACCGTCCCCGTCCCCTAACTCTAACCCTAACCCTAACCATAAACCTAACCTTTATCCGAAGCCTTACCCTAAGCCATCCACTAATCCTAACCCGTACGCTAACAATAACCCGTACTCTAACACGTACACTCACCCTAAAACGTTGTCATACCCTAAACTGTACCCTAAACCGTCCCCATACCCTAACCCTAACCCTATCCCTAACACTAAACCTTACCCAAAGCCTTACCCTAACCCGTCCCCTAATCCTAACCCGTACGCTAACACTAACCCGTACCCTAACACGTACGCTCACCCTAAACCGATGTTGTACGCTAACCTGTACCCTAAACTGTCCCCGTCCCCGTCCCCGACCCGTAACCCTAACCCTAACCCTTACCCGAAGCCTTACACTAACACGTCCACTAATCTTAACCCGTACGCTAACACTAACCCGTACCCTAACACGTACGCTCACACTAAACCGTTGTCGTACCCTAACCTGTACCCTAAACCGTCCCCGTACCCTAACCCTAACCCTAACACTTACCCAAAGCCTTACTCTAACCCGTCCCCTAATCCTAACCCGTAAGCTCACACTAACCTGTACCCTAACACGTACGCTCACCCTAAACCGTTGTCATACCCTAACCTGTACCCTAAACCGTCCCCGTCCCCTAACCCTAACCCTAACCCTAACCCTTACCCGAAGCCTTACAGTAATCCGTCCCCTAATTCTAACCGGTACGCTAACACTAACACCTACCCTAACACGTACGCTCACCCTAAACTGTTGTCGTACACTAACCTCTACCCTAAACCATTCCTGTCCTCTAACCCTAACCCTAACCCTAACCCTAAACCTAACCCTTACCCGAAGCCTTACTTTAACCCGTCCCCTAATCCTAACCCTTACGCTAACACTAACCCATACTCTAACACGTACGCTCAACATAAACCGTTGACGTACCCTAACCTGTGCCCTAAAACGTCCCCGTCCCCTAACCCTATCCCTAACCCTAACCATAACCCTAACCCTTACCCGAACTTTACGCTAACCCGTCCCCTAATCCTAACCCGTACACTAACACTATCCCATACCCTAACACGTACGCTCAACCTAAACTGTTGTTGTACACTAACCTGTACCCTAAACCGTCCCCTTCCCCGTCCCCGTCCCCTAACTCTAATTTTAACCCTAAACCTTACCCGAAGCTTTATCCTAACTCGTCCCCAAATACTAACCCGTAGGCTATCACTAACACGTACCCTAACATGTACGGTCACCCTAATCCTTTGTCGTACCCTAACCTGTACCCTAAATCATCCCCGTCCCAGTCCCCTAACCCTAAACCTAAACCTAACCCTATCCCTTACCCGAAGTCTTACCCTAACCCGTCCCCTAATCCTAATCCGTACGCTAACACTAACCCGTACCCTATCATGTACGCTCACCCTAAACCGTTATTGTACCCTAACCTGTACCCTAAACTGTCCCCGTCCCCTAACCATAACCCTAACCCTTACCCGAAGCCTTACCCTAACCCGACTCCTAATCCTAACCCGTGTGCTAACACTAACCCGTACCCTATCATGTACGCTCACCCTAAACCATTGTAATACCCTAACATGTACCCTAACCCGTCCCCGTCGCCTAACCCTAACCCTAAACCTAACCCTAAACCTAACCCTTACCCGAAGCCTTACCCTAACCCGTCCCCTATTCCTAACCCATACGCTAACAATAACCCTTGCCCTAACATGTACGTTCACACTAAACCGTTCTCGTACACTAACCTGTACCTTAAACCATCCCCGTACCCTAACCCTTACCCTAACTTTAACCCTAACCCTTACCCGAAGCCTTACTCTAACCCGTCCCATAATCCTAACCCATACGCTTACACTAACCCATACCCTAACACGTACGCTCAACCTAAACCGTTGACGTACTCTAACCTGTACCTTAAACCGTCCCCGTCCCCTAACCCTAACCCTAACCCTAACCATAACCCTTACCCGAAGCCATACTGTATCACATCCCCTAATACTAACCCGTACGCTAACACTAACCCATACCCTAACACGTACGCTCACCCTAAACCGTTGTCTTACCCTAATCTGTACCCTAAACCGTCCCCGACCCCGTCCCCTAACCCTAACCATAACCTTAACCCTAAACCTTTCCCGAAGCCTTAAACAAACACGTCCCCTAAACCTAACCCGTACGCTAAAATAAACCGTACCCTAACACGTACGCTCACCCTAAATCGTTGTCGTACACTAACCTGTACCCTAAACCGTCCTCGTCCCCTAACTCTAACCCTAACCCTAACTGTAACCCTAATCCTTACCCGAAATCTTACCCTAACCCGTCACCAATCCTAACCCATACGCTATCACGTACGCTCACCCTAAACCGTTGTCGCACACTAACCTGTACCCTAAACCGTCCCCGTCTCCTAACCCTAACCCTAACCTTAAACCTAACCCTAACCCTTACCCGAATCCTTACCCTAAACCGTCCCCTAATCCTAACCCGTACGCTAACACTAAACCGTACCCTAACACGTACACTCACCCTAAAACGTTGTCATACCCTAAACTGTACCGTAAACCGTCCCCGTCCCCTAACCGTAATCCTAACCCTAACCCTAACCCTTACCCAAAGCCTTACCCTAACTCGTCCCCTAATCCTAACCCGTACGCTAACACTAACCCGTACCCTAACACGTACACTCACCCTAAACCGTTGTCGTACCCTAACCTCTACCCTAAACCGTTACTGTCCCCTAACCCTAACCCTAACCCTAACCCTAACCCTTACCCGAAGCCTTACCCTAACCCATCGCCTAATCGTAACCCGTATGCTAACACTAACCCGTACCCTAACACATACGCTCACCCTAAACCGTTGTCATACCCTAACCTGTACCCTAAACCATCCCCGTCCCCTAACCCTAAACATAACCCTAACCCTAACCCTAACCCTAACCCTTACCCGAAGCCTTACCCTAACCCGTCCACTAATCCTAATCCGTACGCTAACACTAATCCCTGCCCTAACACGTATGCTCACCCTAAAACGTTGTTGTACGCTAACCTGTACCCTAAACCTTCCCCGTCCAATAACCCTAACCCTAAACCTAACCGTAACCCTCACCCGAAGCCTTACCCTAACCCGTCTCCAATCCTAACCCGTACGTTATCACGTACGCTCACTCTAAACTGTTGTCGTACACTAACCTGTACCCTAAACCCTCCCCGTCCCCTAACCCTAACCCTAACCCTAACCCTATCCCTAACCCTTACCCGAAGCCTTACCCTAACCCGTCCACTAATAATAACACGTACGCTAAAACTAACCCGTACCCTAACACGTACACTCACCTTAAAACATTGTCATACCCTAAACTGTACCCTAAACCGTCCCAGTCCCCTAACCCTAACCCTAACCCTAACCCTAACACTTACCCAAAGCCTTACCCTAACCCGTACGCTAACACTAACCTGTACCCTAACACGTACGCTCACACTAAACCGTTGTCGTACCCTCACCTGTACCCTAAACCATCCCCGTCCCCTAATCCTAACACTAACCCTAACCCTAAACCTTACCCGAAGCCTTACCCTAACCCGTCCCCTAATCCTAACCCGTACGCTAACACTAAACGTTACCCTAACACGTATGATCATCCTAAACCGGTGTCGTACCCTAACCTGTACACTAAACCGTCCCCTAACCCTAATCCTAACCCTAACCCTAACCCTTACCCAAAGCCTTAACCTAACCCGTCCCCAATCCTAACCCGTACGATAACATTAACCCATGCCCTATCACGTACGCTCACCCTAAACGGTTGTCATACCCTAACCTGTACCCTAAACCGTCCCCGTCCCCTAACCCTAACCCTAACCCTAACGCTAACCCTAAACCTAACCCTAACACTTACCCGAAACCTTTCCCTAACCCGTCCAATAATCCTAACCCGTACGCTCACACTAACCCGTTACCTAACACGTACGATCACCCTAAACCGCTGTCATCCCCTAACCTGTACCTTAAACCGTCCCCGTCCCGGTCCCCTAACCCTAACCCTAACCCTAACCCTAAACCTTACGCAAAGCCTTAACCTCTCTGGTCCCCTAATCCTAACCCGTACGATAACACTAACCCATACCCTAACAAGTACGCTCACACTAAACCATTGTTCTACACTAACCTGTACCCTAAACCATCACTGTCCCCTAACCCTAACCCTAACACTTACCCTAACCCTTACCCGAAGCCTTACACTAACCCGTCCCCTAACCCTAACCCGTACGCTAACACGAACCCATACCCTAACACGTACGCTCAACCTAAAGCATTGTCGTACCCTAACCTGTACCCTAAACCTTCCCCGTCCCCTAACCCTAACCCTAACCCTAAACCTAAACCTAACCCTTACCCGAAGCCTCACCCTAACACGTCCCATAATCCTAACCCGTATGCTAACACTAACCCGTACCCTAACACGTACGCTCAACCTAAACCTTTGTTGTACCCTAACCTGTACCCTAGACCGTCCCCGTCCCCTAACGCTAACCCTAACCGTTACCTTAAGCCTTACCCTAACCCGTCCCCTAAACCTAACCCGTACGATAACACTAATCCGTACCCTAACACGTTCGCTCACCCTAAACCAATTTCGTACACTAACCTGTACCCTAAACCATTCTCGTCCCCTAACCCTAACCCTAACCATAACCCTAACACTAAACATTGTGCGAAACCTTACCCTAACACGTCCCCTAATCCTAAACCGTACGCTAAAACTAACACAGACCCTAACACGTACGCTCACCCTAAACCATTGACGTACCCTAACCTGTACCCTAAAACGTCCCCGTCCCCTAACCCTAACCCTAACCCTAACCCTACCCATAACCCGAAGCCTTACCCTAACCCGTCCTCTAATCCTAACCCGTACGCTAACTCTAACCTGTACCCTAACACGTACGCTCACACTAAACTGTTGTTGTACACTAACCTGTACCCTATACCGTCCCCATCCCCTAACCCTAACCCTAACCCTAACCCTAAACCTTACCCGAAGCCTTACCCTAACCCATCCCCTAATCCCAACCCGTACGCTAACTCTAATCCGTACCCTAACACGTACGCTCACACTAAAACGTTGTCTTACCCTAATCTGTACCCTAAACCGTCCTCGTACCCTAACCCTAACCCTAACCCTAACCGTAACCCTAACCCTAATCCGAAGCCTTACCCTAAACCGTACCCTAATCCTAAACCGTACGCTAACACTAAACCATACCCTAACACGTACACTAACCCTAAAACTTTGTCATACCCTAAACTGTACGCTAAACCGTCCCCGTCCCCGCCCCCTAACCCAAATCCTAACCCTAACCCTAACCCTTACCCGAAGCCTTACCCTAACCCGTCCCCTAACCCTAAACCGTACGCTAACACTAACCCATACCTTAACACGTACGCTCACCCTAAAAGGTTGTCGTACCCTAACCTGTACCCTAAATCGTCCCTGTCCCCTAACCCTTAACCTAACCCTAACCCTAACCCTAACCCTTACCCGAAGCCTTACACTAACCCGTCACATAATCCTAAACCGTACGCTAACACTAACCCGTACCCTAACACGTACGCTCACACGAAACCGTTGTCGTACCCTAACCTGTACCCTAAACCTTCCCCGTCTACTAACCCTAACCCTAACCCTTACCTGAAGCCTTAACCTAACCCTTCCCCTAATCCTAACCCGTACGCTAACACTAAACTGTACCCTAACACATACGCTCACACTAAACCGTTGTTGTACACTAACCTGAAACCTAAACCGTCAGCATCCCCTAACCATAACCCTAACCCTAACTCTAAACCTAACCATTACCCAAACCCGTCCCTTAATCCTAACCCATACGCTAACACTAAACCGTACCCTAACACGTACGCTCACCCTAAACCATTGTTGTACACTAACCTGTACCCTAAACCGTACCCGTCCCATAACCCTAACCCTAACCCTAACCCTAAACCTTACCCTTACCCGAAGCCTTAACCTAACCGTCCCCTAATCCTATCCCGTACGCTAACACTAACCCATACCCTAACACGTACGCTCACCCTAAACCATTGTTGTACACTAACCTGTACCCTAAACCGTCCCGGTCCCCTAACCCTAACCCTAACACTAAACCTTACCTGAAGCCTTACACTAACCCGTCACCTAATCCTAACCCGTACGCTAAAACTAACCCGTACCCTAACACGTTCACTCACCCTAAACCGTTGTCGTACCCTAACCTGTACCCTAAACCATCCCCGTCCCCTTACCCTAAACCTAAACGTAACCCTAACCCTAACCGTTACCTGAATCCTTACCCTAACCCGTCACGTAATCCTAACCCATACGCTAACACTAACCCATACCCTAACACGTACGCTCAGCATAAACTGTTGTCCTACTCTAACCTGTACCCTAAACAGTCCCTGTCCCCTAACCCTAACCCTAACCCTAACCGTAAGGCTAACCCTTACCTGAAGCCTTAACCTAACCCGTCCCCTATTCCTAACCCGTACGCTAACACTGACACATACCCTAACACGTACGCTCACCCTAAACCGTCGTCGAACCCTAACCTGTACCCTAAACCGTCCCCGTCCCCTAACCCTAACCCTAACCCTAGCCCTAACCCTAACCCTTACCCAAAGCCTTACCCTAACCTGTCCCCTTATCCTAACCCGTACGCTAACACTAACCCGTACCCTAACACGTACGCTCACCCTAAATACTTGTCGTACACTAACCTGTACCCTAAACCGTCCCCGTCCCCTAGCCCTAACCCTAAACCTTACCCGAAGCCTTACCCTAATCCGTCCCCTAATCCTAACACATAGGCTAACACTAAACCGTACCCTAACACGTACGTTCACACTAAACCGTTGTCGTACCCTAACCTGTACCCTAAACCTTCCCCGTCTACTAACCCTAACCCTAACCCTAACCCTAACCCTTACCTGAAGCCTTAACCTAACCCTTCCCCTAATCCTAACCCGTATGCAAACACTAACCCGTACCCAACATGTACACTCACCCTAAACCGTTGTCTTCCCCTAACCTGTACCCTAAATCGTCCCTGTCTCCTAACCCTAACCCTAACCCTAACCCTAAACTGTACCCTAAACCGTCCCGGTCCCCTAACCCTAACCCTAATCCTAACACTAACCCGAAAAGCTACCCTAACCCGTCCACTAATCCTAACCCGTACGCTAACACTAACCCGTGCCCTAACACGTACGCTCACCCTAAACCGTTGTCGTACCCTAAACTGTACCCTAAACCATCCCGGCCCCCTAACACTAACCGTAACCCTAACCCTAACACTAACCCTTACCCGAAGCCTTACCTTAACCCGTCCCCTAAGCCTAACTCGTACACTAACACTAACCCGTGCCCTAACACATACACTCACCCTAAACCATTGTCGTACACTAATCTGTACCCTAAACCGTCCCCGTCCCGTAACCCTAACCCTAACCCTAACCCTAACCCTAACCCTTAACCAAAGCCTTACCCTAACCCGTCAACTACTCCTAACCCGTACGCTAACACTAACCCGTACCATAAGACGTACACTCACCCTAAACCGTTGTCGTACCCTAACCTGTACCCTAAACCGTCCCCGTCCCCGTCCCCTAACCCTAACCCTAAACCGAACACTAACCCTTACCGGAAGCCTTACCCTAACCCTTCCCCTAATCCTAACCCGTACGCTAACACTAACCCATACCCTAACACTTACGCTCACCCTGAACTGTTTTCGTACCCTAACCTGTACCCTAAACCGTCCCCATCCCATAACCCTAACCCTAACCCTTACCCGAAGCCTTACCCTAACCCGTCCCCTAATCCTAAACCGTACGCTAACACTAACCCATACCCTAACAAGTACGCTCACCCTAAACCGTTGTCGTACCCTAACCTGTAACCTAAACCGTCACCGTCCCCTAACCCTAACCGTAACCCTAAAACTAAACCTTACCCGAAGCCTTAGCCTAAGCCGTCCCCTAATTCTAACCCCTACGCTAACATTAACACATACCCTAACACGTACGCTCACACTAAATCGTTGTCGTACGTTAACCTGTAACCTAAAACATCCCCATCCCCTAACCCTAACTCTAACCCTAACACTAACACTTACCCGAAGCCTTACCCTAACATGTCCCCTAATCCTAACACGTTCGCTAACACTAAACCGTACCCTAACACGTACGCTCACCCTAAAACCTTGTCGTACACTAACCTGTACCCTAAACCGTGCCCATCCCCTAACCCTAACCCTAAACCTAACTCTAAGCCTAACCCTTACCCGAAGCCTTACCCTAACCCGTCCCATAATCCTAACCCGTACGCTAACACTAACACATACCCTAACACGTACGCTCACCCTAAACCATTGTCATACCCTAAACTGTACCCTAAACCGTCCCCGTCCCCTAACCCTAACCCTAACCCTAACCCTTACCCGAAGTCTTACACTAACTCGTCCCCAAATCCTAACCCGTACGCTAACACTAACCCGTACCCTAACACGTACGCTCACACTAAACCGTTGTCGTACCCTAACCTGTACCCTAAACGGTCCCCGTCCCCTAACCCTAACCTTATCCCTAACCCTAACCCTTACCCGAAGCCTTACCCTCACCCGTCGCCTAATCCTAACCCGTACGCTAAGACTAACCTGTACCCTAACACGTACGCTCACCCTAAACTTTGTCATATCCTAACCTGTACCCTAAACCGTCCCCATCCCCTAACCATAACCCTAACCCTAACCCTAAACCTAACCCTTACCCGAAGCCGTACCCAAAACCGTCCCCTAATCCTAAACCGTACGCTAACACTAACCCGTACCCTAATACGTACGCTCAACCTAAACCGTTGTTGTACTCTACCCTGTACCCTAAACCATCCCCGTCCCATAACCCTAACCCTAACAATAACCCTAAACCTAACCCTTACCCGAAACCTTACCCTAACCCGTCCCTTAATCCTATCCCGTACGCTAACACTAACCCGTACTCTAACGCGTACGCTCACCCTAAACAGTTCTTGTACCCTAACCTATACCCTAAACCGTCCCCGTCCCCTAACCATAACGCTAAACCTAACCCTAACACTTACCCGAGGCCTTACCCTAACCCTTCCCCTAATACTAACCCGTACGCTAACACTAACACATACCCTAACACGTACGCTCACACTAAACTGTTGTCGTACCCTAACCTGTACCCTAAACCGTCCCCGTCCCCTAACCCTTACCCTAACCCTAACCCTACCCTAACTCTTACCCGAAGCCTTACCCTAACACGTCCCATAATCTTATCCCGAACGGTAACACTAACCCGTACCCTAACACGTACGCTCACCCTAAATCGTTGACGTACCCTAACCTGTACCCTAGACCGTCCCCGTCCCCTAACCCTAACCCAAACCCTTACCCGAATCCTTACCCTAAGCTGTCACCTAATCCTAACACGTACGCTAACGCTAAACCGTACTCTAAAACGTACGCTCATACTAAACCATTGTCGAACCCTAACCTGTACCCTAAACCGTCCCCGTCCCCGTCCCTTAACCCTAATCCTAACCCTAACACTAACTCTTACCCGAAGCCTTACCCTAACCCGTCCCCTAATCCTAACCCGTACACTAACACTAACCCGTACCCTAACACGTACGCTCACCCTAAACCGTTATCGTACCCTAACCTGTACCCTAAACCGTCCCCGTCACCGTCCCCTAACCTTAACACTAACCCTTACCCGAAGCCTTACCCTAACCCGTCCCCTAATCCTAAACCGTACGCTAACACTAACCCGTACCCTAACACGTACGCTCACCCTAAGCCGTTGTAGTACCCTAATCTGTACCCTAAACTTTCAACGTGCCCTAACCCTAACCCTAACCCTAACCCTAACCCTTACCCGAAGCCTTACCATAACCCATACGCTAACACTAACCGGTACCCTAACACGTACGCTCAACCTAAACCATTGTCGTACCCTAACCTGTACCCTAAACCGTCCCTGTACCCTAATCCTAACTGTAACCCTTACCCGAAGCCTTACCGTAATCCATCCCCTACTCCTACCCGTACGCTAACACTAACACGTACCCTAACAGTTATGCTCACCCTACACCGTTGTCGTACACTAACCTATACCCTAAACCGTCCCCGTCCCCTAACCCTAACACTATCCCTTACCCGAAGTCTTAGCATAACCCGTACGTTAACACTAACCGGAACCCTAACACATACGCTCAACCTAAACCGTTGTCGTACCCTAACCTGTACCCTAAACCGTCGCTTTACCCTAAACCTAACCCTAACCCTTACCCGAAGCCTTACGCTAAACCGTCACCTAAACCTAACCCGTACGCTAACACTAAACCATACCCTAACACGTACGCTCACCCGAAAACGTTGTCGTACCCTAACCTGTACCCTAAACCGTCACCGTACCCTAACCCTAACGCTAAACCTAACCTTTACCCGAAGCCTTACCGTAACCCGTACGCTAACGCTAACCGGTACCCTAACACGTACGCTCAACTTAAACTGTTGTCGTACCCTAACCTGTACCCTAAACCGTCCCCATTCCCTAACCCTAACCCTAACATTTACCCGAAGCCTTACTCTAACCCGTCCCCTAATACTAACCCGTACACTAACACTAACCCGTACCATAACACGTACGCTCACCCTGAAACGTTTTCGTACCCTAACCTGTATCCTAAACCGTCCCCGTCCCCTAACCATAACCCTAACACTTACCCGAAGCCTTACCCTAACCCGTCCCCTAATCCTAACCCGTACGCTAACACTAACCCGTACCCTATCACGTACGCACACCCTAAACCGTTGTCATACCCTAACGTGTACCCTTAACCGTCCCCATCCCCTAACCCTAAACCTAAACCTAACCCTAACCCTTACCCGAAGTCTTACACTAACCCGTCCAATAATCCTAAACCGTACGCTAACACTAACCCATACCCTACAACATACGCTCACGCTAAAACGTTGTCCTACCCTAACCTGTACACTAAACCATCCCCGCCCCGTAAACCTTACGCTAACCCTAAACCTAACCCTTACCCGAAGCCTTACCCTAACCCGTCCCATAATCCTAACACGTACGCTAACACTAACCCGTACCCGAACACGTACCCTCACCCTAACCATTGTCGTACACTAACCTGTACCCTAAACCATCCCCATCCCAGTCCCCTAACCCTAACCCTAACCCTAACACTAAACCTTCCCCGAAGCCTTACCCTAACCCGTCCCCTAATCCTAACCCGTACGCTCACACTAACCTGTACCCTAACAAGAACGCTCACCATAAACAGTTGTCATAACCTAACCTGTAGCCTAAACCGTCCCCATCCCCTAACCCTAACCCTAACCCTAACCCTTACCCGAAGCCTTCCCCTAACCCGTCCCCTAATCCTAACCGGTACGCTAACACTAACCCGTACCCTAACACGTATGCTCGCCCTAAACCTTTGACGTACCCTAACCTGTACACTAAACCGTCCCTGTCCCCTAACCCTAACCCTAAACCTAACCCTAAACCTTACCCGAAGTCTTACACTAACCCGTCCCCTAATCCTAACCCGCACGCTAACACTAACCCGTACCCTAACATGATCGCTCACCCTAAATCGTTGTCGTACCCTAACGTGTACCCTAAACCGTCCCCGTCCCCATCCCCTCACCCTAACCCTAACCCTAACCCTAACCCTTACCCGAAGCCTTACCCGAACCCGTCCCCTAATCCTAACCCGTACGCTAATACTAACCCGTACCCTAAAACGTACGCTCAGCCTAAAATGTTGTCGCACTCTAACCTGTACCATAAACAGTCCCCGTCCCCTAACCCTAACCATAACCCTAACCCTTACCTGAAGCCTTACCCTAACCCTTCCCCTAATCCTAACCCATACGCAAACACTAACCCGTACCCAACACGTACACTCACCCTAAACCGTTGTCTTACCCTAACCTGTACCCTAAATCGTCCCCGTCTCCTAAACCTAACCGTAACCCTAACACTAACCCTAATCCTTACCCGAAGCCTTACCCTTACCCGTCCCCTAATCCTAACCCGTACGCTAACACTAACCCGTACCGTAACACGTACGCTCAACCTAAACCGCTGTCGTACCCTAACCTGTACCCTAAACCGTCCCGGTCCCCTAACCCTAACCCTAACACTAAACCTTACCTGAAGCCTTACACTAACCCGTCACCTAATCCTAACCCGTACGCTAAAACTAACCCGTACCCTAACACGTTCGCTCACCCTAAACCGTTGTCGTACCCTAACCTGTACCCTAAACCATCCCTGTCCCCTTACCCTAAACCTAAACGTAACCCTAACCCTAACCGTTACCTGAATCCTTACCCTAACCCGTCACGTAATCCTAACCCATACGCTAACACTAACCCATACCCTAACACGTACGCTCACCCTAAACTGTTGTCGTACCCTAACCTGTACCCTAAAGCGTCCCTGTCCCCTAACCCTAACCCTAACCCTAACACTAACCCTAAGCTGTACCCTAAACCGTCCCGGTCCCCTAACCCTAACCCTAACCCTAACACTAACATTTACCCGAAGCCTTACCTTAACACGTCCCCTAACCCTAACTCGTACACTAACACTAACCCGTGCCCTAACACGTACGCTCACCCTAAACCGTTGTCGTACACTAATCTGTACCCTAAACCGTCCCCGTCTCGTAACCCTAACCCTAACCCTAAACCTTAACCGAAGCCTTACAATAACCCGTCCCCTAATCCTAACCCGTACGCTAACACTAACCCGTACCATAAGATGTACGCTCACCCTAAACCGTTGTCGTACCCACCGTGTACCCTAAATGGTCCCCGTCCCCGTCCCCTAACCCTAACCCTAACCCGAATGCTAACACTTACCGGAAGCCTTACCCTAACCCGTCCCCTAATCCTAAACCGTACGCTAACACTAACCTGTATCCTAACACGTACGCTCACCCTAAACCGTTGTCGTACCCTAACCTGTAACCTAAACCGTCCCCGTCCCCTAACCCTAACCGTAACCCTAACCCTAAACCTTACCCGAAGCCTTAGCCTAAGCCGTCCCCTAATTCTAACCCCTACGCTAATATTAACACATACCTAACACGTACGCTCACACTAAACCGTTGTCGTACCCTAACCTGTACCCTAAACCGTCCCCGTTCCCTAACCCTAAGCCTAACACTTACCCGAAGCGTTAACCTAACCCGTCCCCTAATCCTAACCCGTACGCTCACACTAACTTGTACCCTAACACGTACGCTCACCCTAAACCGTTCTCATACCCTAAACTGTACCCTAAACCGTCCCCGTCCCCTAATTCTAACCCTAACCCTAACCCTTACCCGAAGCCTTACAGTAATCCGTCCCCTAATCCTAACCGGTACACTAACACTAACAACTACCCTAACACGTACGCTCACCCTAAACTGTTGTCGTACCCTAACCTCTAACCTAAACCATTCCTGTCCCCTAAACCTAACCCTAACCCTAACCCTAACACTAACCCTAACCCTTACCCGAAGCCTTACCCTAACCCGTCCCCTAATCCTAACCCTTACGCTAACACTAACCCGTATTCTAACACGTACGCTCACCCTAAACCGTTGACGTACCCTAACCGGTACCCTAAACCGTCCCCGTCCCCTAAACCTAACCCTAACCCTAACCCTAACCCTAACCCTTACCCGAAACTTACGCTAACCTGTCCCCTAATCCTAACCCGTACGCTAACACTATCCCATACCCTAACACGTACGCTCACCCTAAACTGTTGTTGTAGACTAACCTGTACCCTAAACCGTCCCCTTCCCCGTCCCCGTCCCCTAACTCTAAATTTAACCCTAACACTTACCCGAAGCTTTATCCTAACTCGTCCCCTAATTCTAACCCGTAGGCTATCACTAACCCGTACCCTAACATGTACGCTCACCCTAAACCTTTGTCGTACCCTAACCTGTACCCTAAAGCATCCCCGTCCTGGTCCCCTAACCCTAACCCTAACCCTATCCCTTACCCGAAGTCTTACCCTAACCCATCCCATAATCCTAATCCGTACGCTAACACTAACCCATACCCTATCACGTACGCTCACCCTAAACCGTTATTGTACCCTAAACTGTACCCTAAACTGTCCCCGTCCCCTAACCCTAACCCTAACCCTTACCCGAAGCCTTACCCTATCCCGACTCCTAATCCTAACCTGTACGCTAACACTAACACGTACCCTAACATGTACGCTCACCCTAAAACATTGTCAAACCCTAACCTGTACCCTAAACCGTCCCCGTCCCCTAACCCTAACCCTAAACCTAACCCTAAACCTAACCCTTACCTGAAGCCTTAACCTAACCCGTCCCCTAATCCTAACCCGTACGCTAACTCTAACCATTGCCCTAACACGTACGCTCATCCTAAACCGTTGTCGTAGCCTAACCTGTACCCTAAACTGTCCCCGTACCCTAACCCTAACCCTAACCCTAACCCTAAACCTTACCCGAAGCCTTACCCTAACCCGTCCCCTAATCCTAACCCGTACCCTAACACTAATACGTACCCTAACACGTACGCTCACCGTAAACCGTTGTCGTACTCTAACCTGTACCCTAGACCGTCCCCGTCCCCTAACACTAACCCTAACCCTAACCCTAACCCTAACCCTTACCCGAACCTTACGCTAACCCGTCCCCAATCCTAACCCGTACGCTAACACTATCCCATACCCTAACATGTACGCTCAACCTAAACTGTTGTTGTACACTAACCTGTACCCTAAACCGTCCCCTTCCCCATCCCCGTCCTCTAACCCTAACTTTAACCCTAACCCTTACCCGAAGCCTTATCCTAACCCGTCCCCTAATCCTAACCCGTACGCTAACACTAACCCATACCCTAACATGTGCGCTCACCCTAAACCTTTGTCTTACACTAACCTGTACCCTAAACCATCCCCGTCCCGGTCCCCTAACCCTAACCCTAACCCTAACCCTAACCCTATCCCTTAACCGAAGTCTTACCCTAACCCGTCCCCTAATCCTAATCCGTACGCTAACACTAACCCATACCCTAAGACTTACGCTCAATCTAAACCGTTATCATACCCTAACCTGTACCCTAAATTGTCCCCGTCCCCTAACCCTAACCCTAACCCTTACCCGAAGCCTTACCCTAACCCGTCTACTAATCCTAAACCGTACGCTAACACTAACCCGTACCCTAACACATACGCTGACCCTAAAACGTTGTTGTACCCTAACCTGTACCCTAAACCGTCCCCGTCCTTTAACCGTAATCCTAACCCTTACCCGAAGCTTTACCCTAACCCGTCCCCTAATCCTAACCCGTACCCTAACACTAACCCGTACCCTAACACGTACGCTCACCCTAAACCATTGTCGTACCGTAAACTTTACCCTAAACCATCCCCGTCCCCGTCCCCTAACCCTAACCCTAACCCTAACCCTAACCCTAACCCTTACCCGAAGCCTTACCCTAACCCGTCCAGTAATCCTAACACTTACGCTAACACTAACCAGTACCCTAACAGGTACGCTCACCCTAAACCGTTGTCGTACCCTAAACTCTACCCTAAACTGTCCCGGTCCCCTAACCATAACCCTAACCCTAACCCCAACCCTTACCCGAAGCCTTACCCTAACCTGACCCCTAATCCTAACCCGTACGCTAACACTAACCCATACCCTAACACGTACGTTCACCCTAAACCGTTGTCGTACCCTAACCTGTACCCTAAACCGTCCCTGTCCCCTAACCCTAACCATAACCCTTACCCTAACCCTTACCAGAAGCCTTACACTAACCCGTCCCCTAATCCTAAACCGTACGCTAACACTAACCTGTACCCTAACATGTACTCTCACCCTAAACCGTGGTCGTACCCTAACCTGTACCCTAAACCGTCCCCATCCCGTAACCCTAACCAAAACCCTAACCCTAACGCTAACCCTTACCCGAAACTTTACCCTAACCCATCCCCTAATCCTAACCCATACGTTAACACTAACCCGTACCCTAACATGTACGCTCAACCTAAACCGTTGTTGTACCATAAACTGTACCCTAAACCATCCGTGTCCCAGTCCCCTAACCCTAACACTAACCCTAATCCGTACCCGAAGCCTTACTCTATCCCTTCCCTTGATCCTAACCCGTACTCTAACTTTAGGCCATACCCTAAAACGTACGTTCACACTAAACCGTTGTCGTACCCTAACCTGTAAGCTAAACCGTCCCCATCCCCTAAACCTAACCCTAACCCTAACCCTTAAACGAAGGCTTACCCTAACCCGTCCCCTAATCCTGACACTTACGCTAACACTAACCCGTACCCTAACACGTACGCTCACCCTAAACCGTTGTCGTACACAAACCTGTACCCTAAATCATCCCCATCCCCTAACCTTAACCCTAACCCTAACCCTTAAACGAAGGCTTACCCTAACCCGTCCCCTAATCCTAACCAGTACGATAACACTAACCCATACCCTAACACGTACGCTCACCCTAAACTGTTGGCATACCCTAATCTGTAGCCTAAACCATCCCCGTCCCCTAACCCTAACCCTAACCCTAACCCTAACCCTTAAACGAAGGCTTACCCTAATCCGTCCCCTAATCCTAACCCGTACACTAACCCTAACCCGTACCCTAACACGTACGCTCACCCTAAACAGTTGTCGTACCCTAACCTGTACCCTAAACCTTCCCCATCACCTAACCCAAACCTTAACCCTAACCCTAACCCTTACCCGAAGCCTTACCCTAAACCGTCCCCTAATAGTAACCCGTACGCTAACACTAACATATACCCTAACATGTACGCTCACCCTAAACCGTTTTCGTACCCTACCCTTTATGCTAAACCATCACCGTCCCCTAACCCTAACCCTAGCCCTAACCCTAACCCTTACCCGAACCCTTACATTAACCCGTCACATAATCCTAACCCATACGCTAACACTAACACGTACCCGAACACGTACGTTCACCCTACACCATTGTCGTACACTAAACTGTACCATAAACCATCCCCGTACCCTAACCCTAATCCTAACCCTAACCCTAACCCAAACCCTTATCCGAAGCCTTAACCTAACCCGTCCCCTAATCCTGACCCGTAAGCTGACACTAACCTGTACCCTAACACATACGCTTACCCTAAACCTTTGTCGTACCCTAACCTGTACCCTTAACCGTCCCCAACCCTAACCGTAACCCTAAGCCTAACACTTACCCGAAACCTTAACCAAAACCGTCCCCTAATCCTGACCCGTACGCTAACACTAAACCGTACCCTAACACGTACGCTCACGCTAAACCGTTGTCGTACCCTAACCTGTCACCTAAACCGTCCCCATCCCCTAACCCTAACCCTAACCCTAAACCTAACCCTTAACCGAAGCCTTAACCTAACCCGTTGCTGGGGAATTGGAGGAAAGTGGTCAAAAGGTACAAACTTCCAGTTATAAATAAGTCCTGGGGATGTGATGTACAATACGATGACTACAGCTAACACAGCTGTGTTATATATTTGAAAGTTGTTAAGAGAGTAAATCCTGAGAGTTCTTATCACAAGGAGACAAGTGGTTTTTTCTTTTTCTTTTTTTTGTATCTATATGAGATGATGGATGTTAAATTGCTGTGATAATCATTTCATGATATATGTGATTCAAGCTGTTACACTGTACACCTTAAACTTATACAGTGCTGTGTGTCAATTATATGTCAATAAAACTGGGGGTAAAAAATACAATAGAAAAGAGTGGAAAGAAGAGAGCACAGTACCAGGCAAGAATAGTATCTCAATAAATGTTTCCCAAATAAATGAACAGAAAGGAGAAAAGGAACCCTGAAAATTTAATTGGATTATGATGGGCTGGATTTCAGAGCTTCTGGGATCAAATGTTAATCAATACGTACGCTCACCCTAAATCGTTGTTGTACTCTACCCTGTACCCTAAACCGTCCCCGTCCCATAACCCTAACCATAACAATAAACCTAAACCTAACCCTTACCCGAAACCTTACCCTAACCCGTCCTTTAATCCTATCCCGTACACTAACACTAACCCATACCCTAACACGTACGCTCACCCTAATCCATTGTCGTACCATAACCTATACCCTAAACCGTCCCCGTCCCCTAACCCTAACGCTTACCCGAGGCCTTACCCTAAACCGTCCCCTAATACTAACCCGTACGCTAACACTAACACATACCCTAACATGTACGCTCACACTAAACTGTTGTCGTACCCTAACCTGTAACCTAAACCGTCCCCGTCACCTAACCCTAACCCTACCCCTAAACCTAACCCTTAACCTAACCCGTCACCTAATCCTAACCCGTACGCTAACACTACCCCGTACCCTAACACGTACACTCACCCTAAACCGTTGTCATACCCTAAACTGTACCCTAAACCGTCCCCGTCCCCTAACCCTAACCCTAACCCTAAACGTACCCTAACTCTTACCCGAAGCCTTACCCTAACCTGTCCCATAATCTTATCCTGAACGGTAACACTAACACATACCCTAACACGTACGCTCACCCTAAACCGTTGACGTACACAAACCTGTACCCTAAACCGTCCCCATCCCCTAACCCTAACCCTAAACCTAACCCAAACCCTTACCCGAATCCTTACACTAACCTGTCACCTAATCCTAACACGTACGCTAACGCTAAACCGTACCGTAAAACGTACGCTCATACTAAACCTTTGTCGTACCCTAACCTGTACCCTAAACCATCCCCGTCCCCGTCCCCTAACCCAAATCCTAACCCTAACCCTAACCCTTACCCGAAGCCTTACCCTAACCCGTCCCCTAACCCTAAACCGTACGCTAACACTAACCCATACCTTAACACGTACGCTCACCCTAAAAGGTTGTCGTACCCTAACCTGTACCCTAAATCGTCCCTGTCCCCTAACCCTTACCCTAACCCTAACCCTAACCCTAACCCTTACCCGAAGCCTTACACTAACCCGTCACATAATCCTAAACCGTACGCTAACACTAACCCATACCCTAACACGTACGCTCACCCTAAACCGTTGTCGTACCCTAACCTGTACCCTAAACCATCCCAATCCCCTAACCCTAACCCTAACCCTAACCATAAGCCTTACCCGAAGCCTTAACCTAACACGTACCCTAATCCTGACCCGTACGGTAACACTAAACCTTACCCTAACTCGTACGCTCACGCTAAACCGTTGTCGTACCCTAACATGTAACCTAAACCGTCCCCGTCCACTAACCCTAACCCTAAACCTAACCCTAACCTTTATTCGAAGCTTTACCCTAACCCGTCCCCTAATCCTAACCCATAGGCTAACACTAACCCGTACCCTAACACGTACACTCACCCTAAACCGTTGTCGTACACTAACCTGTATCCTAAACCATCCCCGTACCGTAACCCTAACCCTAACCCTTACCCGAAGCCTTACCCTAACTCGTCCCCTGATCCTAACCCAAACCCTAACACGTACGCTCACTCTAAAACCTTGTCGTACCCTAAACTGTACCCTAAACCGTCCCCGTCCCCTATCCCTAACCCTAACCCTAACCCTTACCCGAAGCCTTACCCTAACCCATCCCCTAATCCTAACCCATACGCTAACACTTACCCGTACCCTAACACGTACACTCACCCTAAATTCTTGTCGTACACTAACCTGTACCCTAAACCGCCCCATCCCCTAACCGTAACCCTAACACTAAACCTTACCTGAAGCCTTACACCAACCCGTCACCTAATCCTAACCCGTACGCTAAAACTAACCCATACCCTAACACGTTCGCTCACCCTAAACCGTTGTCGTACACTAACCTGTACCCTAAACCATCCCCGTCCCCTAACCCTAACCCAAAACGTAACCCTAACACTAACCGTTACATGAAGTCTTACCCTAACCTGTCCCCTACTACTAACCTGTACGCTAACACTAACCCGTACCCTAACATGTACGCTCACCCTAAACCTTTGTGGTACCCTAAACTGTACCCTAAACCGTCTCTGTCCCCTAACCCTAACCTTAACCCTAACCCTAACCCTAACCTGTACCCTAAACCGTCCCGGTCCCCTAACCCTAACCCTAACCCTAACCCTTACCCGAAGCCTTAACCTAACTCGCCCCAATTCCTAAACCGTACGCTAACACTAACCCATACCCTAACTCATACGCTCACCCTAAACCGCTGTCGTACCCTAACCTGTACCCTAAACGGTCCCCATCCCCTAACCCTAACCTTATCCCTAACCCTAACCCTTACCCGAAGCCTTACCCTCACCCGCCCCTAATCCTAACCCGTACGCTAACACTAACCAGTTACCTAACACGTACGCTCACCCTAAACCGTTGTTGTATCCTAACCTGTATGCTAAACCGTCCCCATTCCCTAACCATAACCCTAACCCTAACCCTAAACCTAAGCCTTACCCGAAGCCTTACCCAAAACCGTCCCCTAATCCTAACCCGTACGCTAACACTAACCCGTTCCCTAATACGTACGCTCACCCTAAATCGTTGTTGTACTCTACCCTGTACCCTAAACCGTCCCCGTCCCATAACCCTAACCATAACAATAAACCTAAACCTAACCCTTACCCGAAACCTTACCCTAACCCGTCCTTTAATCCTATCCCGTACACTAACACTAACCCATACCCTAACACGTACGCTCACCCTAATCCATTGTCGTACCATAACCTATACCCTAAACCGTCCCCGTCCCCTAACCCTAACGCTTACCCGAGGCCTTACCCTAAACCGTCCCCTAATACTAACCCGTACGCAAACACTAACACATACCCTAACATGTACGCTCACACTAAACTGTTGTCGTACCCTAACCTGTAACCTAAACCGTCCCCGTCACCTAACCCTAACCCTACCCCTAAACCTAACCCTTAACCTAACCCGTCACCTAATCCTAACCCGTACGCTAACACTACCCCGTACCCTAACACGTACACTCACCCTAAACCGTTGTCATACCCTAAACTGTACCCTAAACCGTCCCCGTCCCCTAACCCTAACCCTAACCCTAAACGTACCCTAACTCTTACCCGAAGCCTTACCCTAACCTGTCCCATAATCTTATCCTGAACGGTAACACTAACACATACCCTAACACGTACGCTCACCCTAAACCGTTGATGTACACAAACCTGTACCCTAAACCGTCCCCATCCCCTAACCCTAACCCTAAACCTAACCCAAACCCTTACCCGAATCCTTACACTAACCTGTCACCTAATCCTAACACGTACGCTAACGCTAAACCGTACCATAAAACGTACGCTCATACTAAACCTTTGTCGTACCCTAACCTGTACACTAAACCGTCCCCGTCCCCGTCCCCTAACCCAAATCCTAACCCTAACCCTAACCCTTACCCGAAGCCTTACCCTAACCCGTCCCCTAACCCTAAACCGTACGCTAACACTAACCCATACCTTAACACGTACGCTCACCCTAAAAGGTTGTCGTACCCTAACCTGTACCCTAAATCGTCCCTGTCCCCTAACCCTTACCCTAACCCTAACCCTAACCCTAACCCTTACCCGAAGCCTTACACTAACCCGTCACATAATCCTAAACCGTACGCTAACACTAACCCGTACCCTAACACGTACGCTCACACGAAACCGTTGTCATACCCTAACCTGTACCCTAAACCTTCCCCGTCTACTAACCCTAACCCTAACCCTTACCTGAAGCCTTAACCTAACCCTTCCCCTAATCCTAACCCGTACGCTAACACTAAACTGTACCCTAACACATACGCTCACACTAAACCGTTGTCGTACACTAACCTGAAACCTAAACCATCAGCATCCCCTAACCATAACCCTAACCCTAACTCTAAACCTAACCATTACCCAAACCCGTCCCTTAATCCTAACCCATACGCTAACACTAAACCGTACCCTAACACGTACGCTCACCCTAAACCATTGTTGTACACTAACCTGTACCCTAAACCGTACCCGTCCCATAACCCTAACCCTAACCCTAACCCTAAACCTTACCCTTACCCGAAGCCTTAACCTAACCGTCCCCTAATCCTATCCCGTACGCTAACACTAACCCATACCCTAACACGTACGCTCACCCTAAACCATTGTTGTACACTAACCTGTACCCTAAACCATCCCCGTCCCCTTACCCTAAACCTAAACGTAACCCTAACCCTAACCGTTACCTGAATCCTTACCCTAACCCGTCACGTAATCCTAACCCATACGCTAACACTAACCCATACCCTAACACGTACGCTCAGCATAAACTGTTGTCCTACTCTAACCTGTACCCTAAAGCGTCCCTGTCCCCTAACCCTAACCCTAACCCTAACCGTAAGGCTAACCCTTACCCGAAGCCTTAACCTAACCCGTCCCCTATTCCTAACCCGTACGCTAACACTGACACATACCCTAACACGTACGCTCACCCTAAACCGTCGTCGAACCCTAACCTGTACCCTAAACCGTCCCCGTCCCCTAACCCTAACCCTAACCCTAGCCCTAACCCTAACCCTTACCCAAAGCCTTACCCTAACCTGTCCCCTTATCCTAACCCGTACGCTAACACTAACCCGTACCCTAACACGTACGCTCACCCTAAATACTTGTCGTACACTAACCTGTACCCTAAACCGTCCCCGTCCCCTAGCCCTAACCCTAAACCTTACCCGAAGCCTTACCCTAATCCGTCCCCTAATCCTAACACATAGGCTAACACTAAACCGTACCCTAACACGTACGTTCACACTAAACCGTTGTCGTACCCTAACCTGTACCCTAAACCTTCCCCGTCTACTAACCCTAACCCTAACCCTAACCCTAACCCTTACCTGAAGCCTTAACCTAACCCTTCCCCTAATCCTAACCCGTATGCAAACACTAACCCGTACCCAACATGTACACTCACCCTAAACCGTTGTCTTCCCCTAACCTGTACCCTAAATCGTCCCTGTCTCCTAACCCTAACCCTAACCCTAACCCTAAACTGTACCCTAAACCGTCCCGTTCCCCTAACCCTAACCCTAATCCTAACACTAACCCGAAAAGCTACCCTAACCCGTCCACTAATCCTAACCCGTACGCTAACACTAACCCGTGCCCTAACACGTACGCTCACCCTAAACCGTTGTCGTACCCTAAACTGTACCCTAAACCATCCCGGCCCCCTAACACTAACCGTAACCCTAACCCTAACACTAACCCTTACCCGAAGCCTTACCTTAACCCGTCCCCTAAGCCTAACTCGTACACTAACACTAACCCGTGCCCTAACACATACACTCACCCTAAACCATTGTCGTACACTAATCTGTACCCTAAACCGTCCCCGTCCCGTAACCCTAACCCTAACCCTAACCCTAACCCTAACCCTTAACCAAAGCCTTACCCTAACCCGTCAACTACTCCTAACCCGTACGCTAACACTAACCCGTACCATAAGACGTACACTCACCCTAAACCGTTGTCGTACCCTAACCTGTACCCTAAACCGTCCCCGTCCCCGTCCCCTAACCCTAACCCTAAACCGAACACTAACCCTTACCGGAAGCCTTACCCTAACCCTTCCCCTAATCCTAACCCGTACGCTAACACTAACCCATACCCTAACACTTACGCTCACCCTGAACTGTTTTCGTACCCTAACCTGTACCCTAAACCGTCCCCATCCCATAACCCTAACCCTAACCCTTACCCGAAGCCTTACCCTAACCCGTCCCCTAATCCTAAACCGTACGCTAACACTAACCCATACCCTAACAAGTACGCTCACCCTAAACCGTTGTCGTACCCTAACCTGTAACCTAAACCGTCACCGTCCCCTAACCCTAACCGTAACCCTAAACCTAAACCTTACCCGAAGCCTTAGCCTAAGCCGTCCCCTAATTCTAACCCCTACGCTAACATTAACACATACCCTAACACGTACGCTCACAATAAATCGTTGTCGTACGTTAACCTGTAACCTAAAACATCCCCATCCCCTAACCCTAACTCTAACCCTAACACTAACACTTACCCGAAGCCTTACCCTAACATGTCCCCTAATCCTAACACGTTCGCTAACACTAAACCGTACCCTAACACGTACGCTCACCCTAAAACCTTGTCGTACACTAACCTGTACCCTAAACCGTGCCCATCCCCTAACCCTAACCCTAAACCTAACTCTAAGCCTAACCCTTACCCGAAGCCTTACCCTAACCCGTCCCATAATCCTAACCCGTACGCTAACACTAACACATACCCTAACACGTACGCTCACCCTAAAACATTGTCATACCCTAAACTGTACCCTAAACCGTCCCCGTCCCCTAACCCTAACCCAAACCCTAACCCTTACCCGAAGTCTTACACTAACTCGTCCCCAAATCCTAACCCGTACGCTAACACTAACCCGTACCCTAACACGTACGCTCACACTAAACCGTTGTCCTACCCTAACCTGTACCCTAAACGGTCCCCGTCCCCTAACCCTAACCTTATCCCTAACCCTAACCCTTACCCGAAGCCTACCCTCACCCGTCGCCTAATCCTAACCCATACGCTAAGACTAACCTGTACCCTAACACGTACGCTCACCCTAAACTTTGTCATATCCTAACCTGTACCCTAAACCGTCCCCATCCCCTAACCATAACCCTAACCCTAACCCTAAACCTAACCCTTACCCGAAGCCGTACCCAAAACCGTCCCCTAATCCTAAACCGTACGCTAACACTAACCCGTACCCTAATACGTACGCTCAACCTAAACCGTTGTTGTACTCTACCCTGTACCCTAAACCATCCCCGTCCCATAACCCTAACCCTAACAATAACCCTAAACCTAACCCTTACCCGAAACCTTACCCTAACCCATCCCCTAATCCTATCCCGTACGCTAACACTAACCCGTACTCTAACACGTACGCTCACCCTAAACAGTTCTTGTACCCTAACCTATACCCTAAACCGTCCCCGTCCCCTAACCATAACGCTAAACCTAACCCTAACACTTACCCGAGGCCTTACCCTAACCCTTCCCCTAATACTAACCCGTACGCTAACACTAACACATACCCTAACACGTACGCTCACACTAAACTGTTGTCGTACCCTAACCTGTACCCTAAACCGTCCCCGTCCCCTAACCCTTACCCTAACCCTAACCCTACCCTAACTCTTACCCGAAGCCTTACCCTAACACGTCCCATAATCTTATCCCGAACGGTAACACTAACCCGTACCCTAACACGTACGCTCACCCTAAATCGTTGACGTACCCTAACCTGTACCCTAAACCGTCCCCGTCCCCTAACCCTAACCCAAACCCTTACCCGAATCCTTACCCTAAGCTGTCACCTAATCCTAACACGTACGCTAACGCTAAACCGTACTCTAAAACGTACGCTCATACTAAACCATTGTCGAACCCTAACCTGTACCCTAAACCGTCCCCGTCCCCGTCCCTTAACCCTAATCCTAACCCTAACACTAACTCTTACCCGAAGCCTTACCCTAACCCGTCCCCTAATCCTAACCCGTACACTAACACTAACCCGTACCCTAACACGTACGCTCACCCTAAACCGTTATCGTACCCTAACCTGTACCCTAAACCGTCCCCGTCACCGTCCCCTAACCTTAACACTAACCCTTACCCGAAGCCTTACCCTAACCCGTCCCCTAATCCTAAACCGTACGCTAACACTAACCCGTACCCTAACACGTACGCTCACCCTAAGCCGTTGTAGTACCCTAATCTGTACCCTAAACTTTCAACGTGCCCTAACCCTAACCCTAACCCTAACCCTAACCCTTACCCGAAGCCTTACCATAACCCATACGCTAACACTAACCGGTACCCTAACACGTACGCTCAACCTAAACCATTGTCGTACCCTAACCTGTACCCTAAACCGTCCCTGTACCCTAATCCTAACTGTAACCCTTACCCGAAGCCTTACCGTAATCCATCCCCTACTCCTACCCGTACGCTAACACTAACACGTACCCTAACAGTTATGCTCACCCTACACCGTTGTCGTACACTAACCTATACCCTAAACCGTCCCCGTCCCCTAACCCTAACACTATCCCTTACCCGAAGTCTTAGCATAACCCGTACGTTAACACTAACCGGAACCCTAACACATACGCTCAACCTAAACCGTTGTCGTACCCTAACCTGTACCCTAAACCGTCGCTTTACCCTAAACCTAACCCTAACCCTTACCCGAAGCCTTACGCTAAACCGTCACCTAAACCTAACCCGTACGCTAACACTAAACCATACCCTAACACGTACGCTCACCCGAAAACGTTGTCGTACCCTAACCTGTACCCTAAACCGTCACCATACCCTAACCCTAACCCTAAACCTAACCTTTACCCGAAGCCTTACCGTAACCCGTACGCTAACGCTAACCGGTACCCTAACACGTACGCTCAACTTAAACTGTTGTCGTACCCTAACCTGTACCCTAAACCGTCCCCATTCCCTAACCCTAACCCTAACATTTACCCGAAGCCTTACTCTAACCCGTCCCCTAATACTAACCCGTACACTAACACTAACCTGTACCATAACACGTACGCTCACCCTGAAACGATTTCGTACCCTAACCTGTATCCTAAACCGTCCCCGTCCCCGTCCCCTAACCATAACCCTAACACTTACCCGAAGCCTTACCCTAACCCGTCCCCTAATCCTAACCCGTACGCTAACACTAACCCGTACCCTATCACGTACGCACACCCTAAACCGTTGTCATACCCTAACGTGTACCCTTAACCGTCCCCATCCCCTAACCCTAAACCTAAACCTAACCCTAACCCTTACCCGAAGTCTTACACTAACCCGTCCAATAATCCTAAACCGTACGCTAACACTAACCCATACCCTACAACATACGCTCACGCTAAAACGTTGTCCTACCCTAACCTGTACACTAAACCGTCCCCGCCCCGTAAACCTTACGCTAACCCTAAACCTAACCCTTACCCGAAGCCTTACCCTAACCCGTCCCATAATCCTAACACGTACGCTAACACTAACCCGTACCCGAACACGTACCCTCACCCTAACCATTGTCGTACACTAACCTGTACCCTAAACCATCCCCATCCCAGTCCCCTAACCCTAACCCTAACCCTAACACTAAACCTTCCCCGAAGCCTTACCCTAACCCGTCCCCTAATCCTAACCCGTACGCTCACACTAACCTGTACCCTAACAAGAACGCTCACCATAAACAGTTGTCATAACCTAACCTGTAGCCTAAACCGTCCCCATCCCCTAACCCTAACCCTAACCCTAACCCTTACCCGAAGCCTTCCCCTAACCCGTCCCCTAATCCTAACCGGTACGCTAACACTAACCCGTACCCTAACACGTATGCTCGCCCTAAACCTTTGACGTACCCTAACCTGTACACTAAACCGTCCCTGTCCCCTAAACCTAACCCTAAACCTAACCCTAAACCTTACCCGAAGTCTTACACTAACCCGTCCCCTAATCCTAACCCGCACGCTAACACTAACCCGTACCCTAACATGTTCGCTCACCCTAAATCGTTGTCGTACCCTAACGTGTACCCTAAACCGTCCCCGTCCCCATCCCCTCACCCTAACCCTAACCCTAACCCTAACCCTTACCCGAAGCCTTACCCGAACCCGTCCCCTAATCCTAACCCGTACGCTAATACTAACCCGTACCGTAAAACGTACGCTCAGCCTAAAATGTTGTCGCACTCTAACCTGTACCATAAACAGTCCCCGTCCCCTAACCCTAACCATAACCCTAACCCTTACCTGAAGCCTTACCCTAACCCTTCCCCTAATCCTAACCCGTACGCAAACACTAACCCGTACCCAACACGTACACTCACCCTAAACCGTTGTCTTACCCTAACCTGTACCCTAAATCGTCCCCGTCTCCTAAACCTAACCGTAACCCTAACACTAACCCTAATCCTTACCCGAAGCCTTACCCTTACCCGTCCCCTAATCCTAACCCGTACGCTAACACTAACCCGTACCGTAACACGTACGCTCAACCTAAACCGCTGTCGTACCCTAACCTGTACCCTAAACCGTCCCG